>NC_081429.1:15725178-16050178 GCF_949786415.1 Peromyscus eremicus | reverse complement strand
GCTATTGTGGATAAAGTAACAATAAACATCATAGTGAAGGGATCTCTAGCATAAGCTATACAGTAATTTCAGTGTATGCTTAAGACTTATTTTAAAGACTTAAATTCTTCTTATATATTGTTTTATCTTCTTTATATTAGAATCATTTCTTTGTATTTAAGTGATAGATAGCTACTGAGTAACTAAGCATCAGGCTCATATCCCAGAAAAGAGATAATAATAAAAATACCAGCATGTCTCCTGTGTTAAAAAAAATACATAACATTGCAAGAGTAGCAATGGTTCAGATCCACCTTCAATATAACCATAATTCAAAATCCAGGGCTGTGTCAGTGTTGAACAAATGTCCATGTTGTGCATGTGTCTCATGCTACATCCATATATTGTGATGTAAGTCTTGATATTTGTTACATTCTCAATAAGACTGTATTCCTCATGTGTGATCAGTGTTGTGCATATTCATAAGCATCATGCAATTCAATGTAAAGTAGGGCTATTTATTATAAATTATTATTTTGTTTTTCCAGTTCCTTTGACATCATCAGTAAAACATTCTTTCAGTGAAATAAGTTTCTCCTATTCTATCTAAATATTAGTAGAGTTTTGTCAAAATTCTACACAGAAATTATAGAATGTATTCTATAATATTTTGTATTGAGGAACAATTCATATTTTCAGAGTACTTCAAAATCAAATATCCATTTATCATTTTTAAATATTATATTGACCTACTTTTTACTTTATTGTATATAAAAACTTTTAGCACAGATGTACAGTATTGAATGTTAGATGAAATATTTTACTTTTACTTTTCCATAATGAAATATCCATGCCATCATATTTAAAGCTCACACCTAAAGAAAGTAATTGGTTTATAATTCAACACTTTGTAGATATATTGCCTCAGATGTCAGTACTTAATTGTCTTTGTGGTAATAACTATTTCTAATTATTAATATTTAAAATATTAGGAAAACAGTGGCACAATACATAACCATATAACGTTCTATAACAAACTAACATGAATGAGAGAAAGAAGGAAAAAGAGAAGAAGGAAATTGTATTCTCTTTTCAGAAAAGGACACCATTTTATCTCCAACTTTGAACAGACAAGTTAAGATTTCTATTAGAGCTTTGGTATTTCTCTAAAAGAAAGAAAAAAGTAATTTAATGCTTATAAAATACATGCACATACAAATACATACACTGTGCATAGGTTCAAGTTATTCAAGTAATTCATCTTGATGAATGATATTTGTTAATAGGTTCATAATCAATCTAATTTAATGAAAAAAATCTTATACATTTAAGAGAAATAACAAGTTTATAAATTGTGTCTTGTAGCAATAATGATAGGAGAAGTACATGAAAACATTGAGGAGCTTACAAATTCTCATAATCAGTAAGTAGTTTAAGGGGGTTCAAGTCTAGGCAGTCTTCTGTTACTTTCTCATCCTCTCCACTGGGACATACTACTGACAAATATCATGCTACATGATAGCTCACGATCTTCTTCACTTAAGGGGAGATGGTTATGGTCAACTGCTGTGTTCACTATCATGTAGCATGAATTCTAGTTGATCTTAATAATACAATCCTGGAGTCAGATATAGGGATAAAAGCTGAAAGAACAGAAAGATAAAAGAACAAGCCACAGCCTCCACCTCTAACCTCACCAATTCCTCAGCCTGAAAGAGGCCTGAGCTCCTGTCTCCTCCCTTCTTATATTCCTCTCTCTTCCCAGCCATATCAGTTTCTGTCTCTACCTCCCTAGTGCTGGGATTAAGGGGGTGAGATCCCATGTGCTGGGATTAAAGGTGTGTGCCACCACTCCCTGGCCTCTATGGCTAACAAGTGGTTTAGCTCCACACTCTGATCTTCAGGCAAGCTTTCATTGTTAGATCACAAACAAAATATCACTACACTATTAGAAGTGTCAAAGACATTAATTGTGTTATACAAAGCACTACAAAGTATTTGTTTAATAACTAGAGACATTTTGTTCTAGGAAAGACTTAACTGTTGGATGAGATAAATGTGAGTATCTAATGACAGTATATTTTCACTTCCATGCTTTCTTCTTTCTTTCTCTGTCTCCTTTTCATTACCCACTGCCTCCCTTCCATTTTTCTAACCTAATTCATTTTCTTTTAGTAAGATTTATTGGTGCTTTTAACAATCTTTGAGATATGTTTAAAATGATATTAATGTAGATAAATAACATTATCCATAGTTTCATTTCTTAAATTCATTAAACTAGAGGTTTTCTGCAACAGTGTGTGTGTGTATGTGTGAACATACATGTAACATATTTATTTTATGGAATAAATTTGCAAGCCACTGAAACTCACCTAAAAGTTACTCCAGTTTAAAAGACACACAGTATCAATAGTTTGTTTGGTTCTAGTCTGAGCTTGGCTCTACAATTCTTTCCACAGCCTTGATATAATTTATTTTGTAATTTCCTCATTCATAGGAAGATCAATTTAATTTCATTTATATTCTGAGTCACTTTGTGCTCTCTCTCTCTCTCTCTCTCTCTCTCTCTCTCTCTCTCTCTCTGAGTGTGTGTATGTGTGTGTGTGTGTGTGTGTGTGTGTGTGTGTGTGTCCACATTCCCTTAAATTGAAGGAACTGAATCTTATCTAAGGATTACCATACATAAAGTGACTATCCAGATGACAACCCAATTTGGAGTTTATGATTGGATGCACTGAAATCCTAGCTTTTAATTAAGGCACCAAGCTTCTCTTCTCACTTCATTGTTTCTCGTTGCAAGCAAGGTTACGATTAGCACTCTGTCGATATCTTTAGACTATCAGTCATAAAGATGAGATGAAACAAATTATATTTAAAAAGAAATCACTTTAAAATGCAATTCTTCATCTCTTTGCCTGTTGCTGATGAGATGTTACCCAAATCTTTCCTACCAGATTGATTCTTCCACGCAGAGGTACAGCGAAGACATGGGGAAAAAAGGCCTACTGACAGGGCCGAGACATTTGATCCATGGGAGCTATGCTTCGCATGGCCTTGTGATTTAGAAAATCAATGGCGAATCAGCTTAGTAGTCACTGATCCATGAGGTAATTGCAACTTCTAATATTTTCGGTGTAAAGCCTCTGAAATGGGTGAAACCAGTGACCACGGGGTAAAGCCTTTTTTAGTTCTGTAATGAAAGTGAGAAATTCATGTCTGCTTATATTTCTGAAGGAAAAAAAATGGTATTTGCCTTAGAGAAATGAAGCTAATATGAAACATACTTTGTCATAGGAAGACAATTCTTATTTTAAAAGAGTCTTTTTTATTTTTTTACAATGTTACCAACTATAGTTGCAAGCAAATCTTGTATGTAAGTTATAAAGTAATTAATTAAAAGGCACTCTAGATTTCAATGTGGAGAACTGGGCACTTAGTGTTGTTATTAAATATGATGGGGAGTTTTCTGACTTGCTTTTGTTGTGCCGTTTGGAGACATCTTAAGTAACTAGATAAGAATTCCTCTTTAGGAAGGAGATGTGGCTTAAGTAAATACTGAACAAATCGAGTATTAACACACGGGGAGAAAGTAAGATTGATGATCTGACAAATTGTTAATTAACAAAAGGAACATTGCCAAGATTTTCTTGTATAATTCAATCCCACATAATTCAAAGGCAAAATTAATTTACTGTTTCTTATTTGACAACAAAGAACGAGCTTTGTATTGATTTTTTTTTTTTTTGACGTGTGCACACATAACATGGTAAAGCTCTATAATCGGAAACACAGTTGTTTAACCTCCGTGGTTTGCATTTAAATTCCAGAAATCCACAGAGAGGAGAGAATTTCTTTGAAATGAAATGAGTTTGCACTTATTTCTCTAGATTTCTAGGCATATACAAACATCAAATACCAATTTCTGCATTAATTAAAGGAAATAACCCTAAAACATTTGGCAGTTTTTTACTTTGAGCTGTTGCCAGTTACTACAGCCCAACATATGCTGAATATTTTACATACAAGTGATTTATTACAGAAGTCACCAGTGATGGCTGATACTATTCCTTTTTTTTAGTTTACTTTCTTATATATCAGCAGTTTTGGATATTTAATGTTATTATGCCTTATAATATGGAGTATATTTACCAATTAAATTTTGAAAGGCATTTTTAAATAATTGTTCCATATAGTCATTTCAAAGTGTAGTTACCAAATAACGTTCCCCTTGCTTCTTTTCTGTAATTACAATGCACATTTTTTTAAAATTTTATTTTGACACTGACAAGAAAGACAAACTTTTGTTCCAAATGAGTGATTATAGATAAAGTCTTATAATAATGCCAAAATGAATCCTATTTTAACTCCTTAATTTACACAAACCTGTGTGCATCTGCCAACCCGGTTTTCAACAATAATCAGTTCTGACGCATTGAATGTGTATCAGCAATGTAGCTTTCTGAAACACTGGCTTTACTGCAGTGATGTAGCTTATAAGATAAAATATCACGGCATATTTCTGATATTTTAAACCTGGTTTTGTGTTAGTAAAGAAAATATTACATTGAAGAAAGGATGCTGATGTTTGCTTAGTGTGGTCCACCAGAAATCAAGCTGAGACATGAATTTAGAAGGTCTTACTTTAGGGAGCATAATTAATAAGTAAATGAAATATAAATAAAGGGGAGTAAAAAGATGTAGTGAAGCAAAGAATCTGATGGATGGACAGGCATGATACTGAACTTTTAATGACACCTGGAGCCAAGTGCAAAGGCAGATGCTCCTGGGATAGAGTCTTCTGCAATTGTGAAGAAGAATGGGAAGTTCAAAGTGAGGCAAGCCAGGAAGAGGTTTGTGATTCAAGAAGAAATTTGGGTCCCCCTAGGATGTTTACTCCAAAGCACTCTTGCTCTCACAGACATACTGAGAAGACTCACATCTCTATGATAAAGAAAAGGCTTAAGGCACAACTCTGTATATAAAGGAAGTACCATGCACTCAGGCAAGGTATAGGTGTGCCATGCCTATGTTGAGTCAGACTGTGAGGATTTTAGTGCTCCTGGAATACAAAAGTACAGAGGCATAATACAAAAGATGGAAAAAGAATCTGACATCATGAATGAATGAGAAGTGTTTGAAACAAACAAACAAACAAACAAACATCTTTATTTACATCCAAATCAATGTATCTTTTTATAATCAGTGTTGATTCCTTAAGCTAAGCATCTATTCAAACATTTATGTTTAGCTATGTATGACTCACATCTAGTGTAATACCTTAAGCTAAAACTAAAAGCAACTACACACATTGAATTTGGTGTTCTTAATGGCATGACTATGTGCACATGAAATGAAGGTAAAAAGTAACCTCTTAAAGTATATCTACACCTCCTTCTGGTAGTTTTTGATGTCTTAAGATAGAAAGAATACTGGACTTCACAATGAGCCTAAGTGCTATACAATATTTAAAATCAGTATGAAATATACAGGTGAAAAACATTAAGTCATATTTTATTTTTCTTCTTTTTTTTCTCCACCATGGTATGTTTATTGATTGTATGAGAGTTTCACATAACACATCCCAATCACATTCGCTTCCAAGTCTCCCAGGTCCACCCCCCCTACCCTTGTGACCTCCCCCCAAAAAAGAAGAAAAAAAGTAAAAATTTCAGTTTGTGTTGCCCATATACTCAATGGAACATGCTCAAGCTCCCAGTGGTGAGCCCCTTAAAGAAAATGAGTCCTTCCCCACACCTATTATGGGTGTCCACCTGGCTTCTGGCAGTAGCACTGGCTATAGGCACCAACATGGTCTCCAGTGGCTGCACAGACCTTGGATAGCCACATGGATCTTGAGCATCAACAGTGCTGGAGCAGCTACGCTGACCACAGACACCAGCAACATCTGGTAGTAGCATGGATCACCAATATCAACGTGGCCTCTGGGATACAGCATGGACCCTGGAGTTCTTTCAAGGAATTCCTAATCCAAGCAATGAACTGTTCTTCATCTGTTATTCAGAACTAGGGCGAGCATACATGTGGGCAGCATGTTCAAGGACAGGGCCTGCAAGAGCTCCAGGCTGTTGCTTACAACCCTGCCAGCCGTACTTAGCAACAACATACCCAAACAGCTATACGTGCAATCACTTATTTCAAGAAGTCATTGAGGGCAGGGATGGGGGTTGAGGTGGGAGAGGGTGGATTCTGTCTCTGCCTCTAGCCCACCGCAATAGCCATGCTAGCCTCCGCCATCTTGATTCCCTCCCTCTGTTTTTACTTTTATATGAAGCATCTCTCTCCGTTGGTTGCAGGATCTTGAAGACAGCCTTCGTTTGTAGTCTAAATCAGTCTCTGCCATGGCTGTGAGCTGACCTCCAAAGGCGCATTTCGAAATGTTGCTTAAACCCAAATGTAACGTGAATAAAGAGTTCCATAAATATGAAATATGGCATTGGAAATATACGTTGAAGTTTAATTTTGAAAGTCATCTTTTTCAAGTCACAGTCAATAAAAGCAGAGTGAAGGATAACAAATTAAAAAAAAAAATATATATATATATATATATATATGTTTCCTTATTGATCATTTCAAATGGGCTCCTTTCTGATTCATCGTGAAAACTAGAACTTAACATATGTTTCAAACAATTCAAAATAAAAAACAGTGTAAAAATTGTCAATACTTTTCAATCCTCTTAGTGTTCACTGATTCTTTTAGCCGTTCACAATTTCTGAGTCTCTATTTGTGATAGTTTTTTTTTTTTCTTTTGTTTGTTTTTCGAGACAGGGTTTCTCTGTGCAGTTTTGGTGCCTGTCCTGGATCTCGCTCTGTAGAACAGGCTGGCCTCGAACTCATAGAGACCCGCCTGCCTCTGCCTCCCGAGTTCTGGGATTAAAGATGTGTGGCACACTGCCTGGCAGATAGTTTTTTTTTATAATCTTCTGAAAAATAAATACCCTTTCCCCTATGGATTCGTGCTAGTTAATTAGAAGCTTGGGGAAGAGTCAGTTATGGTATTAAAGTACAAGCATTCTTGGGTAAAATAATTTAATTTAAAGAAATTTAGGAACTCTGAAAAGGCATTAAATGTTATCAACATAAGTAATTCAAATAATTTAAAATTCATCAGATAAATAAATTTGGAGAGAACAAACAAGTTAAGTTTGGAATAGATTTCTACAAGAAAACACAAACAAATGTCACTCTGACTTTAGTTAATAGTTTATTTTTATCTTTGGATAGTCTGATAAGAAAATTAAAAAATACTTTTTTGTAACTATATTTTAATATTCTAAATATGTTTTCAACCTCTGCCAAAATACATTTCTTTGAACTCCAGAAATAATATTAAATTTAAAAAGGTATTGTTTTATTTAATGTTAATTTATATTACATAAAGTTCACGTCTCTGTTTTGAAGACAAAGATTTTTTTCAAAATTCATATCATTCATATACTTCAAAAATTGTCTAATATTACTGAAACAAATATTACTGAAACAAATTATTAAAGCTGATAAAATTCTATTCATTAAGCTTTTGATTTTGTGTAATCTACCTTCAACAGATACATTTTAATGTGCTCTCCAAACTTGCTTTGAAGTGTCATATTGGGTGAAGATTATACAAAGCTCATTAGTGCTGTTCAGGCAACAAATCACAAAATGTCAATCTATAGCCTTCCTATAATTAGGGTTCTAAGCTAGTTTCCTCAAAGAGAGCAATGAGTATGATTAATTATTAATTTCATTTTACTTTACAATTTGGTAAAGTTTTACTATACTTTGAAGACTTTATGTCTAAAGATTTTATGTCCTTTCTCTTAACAAACTGAAATGATAAAGTAAATTTGTTAATCAGTAATAAGAACTAGCCAAATGTTAAATTTCAACCTGCTAAAATGTAAACAAGAATTATTAACCTGGCAGAAATGAATCACATTATTGGTTTACTGTGATAATGTAAGCAGTTAGAGCTACAGCAAAGAGTAGAGTCTAGTTCTGCTATTTACTATCTAACAAGTAAGAAAATCCCATTTCAAAGCTGAACCTTATTGTGGCACTAACAGCCACAGTGCATGCCAAATCATCCAAACTTGAGAATTTTCTCTGAAGAGTACAGGTTTATTTGTTTTCATAAAATGGGTATGAACAAACACATTCCTGGATCTGTTGGAAATCTGAAGTGTAAGCATGCAAAATATGTTAAGCAGCTTCAATTACAACTTGTTTCATAAAGCTTATAGTGCTTAAGGGAAAGAACAACCTGGATCCACAGCTAACATGAGATCTGCAATACAAAACACGTTAACAAGGAGAGAGCTGACATGAGCCCTAGGGCCGTGCTACTTGCTGGGATAAAAGCTCACAATGCAGCAACTCAGGAGAAAGCTCTGAACGACGCAGAGAATAGACAGAAAAGAAAACGGAGACTTATAGCAATCTTGACGTTTCATGGGAAAAATCACCAGTTTGGCATATTTCTGGATTCATAGCAGTAATTTTTAAGAAGCCACTATTCAAAAGACAACTGCTCTTCCACTTAAACATACAAGAGCTAAATTGGCTTAAAATTGTCCACTAGCGCCGGGCGGTGGTGGTGCACACCTTTAATCCCAGCACTCAGGGAGCAGAGACAGGCGGATCTCTGTGAGTTCGATGCCAACCTGGTCTACAGAATGAGTTCCAGGACAGGGTCCAGAGCTACAGAGAAACCCTGTCTTGAAAAACAAAACAAAACAAACAAACAAACAAACAACAAACAAGCAAACAGACAAAACAACAACAACAAAAATGTCTACTAGCACTGTGATTTCCTGCCCCTAAGATATAACTCACAGGAACTTGGTTTTATTATAAGCACTCCTCAAGTTATAGTGTTTAATAGCTGAGAAATGAATCCCAGCAAATCAGTAGAAGTCAATTATATTTTTGTATGTTTGTATATGTATATGTATATGTTCATGTTTGTGTGTGTATGCCATTTCAAGTTCATGGCAGAGGTCAACCTCTCGTGCTAATCTCCGAAAGGCCAGCTACACCTCTTGAGACAAATTTTTCATTGGCCTGGAGAACACCGATTCTAAACTAGTTGGCCAGATATCCTCCTGTGTCTGCCTCCCCTATGCTGGGGTCACAACTGTTTATTTACCACCATGCTTATCAATCGATATTGAGTTCTGAGGATCAAATCGAGGTCCCCAAATTAAGAAGGCAATCACACTGCAATAACCAGTTCCAGTTCCAGCCCCTTTAGTCAAAGATATTTTATCTTTTATCAGGAACGGGCTTTTTATATTTCTGTCAAATACCTTTTTTAAACATGTGCTTTGAATTTCAAAGTGCAATAATCTGGTAATAAAATATTTTGCATGTCATCTATTCCTTGGTTATGTGATAATTCTATTTACATTTCCAAGAATATAATACTTAGGCTAGTAAATGATGTACAATCAAATATATACATACATGCATATCAATCCACATTGTAATTTTCAAAATAATATTAGAAACATTAAATGGGACTCAAACACAATGTTTATGTGGAGCTGGTGATGTGGAAAATAAATCTAGTAGAAGTAAGGGTGAATATGATCAAAATACATCATATAAAACTTATTAAAAATATTTTTAAAATTCTTTTATACATTTTTCCTAGAGCTGCTCAATGGCATTATTTATCAACTTAAATAATAAAACATAAGTTCATTATAAAATTTAAGAATTGATTTTATAATTAGAGTATTTTAATTATAAATATCTTTATTCATTTTTGTGACCAATTCATTGTTTCAGCAACATTCTATATAATAATGGTAGAAAAAGATATATTAAATTTATTCATTACTTTATTAAAATAAAATATTGAATATTTTATTATATTATTTTATTTTGTAAGTGTGTATGGTTGTGCATACCCATGCCACAGCACGGGTGTGGAGGTCAGATGATAATTTTCAGGAGTCAATTCTCTCCTTCAATGATCTGTGATCCAAGAATTGATGTGTAGTGAACATTGTCCTTGTGTAGTTAACTAAACTGTGGGCAGCATACAAGAATAGTTTCTTATGAGTTCTTGACCAGATGAGAGAATAAATGTTAGTATATGAAATTTTTTTCAATAAAAGATATTTTGAAAAATCAAAACTGGGTTCATTAAAAAGTTGAACGTGGAAGGGACTGAAGAGGAAGGAAGGGGGATGAAGAAAGGAGTTAAGTAAGATAAAGTGAAAAAGAAGACAGAACGGAAGAAAAGAGAGAAAGAAGGAAGCTCAAACTCCAATTAGCATTAGCTCTTCGGGCTTCTTGTGTGTGTTTTAAACTTCCTCAGAAACAAGATTCTAGCTCAAATTCATCAGCCTATCGGGGTCTAAATGTGTTGGGAGCCATGTGAGCTAGTTTTGGATCAGCATATAAGTGCTTGTCCAATGGGTCTGCACAAGGCAAGACCCATGGAGACAGTCTAATACTCAGCAAAAATCAGTAGACCTCCAGACAGTGTAGAATATTTCTGGGACCTCAAGGCCTGCACAATCTCCTCCCTATCATAATGTTGGTAGTTTTTAGTTTCATTTATTTACCCTTTATAGGGAGGCGTAGGTATGTAGGACTCTTTTATAGAACAAGAGAATACTTAGAGTAATACAAGCTAACTGTATGTATGCAGGTTATGGCAAATCACTCTCATTTTTGTAAATATGCTTTTTAAGTTTTGAACAATATTGTTGTTCTTGAGAATGTGTGCATATCGTCTTTTAGCTTTGTAAAGACAGGATGTGCTTGGCTTGATATGTAGCCAAACTAGCAAAACACCCAGTGTTATTTTTTCTTTAAAAGTTGTTTTGATGTAAAACTTGTGAAAAAAAAAACCTTATTTGACATATTTGTTTTTGCTAGAGGTTAACTTTGGAGGATGGCAAAAGCTTGTTTGTTAGTATGGAAAAACATGCTTGTTTTTGAAGTATAAATAAAGACAGCTTGAGCTATTACCAGGGCAAACCACTTGTGTGAAAGTTATCTGGTGGTTGTACAGTTCTTCTTCCACCCATCGGCCTTTCCAATCAATCTCAGGACCTGAACCTGGGATGTGGTGGGACTGAGGCATAAATGTCTTCCTAACAAATATGCATCCTGATGTTTCCCAAATATACAAGTATTATATTTACTAGCCAAGAAAACTTGAGGAACCTCCAAGGCTTCTTGTAAATCAGGTAAAGAGTCAAATGTTCTCAGTTGCTGAATTCACAAGATAAAAGCAAAACAGAACAAACAACTATAAACCACAGAGACATCAAGGCATCATGAGCAAGAGGCAGCTGAATGACATCTAGAAAGACATTTTACATCTAAATGAAGAGGCTTTAAGAACAAAATTTGTGGCTAAATATGATTAAGTAAAAATAAATAAATGAAAATACCTTTTAAATTAGAATGAAGTAATTTGTAGTAGGACAACATTTTGGCTGAGAATCATTTTAAATGTTGTGTGGAACTGAGAAGATCACAAATCAATGGAGACAACACTAAGAGAGAAATAAGGAAAAAAGAGAGAAATAAGGAAAACTGAGATTGAGCACAAGGTCTCTATGTTGCAGCTCCTAGGAGAAGGTCTCAGTGCTGTTCAAAGAGGCAAGATATATGGAGAGCAGAATAGGCATCCAAATAGGAAAGTGGTGTTCATATAAAATATCCTATGAACAGATACATCACTAACACTCTTGAGGAGAAATAGACAATGACATTAACTGATATACATATTTAAAAAATTAGTTTATTTATCACCTCACAAAACCAGAAGAAGACAATTCAGAGATGAAATTTTAAAAACAATATTGGTCATTTAACAGGAGCTAGTGAAAAACCCTTCATGGCAGCCAGAAATACAACAAACTAAAGTCTGGCTTTGAAATGTCAATGACCCCTTTGGTCCTTCTTTGCCATGTTTGGACAAACTGAGAAGCCCTGTCCCTGTTTTTTGCTGTGGAAGGTAAGTTAAGCCATGCACACCTCTGCATCACGGCTCTGTAAAGCCTCTTTGTGGTCTGGACCTCAACATTCTCTTACTGGAGCGCTCAAGCTATTCTTCATAAGGCTTGAAAGCCTCGCCACATCACCCCAGAAGGCCTCAATATTTAGATAATCTTTTCATTCTCCCATTTCCTCTGTTTGGCATCAGCAGTCAGTCAGAGCAGATGAGTTATATTAAAAATTTCCAGGCTATTATCAACACGAAGAACAATACACCAAGCAAAACTGAAACTTCTCTTTTAAACACATCTTTTTGTAAAAATTTAGTTTTATTATTTTTAATTACACTTATGTGTGCATATGCCCGTGTGTGGTTATGTGAATATGAATGCAGGTATCCACAGATTCAGAGTCCAGAGGTATCAGGAGTCTCTCTGAGAGCTGAGGTTATAGGTGGTTGTGAACACACTAATATGGATGCTGGGAACAAGAGAAGCCAGTCTTCTGCAAGACTAGTAAGCCCTGCTGAGCTACCTCTTCAGCCCTTAAAAGACTTCTGAAAGAATGGACGTAGACAAAGTATTTCCTAGGAAAACACTTCACTTGTGATATACTTGATAAAGGAAAACTATTCATAAGCATAAACACATTCAAATCACAGAAACACAGAAAATAACATCCCCCAAGTGATAAATGAGTAGAGATTCAGCTAGATATTTCATAGAAGAGAAAACATGAGAAGCTACAAAACATAAGAACAGAAACTGGATTTCATGAGGAACCACAGAAACACTGTTTAAAAGCTGCATTATGTTGTACAGTTTTACATACAATTTTGCACACAAAAACCAGCTATGAGTTTCAGGTGCTATGTGGATGCACATCTGTACCATTATCTCTAGGAGTACAAATTAGCAAGTCTTCTATCAAATTAAATTTGTACCATTTTTGAAATTTGAATATAATCATAGTTAAGGCCCAGGAATTTAACTCCAGATTCTAGATTATAGTGGTGTGCTTTTATTCATTTTGGAGAATGTCACCTTAAAAAAAAAATCTCCATGTATGTTCTTTCCCAGCTGTTTGTAGTCTTTTCACATATTTTGTCCTGTATGCCCATTGAATGTTAAAATTATGTATTTCTTTGTCTGCTTTCATTTTCAAGTTATATACAGTCATTAGTTTAAAACTCATAGCATTATTAAACGTTGTTTGCCCTATATCTGGCATAAAATATTTGATAAATAAATAGCTTTGTTTGCAAGAAATCAATGTAAATGAGTTAGCTCCCTCTAGTTAGTTAGTGGTCTGGAAGTTGCTTTTACTTCTCATGTAGGATACAATTATTTGATGGAGAGTTGTTAAAACTTATTGAGAAAATATACACAAAGCTGCATCATTCACTGAAACATACCTTGCTCGCACAGGAGCTGTTTCCAAACGGAAGTTTGCTCTAAGCTTGTATGTTTCATTTCATCATGGTAGACAGAAACACTGTTATTTTCTACAGTTTTCATTTTGTTCCCCTGCCAGTCTTTGAAAACCAATATAAATTGCCTTGTGTACCATATATTAGGCAGATATTTATAGCTTCTTATTTTTGAAAAAGAGCATAACGATTCCAAAGAATTATTATTAATACATATTTTACCTGAATTTGTTTGCAATGAATTTTGCATTGTGTCATGAATAATAGTATTAGAAGTAAAGAAATAAATGTCCTAACTATATAATGAACCAAATTTTGTCTATTGGGACATGAGAAGTCCATTCAACAGATACTGGTTTTCTATTTACATATATTTACAGTGCAGTGTACCCACATAGTAAATATTCTCACCAAGTGTTTATGTTATTAACCTGTACCACTGATGAAACATGAAATAGTTACCTGAAGTTAATGTAAGATTTTAATCCCATAAAACCAACTTCAAAACAATTCCAAAATTACATATATATATCTTTATAATTTCTCTTGGTAAACAAGTTTACATTAGTTTTTTCTGCTTTCCAACAACATGAGGTTAAAATTACCATAATCTCTGTTGAATTTATCAGACTTTGAATGACACATTATTCCTCTCAACTGCTTATATATGTGACTCACTTTTCACAATCTGGAAAAAAGAAGATAATGTCAAAACAATCACCCCAAAGAAGAGGTCTAATTAGTTTATATTTGCTTGAATGATGTTATACTTTCAAAGTCTGTTTCAGAAAGTTATCTCATATGTAAAATTAAATTAAATTATAAAATAAAATAAAAAAATAAAAATAAAAATAAAAGAAATAATTTTAAAAAAATTATCAAAATAAATTTTATACTGAGTTTTGCTGTGAGATAATGCTTTTGCACACTGGTTTAATAAAATACTGATTGGCAGTAGCCAGGCAGGAAGTATAGGCAGGGCAAGCAGAGAGGTGAATTCTGGGAAGAGGAAGGCTGAGTCAAGAGAAGCCTTCCCACCATCCAGGGAACAGCATGTAATGGCACACAGGTAAAGCCATGGAACACATGGCAATACATAGGTTAACAGAAATGGGTTGAGTTTAAGTGTAAGAGCTAGTCAGTAAGGAGCCTGAGCTAATGGCTGAGTAGTTATAAATAATATAAACCTCTGTGTATTTACTTGGGTCTGAGCTGCTGCAGACTGGGTGGGACACAGGAAATCTTCAGCTACAGACTTTGCTTGTACTTACTTTTTCTTGGATTTATATCTAGACAATTTTTGGAGATCACCTATTTGTCAATTCTTTGAATAATGTTAATGGGTTGTTAATATAGTCTGTTCCAGAATGTAAAATTATTGGTTCAAAGATGACACTATCAAAAATTTCTGAGCTTTAGAAAAAGATGAACTTAACTGTTTTGTATAGTTCTGTTCATCTGTAGTGTGTTGACTAGTTTTATGCCAACTTGACATAAGCCAAAGTCGTTGGAGAGGAGGAATCCTAGATTGAGAAATACCTCCACAATATCAGATTGTAGGCAGCCCACAGGGCAGTTTCATAAATACTGATTGATGGTGGAGGGCCTAGAACTTTTTGGGTGGGGCCATCCCTCAGCTGGTGGTCTTAGGTTCTATAAGAAAGCAGGCTAAGCCATGATGAGCAAGCCTATAGTCAGAATTCTTCCATGGCCTCTGAATCTATCCAAGCCTCCAGATTGAGTTCCAACCCAGACTTCCCTGAACGATGAATAGTGATTGGAAAGTGTAAGCCATATAAACATTTTCTTCCTGAGGTTTCTTTGTTCATGGTCTTTCAGCACAGCCGTGTAACCCTCACTTGGTCAATGAGTTACAGGTACTTCCAAACATCCAGTATATGGAACTAACTAGAAAAATCAGTACATTTCAGCAGTGAGTTCTAGTGATACAATTTATTAGCTGAATAAATCCACGTTCTGTGTTAACATTCCATAGTAATTCCTTAGAAATTTCTGCAGTCTTTTGTCAAGTTTGGTTCCTTTTCATGTACTTGAATTTATTTATCAGTTGTATGTTCTAAATAGTGTCTTAAACTGTGAAGTGCTCCCACACCAAAAATCCATTGAAATAAGTAAAAAAAAAAGAGAGAAAGAGAGAAGAAAAAAAGTAACACATGGATTCCAAGGATAAGACATTGCTAAGCATAATTATTTTTCTTATTTTATAATCAATATATTCACAAACTTAATTGATAAATTTTATTTACAATCAGGAAAGTATTTGTGATAACAATATTCAACTAAATACTGCTGGTATGATGTACACCTTCCTCTTGATACAGGTACATATAGATGTGTCTTAAATAACATATTTATATCACTTTTTCTCTCAACAGTTCAGCAACATTCCCTGGGCTTCAAAATAGCTTTGTTGGTAAAGTTCTTGCCCTGCAACCATGAAGAATTGATTCCAATTCCCAGAAGCACAAAACTGGTTGTAATGACATATGCCTGTAATCTTAGCACTGGTTATGTGGAGACAGGCAGATCCCTGGTGCTTGCAGGCTAGCTATATTAGCCTTCTTGGTGAGCTCTACTGAGAGATCCTATCTTTAAAATCAAGATAGATGACACTAAGGACTATGCTCCAGCTCCCCTACATTCAAGCATCTGTAGTTGACTGCACAAGTTCAAGCCTTCCAAAATTCTAGGAAAGGCAATGGTAGATGCTCTCCAGGATTAGTTGAGAAGCTGTGTAGCAGCTGATAACTTTGGGGAATAGAGACATCATTTCTCACGATGTGGCCACTGGTAAGAGTTCCATGTACCAATGGTTGATCATGCATTCATGTACAGATGGACAGCTCCAATGAGATTTATGAAGCTATTAAAAAAATGGAAATGGAATTGAGAAAGGGAAGTTGTAGGGTAAGTGAGAATAGATATCATGCTTCACTATATTCCATATGTAATCTAAAGAAGAATGAAAAATCATAATAAATTAGCAGTTGCCAAAGTATATCTGTATTGTAACCCCAAGAATAAATTTTACATGTCTTGGTCTACTGTTTTAGTAATTTGATGTAAAGTTGAGAACAACACTATGGTATTTGTACTACATTTGTCTTTCTGTAGTAGTACTCTTCTTGTTAACTCACTTTCTGGAAGTCCTGAAGATAGGGCATCGAGAACTCTTTAAAATTAAAAATTCTGAGTCTGGGTTACCTCACTCAGGATGATATTTTCTAGTTCTATACATTTGCCTGCAAACCTCATGATGTCATTATTTTTCTCTGCTGAGTAGTATTCCATTGTGTATATGTGCCACATTTTATTTATCCATTCTTTAGTTGAAGGGCATCTAGGTTGTTTCCAGGTTCTGGATATTACAAACAATGCTGATATGAACATAGCTGAGCAAGTGCCCTTGTGGTATGATTGAGCATTCCTTGGGTATATGCCCAAGAGTGGTATAGCTGGGTCTTAGGGGAGATTGATTCCCAGTTTTCTAAGATTTCCAAAGTGGTTGTACAAGCTTGCATTCCCACCAGCAGTGGAGGACAGTTCCCCTAGGTCCACATCTTGTCCAGCATAAGCTGTCTTCAGTGTTTTTGATCTTAGCCATTCTGACAGGTGTAAAGTGGTATCTCAGTGTTGTTTTGATTTGCATTTCCCTGATGATTAGGGATGTTGAACAATTCCTTAAATGTCTTTCAGTCATTTGAGCTTCCTCTGTTGAGAATTCTCTATTTAGTTCTATATCCCATTTCTTAATTGGACTGTTGGGCATATTGATGTCTAATTTCTTGAGTACTTTATATATTCTGGATATCAGTCCTCTGTCAGATGTGGGGTTGGTAAAGACATTTTCCCATTCTGTAGGCTGTCGCTTTGCCTTGTTGAACATATCCTTTGCTCTACAAAGGCTTCTCAGTTTCAGGAGGTCCCATTGATTGATTGTTGGAGGTTACCTAGAAAACAGGACCCCAAGAAAGACACAGGGATCACCCAATGACAGAGAAATGGATGAGATCTACATGAACAACCGGGACATGAGTGGGGGTAATGAAGGGCGAGGGTCAAGAGAAAGAGAGCTTAGGGGAGCGGGAGATCCCAGCTGGATCAAGAACAGAGAGGGAGAACAAGAAATAAGAGACCATAATAAATGAAGACCACATGAGAATAGGAAGAAGCAAAGTGCTAGAGAGGTCCACAAAAATCCACAAAGATACCTCCACAATAGACTACTGGTAATGGTCGAGAGACAGCCTGAACTGACCTACTCTGGTGATAGGATGGCCAAACACCCTAATTGTCGTGCTAGAAACCTCATCCAATGACTGAGGGAACTGGATGCAGAGATCCACGGCCAGGCCCCAGGTGGAGCTCCAGGAGTCCAGTTGGCAAGAAAGAGGAGGGTTTGTATGAGCGAGAATTGTTTTAACCAAGATTGGAAAAAGCACAGGGACAAATAGCCAAACGAATGGAAACACATGAACTATGAACCAATAGCTAAGGAGCCCCCAACTGGATCAGGCCTTCTGGATAAGTGAGGCCAGTTGATTAGCTTGATCTGTTTGGGAGGCATCCAGGCACTGGGACCAAGACCTCTCCTCAGTACGTGAGCTGCCTGTTTGGAGCCTGGGGCTTATACAGGGACACTTGGCTCAGGCTGGGAGGAGGGGACTGGACCTGCCTGGACTGAATCTACCAGGTTGAACTCAATCTTCAGGAGAGTCATTGCCCTAGAGGAGATTGGAATGGGGGGTGGGATGGGGGGGAGGCGGGGGCGGGTAACAGGGGAATCCGTGGCTGATATGTAAAATTAAATTAAATTATAAAATAAAATAAAAAAAAATACTCTACCAATTATGTGCTGCTCAGCTGCAGGCTTGCCTCAGTCCCAGTATTTTTAGAAGTCACGTTCCCCAAGAAATTACTGATTTCAGTATGTACATTAATGACGGTCAGTGGTTGTGACAAAGGACCTCTCAACCTAGGGACTGTGGTTCAAATATGTTTTTATGGTTTTGCCAATGCTTGAACTGCTTTCATAGCAGGAATTCACTTTCCTAGATGAAACATTTTTTTATGCAAGTGTATGCACTTTCCCATACTTATAAAATTGATCTTCTCATATGTTTCCATTAAGGTGATTCAGTGATATTACATTTCTGTATAACAAACTCCACTACCTCCTTGAATTACGCTCTGAATAAGTAGATGTAAAATTGCAGGAAATCTATGGAAATTTTATTCTGAATTTAAAAATACTTACGTACTAAGCATAGTAATTTCCCTGTACTTTTCTTACATGCAAACATGTTTGCCCCATTGTCTCTGATTTCTTTGCAGTCCACAGCCATGAGTGTTCTGACATGGCTCATGAACTATAATGATTAAATCATTTTTGATCATGTGATTTAATATATTATTAGAAAGACTAGTAAATTATGGAAATACTAATTAGTGAGTAATGTAGCAAGACACTAAATGTTTTCTTAAAAAAATCTAAGTGCCATTGAAGAATATCATATAGAGCAAAGGTATGAGATTCTAGAGGAGATAGCACAAACTTACAGTGCTGTTTCTAATAACTGATATTAACTAAGAACAAAATCAGTATTAAGTTCATCTTGTTGTAGTGTAGTATTTTAATAGATCTTTAAACATAACTTTATTTTTCAAAGATATTTCAAACTGGTAGGAGAGGTTTTTGTATTTCAAATCGAGTGTTATTGCCTTTTCTCTTCTCAGTCTTCATGAGTACCAAGAAAACTAAGTGTGCATACATGGTATGTCTTTGTACTCATTCATGTACAAAATGCAAAATGCCTATTTTCATGTCGTTTTTTGATCCCCAGATTATCAAAGATTGTATTAAATTTGCATTTATATTTTTTATTCTAGCTGTCCTTTGTTGCTGCTTTCATGGGTAATTGCTTCATTGTCATTGACTACTGCTCAGAACGCTGTCAGCTGAAGACCGTGAGAACATTTCATAACCAATTTTGTTAAATATTCCACGTGTCCTTGAAAGTTTGTCACCATTACGTTCACTTATTTTGCAGATGGAAGTTTAAATGCTTTCATTAACATATGTATACTTATTAGAAGTAATTGTACCCATTCTAATAAGATTTTCACGTGTAGACTTGATCTTACTTCAAAAAAGATTTTGCATATGTTGTGTCCACAAATTTTAGAATTGATGTTTATACTGTGGAGTCACCATAGTGTGATCAAGTATCTTTCCTTTAAGTAACACTGTCTTGCATTAGTGCAGCTAAACCAACTCCTTTTTCTTAATGTTTGCATCTTGGTGATATTGTTTAAAATGTCTTGACAAAGGTCAGAATTATAACGTAAATTTAACTTATATGTTACAACACCCATGATGAAAATAAAAAATCCCCTTGTTCTATGAAATAAAGAAGATCCACATAAATCAAAAGCACATTGTATTTTTGAATTGTCAGACTCTGTAAAAAGCATGACAGTATTTCCTATCCCAATAATGTATATTGTCAAAATGACTCGATTTAAAATTTTAACAATCTTTCCGTGAAGTCCTTATCAGATTACAGGCTTTACTTAGCCAAAGTCTCCAGAGCTTTCAAGAGAATCATTATGTAAGACAACAAAGCTGGAGAATTAGTACTAACTTATTAGATGAAAGAAAGCTAATGATCAGAGGAGCATGGCAAATGTATAATTTATTTCATCAAATAGAATTAGGTCAATATTATAGAAGTAAGTGTGTTATAATTTGACTAACATCAAATCTTAAAAATGGTCCTGTGAGATAGCTCAGCAGGTAAAGGAGCTCGCTGTCAAGGCTGGTGACCTGAGTTTAATACCTGGACCCCACATGGTGGAAAGAGAAAATTGACTTGCTCAGTGTGTCCTCTGTCTTCCACATATGTGGTCTCACACACACACACACACACACACACACACACACACTCACTCATTCACACAGGCACATACATGCACACACACACACATACACACACACACACAAAGTAAATTCAGTGATTTTAAAACATAAAAACATTGATACAACTTTTTAAAATTTTTTATAAAATTTGTCTTTAGTGATTACATAAAAATATTTAGGGCACTGGTTACATTCTTTAAATTTGCCTTCCATCAGTTTTGCAAGAATTTGGTACATTATTTTGTTTTTACTTTCTTTGACATTCTCCTTAGAAAATAAATTTGCATGGATTTAAGATACAAAATGTGAAATGTATGTTCTAACATGTACTCTAAAACAATATAGTAATGTTTCCTTATCAATGAAACTATTTAATTCACAAATTGGTTGGTAGATAAGGCCAAAATTGTATTTAGATGAATTTAGCATAACAACCATTGATAGTATTTTAGAATACTCTATAACATAGAAATACTAGTACAATTTATCAACCCAGGAATGTGTACTTCTCAGACACCTACAGTTTCCGAGGATGCATGAACTGGGCTTGAATGTAATTTGTTACATAGTAAGAGGTAGTTTTCTCATTGAGATAAGAGTGACCAACTAGGTTTACTTAGAAGAATCAGTAATCTGTACTATTGACTCTATTTGAAGGGAAACATTTACTTTAATATTACTCAATTATTATATGCATTTGTTCTTCCATTCTTACTATTTAAATATTTATTCATCAACAGAATACTTACTGTGAACCTTCTTTTAATTAATACATTGCATTCTGTAAAAGACAAATCAGATATAAACCATGCCTTTTGAAATAATTCCATGCTTACATGTGTAGTTAGTAAGACCATACTTATAATCAACAACAGTTGTATTCACATGTAGGTATATTAGAGTAAATGCCTGTGGCACTTTAATAGTTCTCTATATATGCTTGTGTATATATCTGTGTGTATGGATAAAAGTAGTAGAAAGTATAAATAAGTTAATTGAATTCACATAAAGATGGTATTTAGATGGTTTATATAAAACCATAAATTAGATATTATTTCAAATGATATCCTGGACAATTAATCACATATGCATATGACTAATGAAATATATTAAAATATGAAACATGTTGTGTAACACTATGTGTGTGAAGTTTATTGGTGTAATGAATTGAATTTGATACATAGACTCTAAAGTTGAATGGAATAAGTGGATATTTTCTTATTGTTACATTAAAAATAGTAACTATGTTTAACTTGATGGTCCTTCTTAGTGTGCACAAAGCACAAAATTTCTAGGATTATATGCTTATAATTATTATTTTATCAATCTGTCCCTCTGAGTGAATATTTTAACTTAATTTTGACCAAATTAAATGTCAGAAATAATATATTTCACATGTGACTACCTACTAAAATTGTAATGCTGATTGATTGCTATGATCTCCTATTTAAAGCATGAACAAGAACTATTAAACTCTCATTCCAGAAGGCAAATTTTTATTATTAACAGATGCAGTCGAGCTGGGGAGTCTCATACTGCCGTGAAACATGAGTCTTCCATCAAGACGCATTTATCCATTGCGTGTATATGGGGACTGAGAGGTGGGTCAGTCTGGATGCAGGCAGAGTTTTTCGACTCCTGCTGTCATCAGTTCCCTAAGTGATTCTGCTGCCCTGGTCCCCTGTGGCCTACTTATTGTTATATTTCTTCCTGTGTAAACACTCTTCCATCGGAGCAGATGAGCATTCTCTCCTCCTGCCTCCTTTGCTCTAATAAAATCTCCATTTTTCACAAGCAGAAGGACATTCGTTTTTCCCACCTCATTTTTCAAGCACCAAATGATGGCATTTCAAATTTTAAGTAAACAAAAAATCCAATTTTTCATAGTGACAGCAACTGCACTGATGTATTAACCTGAGACACTAGATGACTTATTCCTGATGGTATTTGAAGAAGCCCCTTGTACTTTTAAAACATGCCTACATGGTTGGTTTGGGCACAGAGCTAGTGCCCCTGATTATTTAAGTCATTAATAGGCCATATTTCATTATCAAGTGTATGTATCGCACTCTAAAAAAACAGGTACTGACTGCTAAAAATCTCCTCATTAGAGGCTCAAAGTGCAGATAATGCCCTATATTTATTTCTCAAACAAATCTCATGAGCTTGTAGATAGCCTAGTTGACTATTGAAATATTAGAAGCTGTCAAAATAATGACAAGTCGGAAACATTTATTGTTTTACAGCTAGAGTGAGCTGCAGTACAAGCTTGTCTAAACAGCCTCCAAGATGGGCACAACCTGTATTTTGTTTCATTTCTTTTTCTTCTAGTCTGGAAACCTTGAGAGAGAGAAATAAGTGTCAGAGCAATTGCCTTTTTACTTCTGTTCCCCTTTAAACACCATAGGTATGTTCTCTGTGAAGAAAGACCCACAGCCATCAGCACAATGCTGCACACCCATAGTCCACATGGCTTGTATGCCTCGGCAGTGATAAATGAAAAGGCCCATGGGAGGCAAGCGCTCACTTAGAAATGAGGTCTCTGTCTTTCAAGAATGATTTGCTGAGAACATACAGTTTAAGAAGACCTAAAGGTGACAACGATTGTCTGATTCCATATCTTCAAGTAGGGTATAGAGATACAGTTCAGTGTATCGATGTTGCATTAAGGAATGGAAGGAGAGAGAGAGAGAGAGAGAGAGAGAGAGAGAGAGAGAGAGAGAGAGAGAGAGAGAGAGAGAGAGAAGAGAGAGAGAAGAATTTCTTCCTGGAGTGCTTCAGTCCAAGAGTCAGCCTGAATTTGAATTCCCCAATTCTGTCCTTGTATCTTCCAACTATCTGAGGTTTGTTGCCTGTGACCCATCTGCGATCTCTCTGTTCTGTGTGTTTGATCTATGTCTTTTTCTGTTGCCAGTCTGTGTTGCCTGGCTGTACCTAACAAAGGGCTTTACTCTGTATTTACTGAACAACACAGAAAGCATAGTATGGGGAAAAGAAAGAGGAATTCTTTTCTACAGAAACCTTTAAAAGAGTTTTACAATGGAAGAAGTTACTTTACTGACTCAGAATACAAGTCAAACAACACAGAAGTTATCAACCTATATCCATGTGTGGTTTGCAAACAGTATTGGTGGGAATTTGTTTTGTTTAAGGTACTTTCAACTAGTTGATTGCTTTTAGAAAATAATTACCACAACATACACAAACATATTTTTTTCTGCATTGGGTCCTGAAGGAGCATATAGTTTAAGGTTAAAGGTACGTGTTTAATTTAAGTTGCAAAAGCTGATTACTTGGGAAATCCAAGGCATATTAAGTTTGGTTGCAGTGTTTCCTTAAAGCAAAGTTAAGAAGCTCTAAGTGACTGAGTATACAGTAGAAGAGCAGATTGAGTAGGCAGTCTTAAAGGACCTCAAAACATATTTTGGCTTGGTTGTGAAGTCTGGCAAATGTTCAGTCTCTGAAGGAAGAGCTACTTTCACAAGAAGATACACCACATTTAATTAATTAAGATTAGAATACATAATGAGACGTTCTAGCAGGGAGTGCAGGGCAGAAGACTCAAAAATCCAAATATTATTTTTATACTGATGTGAAATTGACAATGAATGAGTATATTTAACTTGCAAATTACCGTACTGTAATGTATTTAAACCCTGATAGCTCTTCACTACAAGGATGATGCTGAAGATACTCAATACCCCTAGAAGTTTCCTCAAGCCTCTGCTCAAGTATTCCCAGAGGTGTCGTCATTCTTCTTCAGTCTCAAACTGATCAAATTCTGCTACTAGACAGTACATGCAAAATGATATATACATTTATTACATCAAAATATAAAATAAATACCTAATTATATATGTACACACATATTTATGCACACACATATAACGTGAGAAAATTCCTAGCTTACTCAGTCAATAATTCTTCATGCTGTTTTATGTATTATGTGAGGTCCTATGCAAGATATGGACATATCACAATTTAGTTGTTCATTATCCTATTAACAATTATCAAATAGTTAGGTAGTATTAAAATTTACCTGAAACATAAATAGTTAATACTAACATTTTTTTTGTATGTCATTCAAACAAGTCATATCTTTTTAATATTATTTGAATATTAGGAGTGAAATGTTTAGAACATGTACAAGATGAACTCTGTACTCCAAGAAGTTACTTTATTGTCTTTTATAACACATTTGTATCCACCATCAGAATGTAACAAAATATAATATTTGAAGGGGTTTCTTATGAAAGCTCTCTCTCTCTCTCACTCTCTCTCTTTTTCCTAATAGATTTTCCCTGCACTTAGCTAGCTTCTAATCATAAGTAACAGATCATTTTCTAAAATGGTATTTATTGACTTAAAATTTCTCTAAATGCTATTTTGGTAGCACCTCAATAAATATATATTGCATTTTTATACCATAAAGTCAATGTATCCTTTTTTCATTTTATATCTGGCCCATATGGGTATTATATAAGTCTTATTCTGTTTCAAAGTAAAACACGTTCCAGAGATTTGTTTCTGATTTTTCCTTTAAGAAAATTTTGTCAGCTAACTTATTTTGTAGGACTGCAACACTTTCAAGTTTCTTGAAGCTTACTGTTCAGAATGTGAGTTGTCTTTGAACGTGCTCCATGTTACTTGACTGAAAGTGTACTCAGCTGCTGAACAGAGGGTTTTGTAGATGTAAATCAGTTCTTAATTTGAATTTTTCCTATTCTTGATGACTTCTTTTAATTGTTTCAAAAATTGGTTTTCAATGATCCAGATATAATCATGGATTTCCTTACTACTCCTGTAGTTTAATCAGTTTTTGTTTCATGTTTTGAAGTTTTATTGTTATATGCAGAATATTTCTGCTGAAAAAATATTTTTATCACTTTTTTTTAAATGTTTTCTTGTTGACATAATACCACTGTATTCTTCCTTGCTTTTCTATTTCTGGTTGTTTGTATTATTTTCATCCTTTTAGCTAGTGGATTTATATTTAAGGTGATTCTAGTTAGCAACACATACTTGAATTTTGCCTTTTCATCTGGTATAATATATTCTGTCTTTTTTTTTTCTTTTTCCAGGCTTCATCCATTCTGCAAAGAGCATGACAATTTCTCTTAAAAACAGCTGTGTAACTTCCATACAGCCTAGTGATTGTTCTTTGATATTCATCATGAGAGTTCTACATTTCTGCTCCCATGCAACACTTCACTCATTTTTCAAGACTTTATTAATCATTGTTGCAATAAATCTACCCAAACAATAAGATGTTCCTATTTATTCCTCTACACTTTTTTCCCACTTTATGCTTTATATATATATATATATATATATATATATATATATATATATATATAAAATTTGGGTGTTTTTGATACCGTAATTAATTGTTTTATAGATTACTACATAAAACAATTTGTGAGGTTATTTTACTTCGTGGTTTTTGTGTATTTATATCCATAATTAACATCTTCCGCTTTAACACCCTGATCTTACACTATGTTGTGTATAGTATACAAATTTTATGAGAAGATAATTAAGCTTCTACTGTTTTTCAGGAAATGTTCTCATTTATTTTACTGATTCAGGAAGCAAATTCATAGTATTGTTTCACTTTAAACTACTGGCTATACGATATAATGTAATATGAAAGTTTGTGAATATTCAGTTCATTTGAAGAGCTTTTAGTATATCATGCCAGTGGACCATTGAGTACAATGGGTCAAGTTTATGCATATATTCAAATATCCATTTTTTTTTTGAATAATAACATTTATGTATTCCAGGCATGACTAATCATTTATTTTAATATGTAAATGGAACTTAACATTACAAGAGAAGGTAAGAATAATGAAGGGAAACTGTATAACTATAACCTAATTTAACAAGATCATAGCAAGTATTTTTATTTTATTTTATTTACTTTTGTTGTGTTTTTGCTTTTCCAACATATTTTCATTGATTATTCGGAAATTTATCATGCATGCTGATCAGTCTTGCTTCCCATTTGTCCCAGGTCTACCTTCTCACCTTTGTGCCCTACCCCCCACTTTCCACTCCCCGCCCCTCAAATACATTAAGTTCAATTTGTATTGTGCATATATTCATCGAAGCATGGTCAAACTCTCAGTAGGCATCTCCTTAAAAATAAGTGAGTCCTTTCCCTTCCCCCAACCAGAAGCCAACAACTGCAAAGAGCTGTCCTTCAGCTTCTTTATCACAATTTTTAAGAACTCTCCTCAATGGCTTCTTGTCTGGACTGTTTCTTTCTTTTCTCTTGGGATGGGGGAGGTTATTGCAGAATCCTTGACTGTCTCTCAGTCTCAACTACGAGTCTGGAGTCATCAATACCACTGCAATAGATGTTTCCTTGCCCACAACAGCCAGTGGCAGCGTGGATCACGGGCATCCAAATGGGTTCCCAAAGCTGTACAAAACCATGGACATCAACACTGTCTTAGGCCCTGGACTTATTTTAACAGAAAAATAAGATAACATGCTCAACAGTTGTGGATTCGATTCTCTCAATGGTTTTGGATTCACCTGCCTTTCCACCTGCCAGCATGTTCCTTTAGACTTTCCTGATCTACAAAATTGCTGTAAATGCACACTGTCAGGAGTGTCTAGAACTAGTTTGAAGCAAGCGAGTACAAGGTGAAAATGAGGAAGGCTGCACCTTGGGCTCCTGCAAATGGAAGGGCAGCAACATTAAGTGGACGCATACTTAAATTTGGGTCGTGGACCTAACACTTTCCTATTTTGCCTTCCCTTTCAAGTCATTTTCACCAATTCTTAGATTCACATGTATTGGTAGGATGGAACACTGAGAGAGCGTGTGTACCACTCACGCTAGATTTTCAAACAGTGCCACCTTACACATTATAATATAAACCCAGAAAAACTATTGCTATGGACCAAGCACACTTTTCAGATTTTACAAATGCTCATATACTCTGTGCATTTAGTTTCATTGGAAGCCTGAGTTACTGTGATGGTTGCTGGTCAGAACCTACCAATGGCTTCTCTCTTCCCACTAATCTGTGACAATAATTTTGTTATTTCAAAAATGTTACACTAACAGCAAAATAAAAAGAAAGCTGAGATTGCTTATTTGACCTGGAAAATTTTCTTAAGGCCCATCCATCCAAATTGTTACTTATATGAACTCTTTGTCTATTTTCATTACTGCTAAATAACAAACAGAATAGACATGCTGCAGGTTATTAGCTCTTTATCATTAAAGAATATCTGGATCATTGTTGATGTTATTCTTTTACAGGATATTTATTTCAGCATAAATGGTACTGTCCTAACAGTCAAATGTTATGTGGGAGCAGAAATTTTGATCTTTTATCATAAATGTCAAAGCACAATTGCTAGGTCATATAGGAAACACCAATATTTTTAATCAGAAACTTCCATACCCTTTGCAGGATAACTAGAACTTTCCCATTGACCAGAAATGTGAAATTGATGCTCTTACTCTGAATCCTAACCAGACCTGGTTCTAATATGTATTTGTCTGAAAACCTGTGACATTCACTGTCTGTGAAAAGTCTTTTGTTTCTTTTATCCATCATCTATTTGCATTTTGCTTGGGTTATTTTCCACCTTTCTTTTTGTCCTGATGTGATTTACAGATTATTTCTGTAGTCAATATAAATCTTATATTAAATGTCTTATAGCAAATATTTCTTCTCTGTCTCCTATATATCTCTATTTACATATGTTATGTACTTTATAAATAAATATATATATAATTTTTATTATACACATACAATATATAGTATAATTTTAAAACTTTGATGATTTAAAATTGTTCAGCAGTGGTTAAGGTGTAAGACATAAGCAATGTTCATCTAGACTTGAGTCTCAAAATGTCTCTCACATTTTCCCTAAATGTCTTATTGCTTCTTATCCTCAATCCATTATGTATTTTTATAAAACATTGGGAATTATTTGAACTCTATTTGTTCAAACACTTCTATTTCACCTCACTCTCTTTTCCATTTGAAATCCCTGGTTGTATGTATTTATATGACTCCACCATGTTCCTCTTACATATTAAATTATCTTTCCTCTGAAGCTCACATTTATTTACCCTGCCACACCTTCAAGGTCCTTCTGTCATGTCTAATCTGCCATTAATTATAGTAAATATATGCTTCAACATAAACTCTGTGTCTTTAGCGTGTATAAGTTAAAGGGTATAGTCCTTTCTCTATTTTACTTATGGCTACATAAATGTTCCTAAATATGGAATGTAATTATGATAACTTTATGTCTTCACTTTTTAACTCTAGCTTCTGTACTAATTCTGGCTCCATTAGAATTGATTAATGTTTCTTCTCAAAGGAAGTCATATTTTCTTTTTCTTCATCTGCCTATTAATATGTTATGACTGTGAGCATTCTCAATTTCACTTTGCTGGACCCCATATATCCTTGTAATTCTACAAAAATCATTGAGGTTTTTTTAAGAAAAATAATTGTTAGTAGGGATCTCTTTGAAGTTTTTTGGACTTGCTTTTAAGGTCCAATGGAGTCAGAATATAATTTATTTACTTTTCCATTCCCAAATGCTTCAGATGGACATACACTGAATAACGACTGTGTGCTGCACTTTTCTTGGTAGTGATGAAATGCTAACACATGGCTGAGTAGGAAAAGTCACAAATGCCAATAGCTGCTATTCAGTCATTATGGGTATGCATTTGTCTCTTGCAGCATCTATGGTATCATTCTAACGACCTTAATGATGCTTCTTCATGAAAAACACGAGCTAGCCTCGACTGACACCCATTTGGAAAAACAACAGTAGGAGGATAGTAGACAGGTAGAGGTCTGTACCTGGACCTCAGCTCCTTCAGCATCTCTGAAGCATATGTCACTTTCTGTGTCTGTTGAATAATGATATAAATCCATTTAGCAAATCTTCCAGAGAGATGATGAACTTAGATTTTTTTTCTAAATTTTATTTTTATTATTTTCAATTGTTATTGATGCAGACAGAAAGTTCCATTCATGAGTGAGAAACTGAGATAATGAACATTTAATGTCAGTTGGGTTGGGTGAGAGATGCCCATACATCTGTTAAACACTAACTCTATGTGTTTCTGTTAGCAGAGTTCAGGGTGATGTCTGCATTTTTCTGCCATCTGTAGGTATGTTCCAATCATCTTTGGACTTTGATAATAAAAAATGCTGAAGAAGGATTATGTCCCACCCCGATTTGTTTTTTTGTCTTGAACTGAGGCATAGATCTTTGCTTGCAATAAAATTAGTATGAATGATGCCCCTGAAGTAAAGACTTCACCAACTATTCTGCATCATCAGTTTGATACCTTCCCCCAATTCTCTCTCTCTCTGTATCTATAGATCATCTATCTCCATCTGTCTCTGTCTCTGTCTAGTACTCCCCACCAATCCTTTCTAATTCAGAAACAAAGACTTGGTTTGTTTTTTGTTTGTTTGTTTGTTTTGTTTTAGAAACAAGAGTACAAGAAACTAGAGCTGAGCTCTCCTTTCCTCCCCAAACTGAGCACAGATAGATAGAGGAGTCTGTACTCCCAAATCCTATAAGGGAGGTGTGAAGAAACCAGACAAACCTACAAATACGATGACATTAGTTATGTTATTCAGATAGGCAGCAAAGTCTTCTCAGAGGCAGAAGGTACCATGTATCTTCAAAAACTTACTGTTAACAATTTAAAAACAGGTCATCATCTGGGTGTGGTGGTACAAAGGCAGAGGTGGGCAGATCTCTGATTTTGAGGTCAGCCTGTTATGCAAAATGGGTTCTAGGACAGCCAGAGCTACACAGAGAAACCCTGTCATGTAAAACCAAAACAAACAAACAAACATATAAATAAATAAACTGTCAACAAAAAAGTCATTAAAAATTATTGGTTTCTCTTGCTCAAAATATGATCAGAAATGCAAGGAACCCTGAGAGACCATTACAAATAAAGTAAATGAAACAAACACAGGATAATGAACAACAGAACTAAACTGTTCCAAAAGTTTGCCCCAGAGACACTACGAACATCACAAAATGAAATAAATCCAATATTTAAAACCAAGAAGTAGTGTAATTTTCAGGTTATGTTGTTAAGGGATATGCCAGTTTAAGTGCAAAAATTTTACTAAGGATTTAAGTAAAGATAAATAGTAAGAATGCATTTATTAGATAATAGCTACCAATCAACTATCAGCAAGGACTTACACATCTTTAATATAATTATGATATTGAAAAGGACTTAGAATTAAAATATCTTAATATTAATTAGAATAACAGATGATATTCAGGCTAAAACACTGCATTTTGATTGCATAAAACCTTATCAAGTATATATGTAAAATGGCCACAAGCCACAGAACTCCAAGGTTAAAAGATACTTCATTGAACTACATCTGTTATAACAATTTATCAGCAACTATGTGGCTTATTAAATAGGATTTACTTCACTACACTTCCACAGAGCAGATGTCAAGGTACTAGGAGACCCTCTTTCCCTCCACAAGTTCTCCAAGAGTCCCCCCTTCCCTTGCACAGTGTCTGGACAGTCTTTGGATGTATCTATAGTACTTGTCTCTACCTTTGATTTAAATGGTCTCTTGTTTTCTTTGGTTCATAATCTGCCCTCTTTCATAAAAAGATACTTATTATCATATCTAGGAACCATTTAGATAATTCCAGAATTTTCCTATCTTAAATGTTTATCACATCTGCAAAGACCCTTTTCCCATTGTAGGTGACGTTTACAGGTTTAAGGCTTAGGGCCTGACATTTCTGAAAACTGTTATCTAATCTAGTTCACTTTGGTGTTAATTAATACCAAATAAAGGGAACCAAACTTTATCTACAATGTCTCAGCACACAAACAAACACACACACTCACACACACACACACACACACATATACACACACATACAACACACACACTCACACACACACACATATACACACACATACAACACACACACACATATACATATACACACACACACACACACACACACACACACACACACACACGCACACACCACAACAGTTCCTCTGTATTACTTGACACTGGCTTTCATGCCTGTGGGCATTTTCCAGGTCTTTCCCAATTGTAAAAATTCCTAGGCTTTGTTCTTCTCCACTCATACAATGTAAGTCTGTGACTGAATATTACTAAGATATTTCTCCAGAGAAACTGAAACAGAAATGACAGGAGAACACATTTCCTTTTATCTTCAAGGAAAGCCAAGCTCTTAACTGATTATTTTACAGTAACACCAACGACTCATGTGTAAGTTTACATGGACATTCAGCAATATTTCAGTTCACTTTTAAACATGAAGATGCACACCATTTGTAACAAACTTCCCATTCTGAGGCAGGAAGCTGCTAAAGTTGACGGGTTGTGCATGAGTGGGGACAGAGCTGTATGCAAACTCTACCCTCTTTTCATAACAATTATGTTATAAACTAAAAGCCTTAAAAAGTAGTACAGTACTTTAATTTGAAAAAATGAATTTGTAGCCAATAATGGATTGTCCTTTGAGTAAAACTTGATAAAAGATTATTGTCTGAGGGAAGAAAGGTCAGAAGAAGTCGACAATTCAGAAACCGTAATTAATACGGATTTTTAAGAAAGAGCTTACGACAGAATAGATGTATTCTAATGAAAAGCATAACTAGAAAGCAATTAGGAATCTCATGAATATTAAAAACAACATATGTATACTCGATAAAAATCTCATTTTGTAAGATAGCACAGAACGCAATTTTTGTGACCTAGACAATGACTACAAAACAAGCAATCCAGTAAAGCGTGGCTTGTCTGTAGGATGTTACCAGGTAAGAGATTAGGAGAACAGACATGGTCAAAGAAATAGTCAAAGAGGAAATGTTCCCATAAAGGATGTGGTAATGCTGGAATAGGGGCATCTCCAAAGTGCTTCAAAAGCAGTAGAATTTTGTTTTGTTTTTTAATCCTAATTGTCTTATTGATGAAGAAAGAAATCAAGGGTTTAAAACTGAGATTAACTCAAGTCCAAAGAGGAATCTTTGAAATTAGGTCTAAAGGTTTCTGAATGACTATTTTATTTTTTGAAGTATGTTTTGTCCCTTAACCTTGGCCCAACAAACTCTTGGAAGAAAATAACTCCTAATACCCATGATGTAAATGCTAAAGTACCAATCCCTCTTAACCCACTAGGTTGACCATGTTCTCTATCCAATTAGGTAGACCACGTTCTCTGTCCCATTAGGTAAACCTCATTCTCTGAGAAATGAAACAAACCCATAGTCACTTGAACAGAATGATGGAGTCGCTGGGAGACACCTGAGGCAGAAGAAGCTTCTTTGGTACCCTGTGGAGAGGGTGCTGCCTATCCACAGAAATTAACTCCACTTTCAGTATACTACCACACAGTCCCAGGCAAACCTGAGTGTTCCTTTGGAACTTCCCTCTTGTTCTTGCACATTTTGAGAAAACCCATTTCTCTCTCTCTCTCCAAACACTGCCATCTCTGAGAATCTCCAGCAAAGAAAAGGCACCTAAATGCCCAGTTCCTCATTCTTGGAAGCTGCAGCAGCTCCTTCCCTGAAGTTGCCAGCAGCCCAAGTCCCTGCCTAAAATGTTCAGTTTTTGACCATACTTGGGCACAAACCCAGCTTGTGGCAGACACATTATCACCCCTCACCCACAGGCTATACAATCTTTAGTTTGGGCTAGTGATTTCTCGGGCTTGGTCCCTAGGACTAAAGAATTCACCCAGGAGTTGCTTTGCTCAAGTAAACTTGTTCTTTTACTTTTTCAATTCAGCCTGATCTGGCTTACTGTGAAAGTGGAGAAACTGTTATTGGGCTACAAAAAACCTACTACTAGGTTTCTCCTAAGATCTTTCAAAGCCCTTTAGTTCCTGGGAGGCTCATCATCTCTGGATTGTTCTGAGATTGTTCATGAGAATAGCTGTATATTTACTGACAGGAAATTAATAGGCATTTACAAAATTGGGCATTTTCGTTTGAAGGCTAAGTTTTACATTTCTTCTATTAAAGGGGGAGAGCAGAAACTAGTTAATGATGTTGTTAATCCCACTGATCAAGACTAAGACCACCACACAGTTTAAAGTCAAATTTGAAGCAAGTTTTAGTTAACACTCACCATGTCCATCTCTGGTTTCCCAGAAAAATGGCCCCAAATCACATTTTGCAGAGTCTTAAAAAGGCAAAACCCATAATTCACCACATTTCCCATGAGATCCAATCAGGGGCAAGCATACATCTTGATTTACCTCCTGCCTACATCCAACCAGGGAGAAGAGTACATCCTGACATGTATCCTGCCCACATACCTCCTGTCCACATGTGATCAAGAACATCCAGTGCAGATGAGTCACACAAACTTGTTTAGGTGAATGAAAGCATGTGGTTTGTTATCTCCCATAAATAATAGCTTCCAGCATTATTCAGGAACTATCTGTCCTTGAGCAAAGGGCTTACAGTTCAGAAGCATTTTTGTTTCATGGATCTCTTAGGTGTAGTGGGTAGCCATTCCAGCTTTGACCTGGAAGCTCCAACCCCTACTGAGGCTTCAGTAACGGTCACGCCTACAAGACGGGCCTGAGAGAGGACACTGAAGACCTGGGTTCCAGATGTGCGGGCTCTCTTGGTTCCTGAAGACCCGGGTTCCAGATATGCGGGCTCTCTTGGTGCCTGAAGACCCGGGTTCCAGATGTGCAGGCTCTCTTGGTTCCTGGACCCTGGACGCTGGAGGTAGATCAAGCAGAGTTCTCCAGGGAACACCACCGGACCTCGCCATGCCTTTCCCAGACTCTGTAAACTATCCATTCACTTGTAAGTTACCCCACAAAATAAACCTCCCTTTTAACTACGTGGAGTGGCCTTAATAATTTCACCAACACTTAGGCATAGTAATTAAAACTTAAAATGTTACTCTGGCTCTCACACACTAAAAAAAAAAAAAAAAAAATTGCAGGATGGTTATTAGAATTCCAATTTCAAGGAATGTTCTCTAAAAAAAAAACATAGAGATAAAAGAAAAAAATTCTAAATTTTGTGGATAGGAATATTTTTAAAGTCACCAAGTAATTAACAAGTTTGTGCAATTAATATATGGTGTTAATTAGCAAATACCAACTATTTTTAATGAGTTACTCTGATGAGTAAATATAATAGGATGTTGGTTCATTTATTTTGACAAATTTGTACCAGTCTTGATGAGTTAAGAGTCATTGGGCCAAAGATTGTATATTGCTGAGTTTTTAAAAACTTCATAAGATTAAAAGTCACAAACAGTGCTGTGCCTCTTTTAAACCTCCAAAACTGAGTTTAGTGATCAATGATTTGCTGTTAGAAGAAGATGAAATTAAAAGAGATAGGGGTTCTAATAAGTGCCAGATCACTCATGGGATTATATGGCAGAGTCCAGCCCCAGAGGGTTCAGGTCCCAAAGAAAAGTGTGGCTTCAGCTAAGGAAGGACAGGACACCATCTGAGGGTTAATCAGGATGGCTGTCTGTATACTGAACAGAGGATACACCTTTGATACTCTATAATTGCACAAAAGATTTAATGGGAGGAAGGGGGCTTGTGAGCCGGGATTGAGAACCATGACAAGTTAATAGATACCACAGTCATATGTTAATGTAAGGGCCATAAGTTCCTCTTTCCAAAGATAAGGAGAATGACTCCCTTTGTAGCAAGCAGGCACTTTCTTCAAGCCCCCGAGGAAATGGAGGCTTTTGTTTAAATGCCGGACCTTGGGAAAATGACTTTCTTGTGGGACCAGAGGACCCTCCATGATAGAATTTTGCAGTTTTTGGTATGACTTGGTTTATACAATTAGCTAAAGCTTAACGTGAATAAAGACAAGACTGGAAAAATATTGCTGTGAACCTGAGACCTTAGGAATTTTATATACCTTATTTATTGAGCATATGTTACTTATCTAAAGCAGCTTGGTGTTAACTTGTGTGGGAGTAGGAAGAGTTAACATGTTATATGGTTTCATGGTGTTGGAGACTTTTTTCCAAAGAATTATTTTGTTTAAAGAGGCTGCCATTGTATACATCCTCATCTTCCACTGAAGTCTACACAGAATTTCCCAAAGGAAAATGCATAAGGGAACTGCCATAATACGTAATGAGAATCCTTAAAAATGAAAGTAGAAGGGTGCTGGAGAATTAAGTCCACCAAGCTGAAATGATGAAACTTTGTCAAGCAGCAAAGGTTACCAAGTGCTCCATGCTCCATGCTACTTATATTTCAATAAGGTCTTTATTTAACTAATACTACACTTTTACTTTGAAACTGAAAATGAAGCACCATATTAACAAACATTTTTAATTCTAAAGTAGGGATAGCAAAGAGGTCAGTGAGCAACTCTTCCTGTAGAAAGCAACAAAGATGAACAATTAGTGAAAAGATACTTGGAACAGGTATAAGAACTTAAAATTAATATTATAGGTACAATTTTTTGTCCAAATACTAAATAGTTGATTATGCTGTTGTTTGCTGGCTAAATTCTGAAAACTTTTTATTGTGATTTCATAATTCTTGATATTTTATAAAAGCAGGAATGAATGTGAGAAAGCAGCATAAATCTCCCATTTTATAAATAATAAAACAAAGAAGTTCCAGGAATGGTAAGAGGTATCATTGACAAAAGGCACTTGAAGGCAAACCGGAAGGTATGAGTTTGGTTCCTCAGGCCCATGTGGGAGAAGTTGAGAAGGTACTTCCTTAAGTTGTCCTCTAAAATCCCATGGTTCACCATGGCAGAAAAGCTCCCCACCCTTAAAAAAAGTAAATTTAATAAAAAAAAATTTTAAGTGAGTTCTAGTGCTTCAAAAGCTCACTTTCCCAAGTCAATCCTCAGCTCTATGTAGTACCTCATGCAAAGAATCCGAGTACACAGAAGGCTCAGGCCGGAGGATTTCCATGAGGTCAGGGCTACTCTAGGCAACAGGATACCAAGTGAGCTCAGGTCTCAAAACACCACCCTCTGATATAGAGGCCCTAGGATTCAAGGAAGTGTGTGGGAAGAAGAAGTACAAAGCAGGGCGGTAGAGACACATTTTACTAAATGTGTATCTATATAACTGACATATGGAGAATGTTAGAAATCTCCACTCCTGACCCACTCCTCCCATTCCAGACCCCGACCAAAGAAAGCCTGCCAAGCAGCAGCTCCTCCCCTGGAGCTGTCAAAGACCACCTAGAGGATATTTAAGGCCCTTCCTTGGGAGCAGCCTCATGGTTTCCTCTTTTCCCTGAGATCACCTGGAAATGTTTTACTCAGATTAAAATCTGAACTTTAATCTGGCTTGATTTGGCTTATTGCATCCCTGGAGCTACCCATTACTGGGGGATTTCATGATAGAAAATTAAAAATTTAAAAGAATAGCCATATATGATGGTGCCTGTCTACAATCCAAGCTACTTGGAGGCTTAGAAAGATTAATATGACTAACAAGACACTGAATCAAATAATTAAATGAATAAGTAGCTAAATAATTCAAATGACATATACCTGATTTTCAAGTATGAAAGCAAGATTTTTACATTTGTTACCACTTGCTTTTCAACAATCTTATAAGTGCCAAATATGAATTGCATAGTACATCTTTGAGATTTAATCGCTTTGCATGCTTTCCACAAAATAAATGCTTTTATGTTCGGCTTTTTGAAAAAAAAATCAAAACAAAATCTGTCAGCCCAAAACACACCTGTAGCTAGAGTTTTCCTGCCTGGCCCACAGTCAGGACAAATCTCTCTCACCTGCCAGTCCCACAGCCGCTCAGACCCAACCAAGTAAACACAGAGACTTATATTGCTTACAAACTGTATGGCCGTGGCAGGCTTCTTCCTAACTGTTCTTATAGCTTAAATTAATCCATTTCTATTATCTATACCTTGTCACGTGGCTCGTGGCTTACCGGCATCTTCACATGCTGTTTGTCATCGCGGTGGCTGGCAGTGTCTCTGACTCAGCCTTCCACTTCCCAGCTTTATTCTCCTCCTGGTTCCGCCTATGCTTCCTGCCTGGCCACTGGCCAATCAGTGATTTATTTATTAACCAATTAGCAACACACTTGACATACAGAACATCCCACAGCACTCACCTAGCTCCAGAGGGAAGAGTTTGCCTGGGGCAGGTATTTGAGACCATGGTCCATCCGTGAACAAGGGCCCAGGATTTCTAGAGTGGCATGCAATGTACTGAAATGGTTATATGAATTTTTGTAGTCACAAAAACAAAAGACAACAATAAACCAATCAGCTTACCAAAGATGTTGGTGAGGACTTTGGGTAGTCAAAATGTACCCACTTTTAACTTTCAGGCTAGTGTACGTTAGTGTTCTGTTCATGACTTCCCAAGCTATGCCTTCCAGAGGTTCCCCCTCATAGTCACAAGCATATTAACGAAGATGCAGAAGCTGCTGATAGATAACTCAAACTAATCTTCTGGATTTGTAACATGCAAATTTATAATCAAGAAGTTCTAATCAACCAGTCATTAGAATCTTGGACACAAATATGACCACCCCCCCAAGGAACTTGAATGTAAACACACACACACACACACACACACACACACACACACACAACTAATCCACTTTTTTTTTTGAGCATTACTAAAGTAAATGGTCAAGACAGTAGGGTAGAGAAAGTAATGTATTATGAGCCTCGGCATGAGGAGTCTCACTCAATATGGGGCTAAATATGACTCCTTTTCAAAGGAGTCATTATATAGGCCCAAGAAAGGAATTACATCTTTTCACAGTTGCCACTCAAGTATTTGGCAACAGATTGTATAGGAGTGTTACAGATCTCTTTTAATCTATCCTACTATATCCCCTGTTAATTAGACTGACAAAAGACAGATTAACAAAAAATCAGTTCATTGACATGCCTGACATCTATAGGTGGGAAAAATTCAGAGTGCCTCAAAGGAATGGTTAAACATGGGCTGATACAGCACTTTTTTTTTTTAAAGTATACATTTGTAGAACCAAGAAAAAGTGAAAAAAGATTTTAACTTCTGAGAATAGTTGTCAAATCTTTCCTTCATATATGAGGAATTAATAGAGGGAGTACAGTTTTGCTAATCTGCTTCTCAGCTCATCATCCATCCTCCTTTCGGTCATATTGTAGCAAGGTTGCAAGAAAGAAGCTACTCTAAAAGACACTTGTGTCCTACCCTTTGGGTTTCAGACAACTGAAAAGGCAGATCACAAGAAATTTGCAGTCTTCTGGACAACTCACGCAAGGAGAAGAAAGAGGTTAAACTTGGACCAGCAAGAGGCAGAATTTGTCTTTGAAAAGCTTTGCTAGTTCTCAGATCATCTTTCAGAACAGACTGGAACTCAGGTAATGATGCATCAGTAACAGTCAGGGTTGCACCTTTACCTGGACTGCTTAGCCATACATACTGTACCACTCTATCTCAACCTCATACCACATCTAAAAAGGTAGCTTTGGGCATGGAGTTGTGCCCCTGGATCTCCTTTATATCTTTCCCAATGTGGCCAAAAATGTGACTAAATCTATTTTTCTGTGTTTTGTTCTTAGTTTCTCTTTTAATTGGCCCTCAAAGGGCTGGTAGTCCAGCCTGGCTTATTAGGACTACTAGAACACATGCTCCAACCCTGATAACTGAATAACTCCTTTAAAAGAGGAATTATAATAGTCTGCATGTCTCAGAGGTTTTTACTTTAGTCTGATAAGTTCCATGTGAATGTGTCATCTATTGGATCACAAACATTTTCAGCTGAAAATTACCCTTCTGCTTAAGTAGCATATATGGGTCATATGACTTAGTGTCTGAGAAATAGAAATGAATGGGTGTGCCATGAAACTTAAAAATGGCTCCAGTAGAGCTTGAAGAATCATAGGGGCAAGTATCTATCTCAATAATGTCAGTTTAACATGCTGGAAACACGGTGCATGATTAACATTGTAATCAATTCTAGTCTTCCTTAAAGAACTTTTCTCCATATCCTGTAGATGTAATTCTGAATGGTCTTATTAAATAAGAAACACAGAGCCAAATAAAGAGTTAAAAGCCCAAGAAGTCAGAGCACTAGCGAATAGCCTTTAGCTTACCAGCCTTTACCATCCTTCCCCTGAAAAAGAGACCTACTTCCTGTGTGTCTGTCTTTTTATTAACTTCTGTTCTGCCTTCTCATTGGTTGTAAACCCAACTACATGACCTCCTCATCACTGCCTGTCTATGCAAACCTCCAGGTCCCTATGATTGGTGTTGAGATTAAAGGCATGTGTCTCCATGCTGGCTGTGTCCTTGAACACACAGAGATTCTGCCTGTCATTTGATCGGGATTAAGGGCATGTGCTAACACTGCCAGACTTTTGCTAAATAGGCTTGCTCTGACCCCTAGGCAACTTTATTTATTAGCATACAAATAAAATCACATTTCAGCACAAATAAAATACCACCATAATATCCCATTAGTACACTTATATGTGACACAAAGTTTTATTTTCTATTTTTGTATGTAAGGAAAAATATACTAATGGCTTCTGGAGAATAATAGCAGACAGAACAGTCATTTCTGCTGCTGTGATAAAATACCATGACCAGGGCAACTTATATAACTGAGTTTGTTTGGAATTACTGTTTAAGTGTGAGAGTCCACACTGGCAGGGGGAAACATGGCTCCCCAACAAATCATACCTTCTTCCACACATAAGAAGCACAGAGAGTAAATAGGACGTGAAGAGAGGCTTTGAACTCTCTAAGCCCATCCTCAGTAACATAATTCCTCTAGCAAGGCTGCCCCACCCCCTCAAATAGCACCAACAGCTAGGACAAAGTGGTAAAATACTTGAGAAAACATGGGACACTTCTCAGTTAAACCATCACTAGAGGGTTACATACTCTGTTATTACATTTATTTGAAATGTCAAGTTTAGCTTTATAGAATATTATTTGGTTTGGTTTTAGCTGCAGGGTTAGCTATGTAACACACTTTGTATTCCAGGTTCTCCTACAGTTGCTGTATTACCAGTGGCTGCATTACAAATAGAACCCACGATTCCTGGCTGTGATCCAAGTTCTGAGGGCTTGAAATTCAATGGCAACTCTATTTGTAGAAAATTGGGCAAAATTATGATTATGGAATTTTATAAAAATATTAATATTTATTAGCATAAAATGGGGTGCTTAGGAATATATTATGAAAAGAAGAAGTTGTAAAGTTTAATTTAAATGAGCTTCATAGTAAACCAACTCTATTTGCTGATTACTCTGTCCCTTGGACAAAATCCATGTTTGTGGAATACATTTTGCCGTATTATTCATAACTCGGGAATTCTTTACTGAACTACAGTACTCTTGTAAAATCTTAAATGAGATTTGTGACCCAAGAATTATTGTTTCCATAATCCCCAGTGATGTATCAGAGAGTTCAAATCATCAGTTGTTCTCAACCTGTAGGTCATGACCCCCTTGGGGATCAAACGACCCTTTCACAGGGGTCAAGTATCAGATATCCTGCATATCAGATATTTACAATATAATTCATAACAGTAGAAAATTACAATTATCAAGTAGAAATGAAATAATTTATGGTTTGGGAGTCACCACAACATGAGTAACTGTGTTAAAGGGGTGCAACATTAGGAAGGTTGGCAACTATTGGTCTAAATTACTATGAACAAATTTCCTACTTTTACAAAATACTTAAAGTTGTAATTAATTGAAATAAGCAAAAACAAGTTGTTCTAATGTATGAGTTTTCTAGCTTTCATCAAGTACATATAATAAATCTAATAATTTTCTAATACATATTTTCAAACAAATTTTAGAATAAGTAAGAATGTATAAATTATCTTTTCTTATTACATGTAAAGTCTTATCTCACAGTTTTAAGCTGAGCAAAATTAAACATGTTTGTGTGCATTTAGAATAAAACAATATTTTACACATCCATGCTTCAGTTCAAAAGAAATAATAACTTTCTCTGAGATTACTAAAAACGTATTACAAAACAGATGTAAATTACTAATTACCTTGAAATTGTGATTATGAGTAAACAAATCATTGTACAGTCACAAATATCATCCACATAATTTCAACAAGTTGTCCTACTAAGGAGGCACAGAAATTAAAAACTATGAATAGATAAGTCCTATCTATAACTAAAAGAGATATAGTTTTAAGTAATGACCTCCTCTGGAGATCAGAGTTGGCCATAAGTAACTCTGTAAACTCCTAACAGTGATTTTTATTAGGTTGAATTGGGATTATAGGGGCACATAGATATATTAAAATCATATCAGAAAAAAAACAGGCCCAAGAACTTATGGAATGCAGCAGAGCAAAGAAAGAGTGTAAAGCCTTCACTTGGACCCCATACAGAAGTAGGTACCTAACACTTTTCATGTTGATGACTCCATTGACATTCTCTCTAACCCTGAGGCTTGTATGACAAGGACAGTTTGGTATGAACTCTTGAGTACCTAAGAGACTCCAGCTTGACTCTGTGTTTCATCTTGAAACAGCGTATGAGAATTGCTATCAGTCCATCCTCCTGTTCACCTGTCTAGAATTGCAACCTTTCGGGTTTCCATGCCTCCATCTGGACATGATTATGTCCATCTGCCTCTACAGTTGTACTCAGCTCCGTAGTGTTGTCCTCAAACATGTGACCTCCTCTTGAGATCAGAGTTGGTCATAAGTAACTCTGTAAACTCCTAACAGTGATTTTTATTAGGTTGAATTGGGATTGTAGGGACACATATTAAAATCATATCAGATTGGGCTAACTCAAAACAAAGCAGCTTCCTTGTTAATTGGTTACCTTACCTCTGACAGGGACTCTACTTCTTGAACTATTCTGTAGCCTCAGAGCTCTTTGGAGCCATTTGGAGCCCCCTTCCCCACAATACACACACACACACACACACACACACACACACACACACACACACACACACACACATTATATGATAAGTAATATGTGACCTAACAGTTAACATTTGTAATTAAAGACTGGAATAAAAGAATGCATGTTGGTCTTGGCCAGAAATACAATGAACAGTGAGAATGCATGGAAAAATTAATCTAGCAAATTGCATCTGGAGTATATAGCAAATTGCTGCCATCGAAGTTACCAAATCTTGTAAATGTATGTTTGTTCCCTTAATTCCCATATTATGGAAAGAAACAAATGTGTGTGTCAAGTGCTCTTCTATGTCCTTAATTGACAACTTATTCCCCATAATAAATCATAAACTATTTCAAGCCATCTTAAAAGAGAATATCACCAAAATATTATTGTAGCACATATATTTCAGTCATAAAATTATTTATTTTTGAGACTATATTTGTTCCATATACTACTGTGAAATAGTGACTTGTCCCTAAACCTCTGAATTGTTTACCATGCTGCTAATGTCAGACTTGGTGTCCTACATTGGAAGCTCTTCTCATCCGGGCTATTTTCAGGTAATTAGATTTGTTTTGTAGACTGGAGACTTTTATACATGATGATATTAGTAACACCATAGAACTATGATATTGTTACTTGATTAATAAATGTATAAAACATATTTAACTAGATTTTGCATTTTCCTACAAATACAGAAAGATGAGCCCAATATTAATTTTATAAAGAAAATGCTTGCTATTTTTATAACAACTTGACACAAGCTAATGTCATTTGGGAAGAAGGAACCCCAAATGAGAAAATGTCCAAATGACCTGCCTGTGGGCAAGCTATTGGTGTATTTTCTTATTTGATTATTGATGTGAGAGGATCCAGTTCTCTGGGGCAGTGCTGTTCCTGGACTGTTGATCCTGTGTGTATAAGAAAGCTGGCTGAACAAGCCAGGAGGATTAAGCCAGTACAGCACTTCTCCATAATTTTTGCTTTTGCTCCTGCTTCCAGGTTCCTGCCTTGATTCCTTACTACTCTGGGTTCCCTCAGTAAAAGACTATGGTGTGGATCTATAAGCCCATATAAACCCTATCCCCCCTAAACTGCTTTTGGTCATGGTGTTTTATCACAGCAATAGCAACCCTAACTGTTTGTCAAGTGCCACATGTATATCCTTACCTCCTGCTTAGACAATTTTAAAATTCTTATCATTTGTGGATTTAATTACATTGAAATCTTTTCCTGACAGTGAAAAAGATACACATGTAATACCAACAACTCAAAGTAATTCTGAAGCCTCCCTCAGCATACCTATCACAGAAAGGTGATTAAGTTAATGTCACTGTTCCAGTCAAGTTAGTAGCATTATTCCCAAAGAATTCAGAGATGGTGGTGGATGCATTCTGCCTTGTTTTGATGATTTATATTGAACAACTTAATTTAGTGGAAAGATAAGTCTTGATTTGATTTGGATAAACCATACATTTAGGAGCGTCATGATTAAACATAAAGATTTCTTTTAGGGATTTTTTTTTTATAAACTATCTGGTCATCTTCAAAGTTACTTACAAACAATTTGTTTCACAGAACTCAAACAGAAACATTTATTTTCCATCCACATATTATTAACCTTACATAGTCTCTGTTTCCCGCAGCTCTCTCAGCATTCTTAGAGTAAATGTAGATCAAAGATAAAAGTGACTGAAGGTTATTCAATCACAAATATGCATAGAACTGCAGCAGAGAGGGGTCAGGACCTCCAGGTTGGTCTGTGCATCAGGGCTCATGAATGAGGACAGCGCTGAATACTTTTGACAGTTTTACCCCAGTGTGTTCTTTCCTATCCCAGACCTCAGACACCCTTTCTTGGCTAGAGTGACTGCTTCCAGAAAGTAATTTTGGATTGAATTAGAGCTTTCTGAAAGAGACAAAACATACTTTACAGTAGGCAAATTGAATTTCTCTGGTTCAGTGCCTTGCTGTGCCACAGCACCTTTCAAGGAGATTTTCACATTATTGAGAGCTGGTAGATTTCCTTGTAAAGTAACCACAGGCAGCACATCCACCCTATGCAGCTGATTCTCTGTCTGCCATTCCTCCACGAAGTATTTGTATCTCTCTTTAACATACACACAAAGCTATTTAAATGAAGAATACAAAGAGATGACATCAATTATTGTCACCTTTGCCTGTGGATTCATGAAGAGGTAGGTATCCGTGCAAAGGCTCACCTTTCATACATGGTATTGTAGAAATTCAAGGTGTGTCTGATGGAGTGAAATGAAAGAACATTTACTTGTCTTCCACACAATTTTGAGTGGAGAACTACTAAAACTTCTTTTGACGGATCAGAAATCCTAGGTGATTATCATGCACCTTGACTTCATTTTCCGTGGTGGAGCATTTTTAAATTTGCAAGACCTTTAGTGATACACAAGTATATCACTATATCACATTCTAAATATTTTTCTTCAACTAAGCCAGAAAATAGTGCTTTGTGTTCATCGCAGACAACTATAGAGAATAATTCTGTGGCGGTATGGGAGGAGCTGTTAGAAGCTGTAAGAATCAACAACACATACTCCAACTCTTTTTTTTTTTTTTTTGGTTTTTCGAGACAGGGTTTCTCTGTGTAGCTTTGCGCCTTTCCTGGGACTCACTTGGTAGTCCAGGCTGGCCTCGAACTCACAGAGATCCGCCTGGCTCTGCCTCCCGAGTGCTGAGATTAAAGGCGTGCGCCACCACCGCCCGGCGCATACTCCAACTCTTATAGTTTACTCAGTAATACTTTTATACTTAAAATGCTTCATGATAAGTGGGAAAAATAATTTGATTTAATTAATTAACAAAACCATTGCATTAAACATCTGTTCTTGTTGCAATATTATGTTATTTTTTTCTTCTATGTTACTTTTCCTTTCTTTAATACTTCATCTTTCTGGGAGATTCCACACTCATGTTAGACCAGAAGAAGCATGCTGATGGGTTCCTACTTCTTCTATATTTGGCAAAAAGTTCCCTGAAGTAGTTGAAATCATTTTTTAAAAACAAGATGGACATTTTATCATATATCTCAAGCAAAAATTCATTCTAGGAGAGAAATAGTCAGGGTCATTAGGTACTAAAGAACATTCCTTTTGACATACGGCAGACGATGGCATTTAACAGAAAATATGGACTTCTCTGTGTGAGTCTTCGCTCCCGAGCTTCCTCAGGCTTGGCGCCTCAGGAACAGATGTGATCTCAAGCTCAGCTTGAAGAGAGCAGAGCCATAAATGTAAGTTCCGACTTCCATGAGTGGAGAAACTTCTGCCAGAAGCAGCTTTCTCACCATGAAGACCCCGAACCACTGCCAAATTAGAATCTGCCTAGTGAGAAGTCAGTGGGCATGAAATCTCGAGTGATTTTGTTCTTGTTCACTGAGCAACCGAGAAGCATATGTGACATGCCCATGAAAGGGGCCATGTGGCTGTGCCGTAGGCCCATGGGGGTGTCCTGTTGGCCTCCTTGTTCAGATCAGTCTCCCGGGCTTTGGCTTATTATTTGAAGTCAAATCTAGGGTATTTGGAATACGTGGGATCAAAAACCGTTATGTTGTATTTCTCCATTATGTGCTGTTTCAATAGCTTAGCTTGATTATGTTTTTTTACAGATCAGGACAACAATCAAACCCTTTGGTTTCCATTCCTTTTTTATTTCTTATGCATAAACAGAGTTTTAACACAAAATTTTAAATGTAATATATCAAATGTATCTAGCAATGTAAATTATGTTTCTATAAATAAAAACTGCAAATACAATGAGTGTAGACATGATTTTCTCCACATTCAGTGGAAGAGACAATAAAAGCTTCCACAGGTTGCCTCAAGTTCTAATGCATATTGTTTTCCAGGCATGCTCACCAAAGTGGCACAGAGAGTTCAACAGTGAAAGATTACATGACTGATTATTCATGTTGCAATGGGTGAGCTTGCATTTCAGGTAATACTGCTAAAAAGAAATGCCTGAGTTTTTGTTTTGTTTTGTTCCGCAGCCTGGAGATCTTAGGTCCGGGCCAAGTGAACAGTATAAGTTTTACTGCTTTGAATATTCATCAGTTATTTGGAACACTCCTGCTGAGAATTATCATCATGACAACAACAGCACTATAATAGGGCAGTGCAAAGACACCCCTGAGAATCAATTACAGCAAAGGTCTATGAGAAGCCAGTTTGCTCTCCTTTCTTTTCCCTGGTTACAGGGACAGCTGATGAGATAATGAGACCCAAAACATTTGCTAGGTTTTTAAGAGAAAATAAAATAAAGTTCAGTTGGATCATAAAATTTGCTAAAGAGATATTACAAAGTTGGAGACCTTGGTTTTGGTGTCTCTGAAATCTAGACATGGTCAGTTCAGTGTTCTACCTTATTAAAGTGAAATACATTGTGTTGTGGTTATAGCAAACCCAACATAGTAGTTCTGTGTTCAGTGGGTTTGCATTCACAGGAGGAATCAATAAGTAAAATCATGGGTAATATCCTAGGGAAACTTTATTGGGAGTGGTCTGAGTAGAGCTGGCAGATATTATAAATAATTTTAAAGTGATTTGCAGAACTTGAAGGCACTAATATAAGAAAAAGAAACTACATCTATAGGTGGAGATCTTGTTTTCATATTCTTTAGTGATTAAATACTCAGCAGATTTTTAGGAAAATCAAACACCAAAGAAAACAATGATATTTATACTTGAGATGTTTTTTTTTTTCTACCCAGGAACAATGTATTTAATAACTATAAAACAAGAGGATATGAAGGCATTCTCACTTTTAAAGTATTCATGCAGTAGCCTCCATTACTGTTTTTTGAAGGTGCTTGATCAACCTGTCAGAAACTGCCATATCTCTTATTCACTAAGCAAGATTGAATAATTTGTGCTTATAATCCAAGTGTTTGATTTCTCTTGACTTGGTTATTTTTTCCTTGTTCAAGGATACACATGAGCCTTTCTTTTCTTTTCAGTTGCTGAGAGGACACTCAGCTTTCAAATTTAATTCCCCCTTTTCTTTTAAACTACCCTCTAGTCTCTGCTACTTACAGTTAGTGGCATAAGGCAGAGGTATATTATAATATCAATTTATAAAGCTGTCAAGATACTGACGAAACATACCAGATGTTGTAGATGTGACCACCTCTTCCCAGTTCCACTGTTCTTTTAGCTCTGGGAGGAAAAGAAATACCACACTCCATGGCTCATTTTATGAATCAGACCTGTTTTACATTTACTAGATATTCAATGTTTTAATTAACAAGTTAATAATGCATTGGAAACTTTATCACATGAATTTATTCACTTTGTACTTTAAAAACATTTCTTTGGAAAATTCATTGAATTTCAAGAAACATTTATTTGTAGAGAAACAACTGTGGAATATGATTAAAATATCAAACTATTTTTAAAAAATCTACCTGGTCAGCTTCATACAAGTGTACAGCCATAATATATCAAATAATGCAATTCCCTTTAGCAAAGGGAATTGACACAACATTATTATCATATTAATTGCATCATAAAAATTCTTTGCCATGCTTTTGAGAAATTAAGGAAAAATTACAAAGATTAAAAATAATCACTAATTCCAAAATCCAAATAAAAGTCAAATCAGACTAAGTAATACATTCTCAACAGAGTGATGTGTCAGTCTTTGGAAAATGACCTACAGGTTCATTATACAAAGTGGTGAACAAAATGAATCCACTTTTAGACTTAGAGTTAAGGTTGGATGTGACAGAACAAAAGACATCAGAACTAATTAGATCTTCTGTAGCTTGCTCGATTTGTACAATCCTTAGTGACATCGTTGTTGTAGAAATTGTGCATCACTTATACATTATTGAATTAGACAGTTGGTTTGTGCATGGACGTATTTCAGGTGGGCCTGGATACTAAGTCTTCAAGAGTTGGAACAAGAGAAAGACTAACCTGAGAGATTGGCCCTCATTTTACTCTTCTGTCAACACTGAGGGTTCTGTTTGCCTCTTTAGGACTCATTTGAGCAACATAGAAATAGTCAAAAACGCCAGAATACTCTGATGACTATGAACCATTTCCCCTACAACAGGCCTAGCCTTCAAACAGCAGAAAATTTCTCAAATAATCTGAATGGAGATTTCAGCTACAATGGGACATCTGTGTGACAACTTAAGAGATAAGAGTCCATCCCTTCCATAAAGGACAATTTAGTTGAATATTCTGCGTCTTCATTTTCCTGAAATATATATAATTTTGTTTTTATATGAACTCATACAATAAAGATATGATATATGTATATTACATGTGTGTAAACCAACATTTTAAATTGTACATTAATTTTTACATGCTGCAATTCTTTATGTTTAATGTGGTCTTATATTTATTGTACTGGCATATCTTCCTAAATTTGAATAAGGAATGAATCAGATCTGGGGTGGGTGTAGGCATAGGCATGCATTGTTTTTGTTCTTTGCCCCATGACTTCAATATAAATACAATGCATGTGATTTTTTTAAAATGTAGTTTGGACTAAAACAAGTTCTCAATGTAATTTTAGATTTGTGTTTTCTTCTTTCTAAATCTTGTGGGTTTGTATTTTCCTCTCCTACTTGACTATGCCACAAAACTTTAAAGAATATTTTCAACACATCAGCTATGTATTTTCTGTGATACAGTCTATAGTTAACTGGTAGAGTTTTCTGGCACAGTCCTTGAAATATGTCAGAAGTAATTGTTGTTCATCTTTTACAGAGATGACCTCAGGAATGTTCTTGGACCAGATGACTTAACCCAAGAATCTGAAGCTGATGGATTAGAACATTGTTTACTCATGAGTAGACTGTTCCTTTAAGTTCTATTTTGTGATGTCTACTCTGTGGTTGATACACTGTGCTTGACCCCTACAAATTTTCCTTTATCATATAACCAGATAACCTGAAGTTCAGGACTTCCCCAAACTTTGTTTTAAAGGGGAGCTTCAGTGGAGGACATCAGTTCCCAGAAATAATGTTTAAAAACTGCAATCTTTGGGATTATATGAGTGTAGTGAATATAAATCCATTGTCTGTTATCATTTATAAATTCAGATTCTCATTGTCTTCTAATAAAACAATTATTAAATTTGCATTAATTTTGTCTTTGATTTCATCTCATTAGCATTCTTTTCTAGATTTAATTTAATGGATTCCTTTATCTTTCTGATATTGCTTCTTCACAGAAGTATATTATTATAAATTTTACTCAATGTAATTACAAATTTCCCTAGCTGTATAATTCTTTAATATTTGGTTCCTATTATTGTCATTTGCTAAATAGTATTCCACTACCAGTTGCTTTCTTCCTTGACCCAGGTAGCTAAGTGAGATGTCATCAAATATTTCCCTCTGTTTAATTAATAGTTTACTTTTTCGTTATTGTTACAAATGTCTGAGTCCAGATGCTTTTCATTGGGAAGAGGTTTATTTAATCAGTGTGATGGTTCATCTTGAATTTCAGCTTTGTTATACCTGGACTCAGCAATGTCACAAGCTTCTGGGCATGTTTCTCAGGACATTTGCATGAAGAATTACACGAAGAAAAAAACTCTTCCCCCATGTTGAGTAACACCTTTCAATACATCATGGAAATAAAGAGGCCCATGGATACAATAGGTCCAATGTCACTAAAAAGCCTCCTTGTGGGCTGCTTGTGAGTGCATCTATCCTGTTGTGGCTGCCATAGCTGCTACCATCCTTTACCAATATCCAAACTCCAATATGAATGAAAGACCACTGACTTTCAGGTAATACTCCAGTTCTTCTGCTAGAGGGTAGTAATGGTCATCCAATTACTGATCAAATCAATTCTGTTCCCTTGGAGAACCGTAACTAACATGTGAGGACTTGGCATCAGCGTAAGCTTAAATCTGCTTGTCATAGAAAGTGAGAGGAGAGGACATGGCTGGGACTAATCACATCACTAGACAACAATTTGGAGAAATCAGAAGGGATAAATTGACTCATTTTAAAATAAAAAATCACCTCGGGACAAATACTTATGGATTTTTATGATCATGTTAATGCTTCTGAGAGCATACTGCTATGATCTAATAGACTGACATTTTATTCCTTCTCAATGTCATATTACTAGAAACCAGTCTTCTACTATAAGATCACAAGGAAAGAAACCACACAAAACCTGCTATATGTAATAACTGTCCAGTATAATCACATTGTGAACAAATAATATATTTACACACACACACACACACACACACACACACACACATATATATATATATATTTGTTTCATACTTGAAGTATGTCAAATTCATGATCAGTTTTCCTAGCATTCCACAGATATTTTAAGATAAGAGAATTTTCTTTTTACACTTTATGGAACAGATCTTGTAGAAATCTACTGTCTTAGGGTTTCAACAAAACACCATGACCAAGAGCAACTTTGGAGGAAAAGTTTTATTTGGCTTACACTTCCATATCACTCTTCATCATCAAAAAAAGTCAGGACAGGGCAGGAACCTGGAGGCAGGAGCTGATGCAGAGGTCATCGAGGGGAGCTGCTTACTAGCTTTCTCATCATGGCTTGCTCAGCCTACTTTCTTAAAGAACCCTGGACCACCAGCCCAGGCAAGGCACCATCCACAATGGGCTGGGCCCTCCCACATTGATCACTAATTAAGAATATTCCTGCTGTCTTTTATGGAGACCTTTTCTTAATTGAAGCTCCCTCCACTCTGATTATTGTAGTTTGTGTCAAGTTGACATATAAGTAGTCAGTACATCTACAGATGGGTATTAACTCTGATGTGTTGCTAGGTAGCTTTAACTCATATCCTTCAAACATCCAGAAGTGAGCTTTGCTATGGTCATGCATAATAGAGAGAAGACCCAAGGCTGAATCCAGTTGTTTTCTCTCAGCACTTTACAGTCCTTTCTTTATGACTCAGAATTTAACAATACACAGAACAGTTACAGTGGATGGAAGTGGGAAAAAATTTCTTAGTGAAGTTAGGTTGCAATGCTATATGAAATAAAAAAAAACAAAACTAAACTAAAATTAAGCAAATTTTATGTATATAAAGTAGCTGTATGCCATGTAAGTCCCAGGAAGAGAAACTACAGGTCTATTGAAAGCTTAAGGTTATAAGAGAAAAAAAGAAGTGAGGTAATGGCCTGGCTTTTCATATGGACCTTACTTCCTTGTGTTTGGAGTAACTGTGATAGAAAAAAGGCTAGAAATCCAGAAAGGACACTGAGGCATTAAGAACTGAGCAGAGAAATCAAGGATAGCCAGGCTATCTTTCATGGAAACCTAAACATATATTCCATTTATAGAGTCAAAAATACTTATCAGACAGCACCAATGTGCATACCCTTTGCTAATTCTGTGCAACAGAATCTGACAGCACAGAGAATGATATTGTCATGAGCATGCCATCCAAGAAACATAGAGAAACACATCTGTGTCTTTCATGATGTCATAATTTATTGACCAGAATAGCATACACTGTTTTGATTAGCAGATGATCCTGCTTTCTGTAATATCTGGGTGATGGCTGATGTAAAGGTAGTTTCTTTTATTCTAATCCTGTTTACTAGTAACTCCCATACCACATAGTAAATGTATATGTGTTTCTGCTTATGCGTGGCTTACAGAATGAATACAAATTGAGGAGCTTAAAGAAGAGTATAAGATGTTACGGAAGTGTGTTGATGAACATTGTGAAGGCTACTCTTGGTTGTCAATTTGACTATGTCTGGGATGAACTACAATCCAGAAATGGAGAGCACACTTGTGATCTTGATCTTGAAGCAGGAAAATAACATGCTTTTTATCTGGATCTTGAGGCTGAAAGACACAGACTTTTGTTCCAGATCTTGAGACAGGATGACACATGCCTTTAATCCAGATCTTGAGGTGAGAAGGCATGCCTTTAATCTGAGCCACACCTTCTGATGGAAGCCAGTGGAAGGACAATGGAAGAAGACAGGGTTCATTCTTCAGCTGCTTGCCCTTGCCTTATCAGCACATTTATTCCTTCACTGGCATTGGAGTCTACTTCTTCAGGATTCCAGCATACACAGAAGACTAGCTGAGACACCCAGCCTTGTGGGACTGAGAAACTACTAGATTCTTAGACTGTCCATTCACAGCTAATCATTGTTGGACTGCAGCCTGGAAATCACTCCAATAAATTCACACACACACACACACACACACACACACACACACACACACACATACACACACAGAGACAGAGAGAGACAGAGAGAGAGACAGAGAGACAGAGAGAGAGATGTATATTCATTTCATAAATTCTGTGACTCTACAGAATACTTACTAATACAAGCATGCAAATAGATTCCTTATTGGTTAGGTCACAAACCAATCTTAGAGAAGAGATGTAGTCAACTGCAGAATGAAAGGGGAAGGGATGGTTTGTACAGGAACAATTATATAGGTCAGTTGTAGAAAGAAAGTGGATGGATAAACAGCTGTCCAGTAGGTTTCATCCATACTAGATATTGAGCCAAGCTAAATCCATGGACAGCTGGGAATTATCTGCCTTTGGGTTCTTGACAAACACATCAGCTATCAGATGTTATATTTGTGGGGCTTCCCTAAGTACCCACTACTTTACAGGTTTCAGAAGGAGGAGTTACATCGTTTAATAGGTTTGAGTGTTTAAGTCCTTGGACCAGGTTGTCTGATAGGATTATATATATATATATATATACTCACACATCCATGTGTTCCTGCAATCTCAATTCTAATAAAAGTAAGGGGTGGCGCTCTTTCTACTCCCATAAATAAGTCATTTATCTACTTCTGCAGCATTGGTGGTGCCAGATTGCTGTTTGTGGGATGACTGAAGCCTACAATCACCTCTACTCTCAAAGTCGTATCAAAAGCTGATTGTAAAATGGAGTCTATCATGACAAGGCACAGCCTGCAAAAATAAAAATATAAAAAAGAAAGAGCTTTCCCAAATACAGAGTAACTTAGAGTAGTGCATGGCCTGATCTCCATAGCAATTCACTGTACAAATAGAGTCTTTATATTTATCACATATTTATTTATTTAGCAAGTGGTCATCTAGTTGCTTGAAATTCTGTATCAGATAAATAGCCTTCAAGTGAAAACCATTGTAAATGAGAAATATCATTCTTCTGATGCCTATAATTCTCTGACTTTTGAAAAAGACTTCATTAATAATAACCATCTGTAATGGTAAATTCTGACTTGACATCAATATGTATAGTGCTACCATTCTGAATTAATAACTGAATTAAATCCCCGCCTTTCTGTATTTTGCTGTATGTGAATCAAGAAAGAGATAGTCTGAGGCTTAGAAATGAAATGATAGCATAGCTTTGTTTGAATTTGACTGTAATGGGGTATTAGCTCCTAGATTGCTGCTTTCCTCATATTACAGGAGCTCAGGCAATAGATGCATATACTACAGAAATCCCTAGAGCCATGCGTATTCTTCTGTTATGATAATGCTACCATTAGTTTTGATTGCTTTTGACTATAGTTTCTGGTTACAAAAATTGCCCCAAGCAAGAAGTTTAGTTTTGTTCACATTTCTCCTCTTAATTTGAGAGAGTGTTTTTTATTTCACTTTTATTTGAAATGAGTTCCTGTGCTGTTATTATGGCATTTTATGTGGCTTGTCATTGTAGTAATCAATTTTATATTTTCTTCACGCCAGTTCAACATTCTGCTCTTGACGAACACTTTGTCATATTTACTAGGGTCCTTGTCATACATAGGAAAACACTTCCTCCATTTGTCTCCTAAATTTTCTTTTTCCCTTGTTAGTAATTTTGCTATCTCTGTATCAATGTTCTGGCTGGTTGCAATTACAAGTTTTCCCAGCTGGGAGCTTGTAACATTTTCTCAGTCTCTGCACCACACTGATCTATTCCGATATGAGTTTCTGTTGTCTCACCTCCATGTTCTGCATTTTTGCCACGCTCTGCTGAAAAACAACTATCTAAATTTGAGAGGATAGACATTTCTTTATTGTGTATTTCACCAGATACAAACTTTTTGGCTAAAATCTTACAACTGCTGCCTAATGATTCTGACAAAATATTATCTGTAAAAATGTCAAAGGTAAAAATCATTTAAACTTGAATACTGAATGAAAAACTAATGGTTCCAAACTATATTAACTAGTATTAAAGTAGATTATTGCTTTTTTGCCAGATAATTCAGAGGAGGATATGAGTAATATATAAGCACATATATAAGTGGGCCTGCTTTGCCACCAGAACCAGTGTTCATAATTTTCATCAGTTGCTTCTATTTTCTTATGTCTTACAAAAAAAAATCTGTTGTCAGTGGAAGTGTTATAGAAATACTGTTTCTAAATGTTAAGTCAATTTCAAGTGGCAGCTACTTAAGTCACAATTTTGAGCTAGGATGCTTATAGTGAGAATTATAAAACTGCACTGAAAGCAACGAGAAAGTACCTGTGCCCACAGGGCCAAAGCCAAAACCAAGGCTTGGAAAACCAAGGAGGCAGACCTGAAAGGCATCCACAGCCACAAAAAGAAGATCTGCACATCATCTACCTTCCAGAATCCTAACACCATGAGGTGCCAGAGGCAGCTCAAATCCCCTCTAAGTGTGCCCATGAGAAATAAGGTTGACTACTATGCCATCATCAAGGTTTGTCTGAACACTGTGTCAGCCATGAAGAAGATAGAAGACAACAATATACTTATATTCACAGTGGATGTCAAGGCCAACAAGCACCATGTCAAACAAGCTGTGAAGAAACTCTATGAAACTTATGTGGCTAAAGTCAATACTCTACTAAGACTTGGCAAACAAAAGAATGAGTATGTTCAGCTAACTCCTGATTATGATAGCCTGGACATTGCCAACAAAATTGAGATCATTTAAATGTAGTCAAGCTGGCTAATTCTAGCTACACATTTCTTTTCATCATAGAAATATGAAACTTCGTGATCATGTTTAGGGGGCCCTCAGGCGGTGTGATCAGGACCTGTTTCTAACACATGAGCCGGCTTTTTGGAGCCTAGTGCCTATGGTGGGACACTAGACGCAGCCTTGGTGCAGGGAGGAGGGGCTTGGACCTGCCTCAACTGAATGTACCAGGCTCTGCTGACTCCTCATGGGAGACCTTGCCTTGGAGGAGGTGGGAATGGGGGGTGGGTTGGGGAGGAAGCTGGGGGGCAAGAGGAGGGAGGAGAGGGGAATCTGTGGTTGGTATGTAAAATGAAAAGAAAATTTCTTAATAATAGTTAAAAAAAATATGAAACTTTTTAAGCAGTTTTGTTTATGTGTGTATTTTGCCTTCATGTATGTACATGTTTGTGCCTGGTTCCCAGGAAACCCAGAAGAGGGGTTGCATCTACTAGACATGGAGGTGAAGAAGGTTTCAAGCTTCTGCATGAGTGCTGGGAATGAACCAGGTCCTTCGGAGGAAGAGCAAGTGCTCTTAAGCTCATGGCATGCTAAAGCTACGGGGAAGGGAGCCCTATACTTTTACACAACACAGCATTTTAAATTAAATACACTTAAGTTTCTTAATTGGTATAGCTACTAGGGTCACAGCATCTGGACGGTTGAAAACCACTGCTGTAGAATATCATCACATTTAGACTTGCTGGCAACCATGGGAAGGATAACGTGTAAATTCAAAACGCAAGGTTGTAAAATTGGAAATTAAAATTCTGAAATGTACATTCATTTCTTCTGAGATTGATGATCATGCAATAGTTGGCTATAATTTCATTAGTTGTTAACTTAACACAACCTAGAATCCCCTGAATGAAAGTCTTAATAAGGGATTTGTGTACATTGGGTTGTTCTGTGAGGTGTTGTATTAATAAAGTTAATTGATGTAGGAAAAGATATAGGCTTCTGTGGGAGGTACCTTTCCCTAGACAGAATGTTCCGAACTCTTTAAGAAGGAGGAAAAATGCTTAGCACAAAAAAAGCAAGTAAATGATTATGTACTCACTCTTTTTTTTTCTGCTTTTGACTGGATGGAAATGACTAGTCATTGAAGTACCTGCCTTGATGTCCATATAATGATGATTGCAAAATGGCATGGTTAGACAAAGTAGACTCTTTTCTCCTCTGGGTTGCTTTTGGTCAGGGTATATTATTAAAGCAACAGAAATGAAGCTAGAAAAGAGACCATGATAGCACTGCTTCTCTCTAGGCGCCATCTCTAGAGGTGTTAGCATCACTCACAAACATTACCTCACTCCTGATCAACCTTTCACACATGAATTATTGTGGGAAAAAAAAGTGTGGAACATAGAAAACTGCAATGCACCATGGGGTCAGAGATGGATCAGCAACTAAGGGTATCCACTGCTCTAGCATAGGACTCAAATCCAGTTCCCAGAGTCCATATCTACTGGCTCACAATCACCTATAATTCCAGCTCCAGGGGATTCTGAGGCCTCAGACTTTTAGGAGGATATGCACTCAGTTGCACAAACTCAAACATAGCCACATTAATACATAGAATTAAAAATAAAATAAATCATAAAAATGACAGAAAATGGGCTGTAAAATATTTCTTTTTTCTTAAAGATTTATTATTAATGTAAATGATGTGACATTCTGTGTATGCATTTCCCTATCAATGCCCATAGAGGACATATGCCTTGGATCCCCCTGGAGTTTCAAGCAGTTGGGGGTCCATTGACAACTGTTCTGGGAATCAAATGGCATGCCAATCAAACCCATGCCATGGCAGTATTCAGTTTTAACTACAGAGACATTGCTCTCATTCCTGTTTTTTTCTTATTTAATACCCCATTTTTTTTCTTTGTGCTGGGGAGGAATCTCATTCCCTTCTTCCAATTCTATATCAAATAGAATGCTAATCTAGTTTAATGAATACAAAAAGAATTCTCAAAATAATTTTCTAAAAAAGAAAAACCAACCTACCTTAAGATGAACAGTCTCAAGAATCGTCCAAAATGTAACACACAACATCATCAAAACATAGGAAAATTTTCGCAATGCAACTTATTCCTCCTCCATCTAAGCCTTATGCATTTTCATTTTGCATTTCAATATTTTCCTGTACTTCAATATCCTTTCAAGACTTGTTCTGCAGACCTCACAGAACTTAAGTGCTCTGTATCAGGTGTGTTCTATTTGCTAATTGAGAACTCTGATGAGGAATGCTTAAATAGAAATGAAAGAAATAATGAGAATTTCAGAAAATATCTAAGTACTTTTCTGAGACAGAGTAGAAAGCCCAGATAAGAATGGACAGAATTATAATTCATGTCTCTTTGATGATACAATTTATTTAAAAATAAAACAGACTGAAGTAATCCAATGTCCAGACCAATATATGTGTAGCTAAAGTTTTGTTGAAAGTGAAACCCCAAAATTCCTGTTTACAAAATTAAAGTAAGTTTTTTTTTTTCAAAAAATTTCAGTTTTACAAAACTGTTGAATTCTAAGGAGTACCAGCATGTGCAAGTACAATAAATGTTCCAGTCAAAGTTGAAGACATTATAGGAATATGTTTATGAAAAAGATTTAAAATGTTCCCATGGTTATTTGTAGATGTAACCAACTGTCTTATTAAATAAGAAACACAGAACCAATGCAAAGAAGAAAGCCAAGAGATCAGAGCTAAGAGCCTTAGCTGCCTGCTACAGCTAGCCTCTTCAGCCAAGAGACCTCTCCGAAAGAGACCTAATTCCTGTCTGTTGGTCTTTATATAGACTTTCTGTTCTGTCTTCTCATTGGTTTTAAAACCAACCACATGACTGCCTCGTCACTGCCTGTCTGTATAGACCTCCAGGTCTTCTATGGTTGGTATTGAGATTAAAGGCATGTGTCTCCAATGCTGGCTGTATCCTTGAACAGACAGAGATCTACCTAGCTCTGCCTACCAAGTGCTGGGATCAAAGGCATGTACCACCAACGCCCAGCTTTTGCTATGGCTCTAATAGCTCTGACACCTGGGCAACTTTATTTATTACCATACAATTAAAATCACATTTCAGTACAAATAAAATATCACCATATTTCCCCTTTTCTATTTTAATAAAAAGAAAAAAGGAAAAGGAAAAAGTAGTTCTTATAACTAACATAAGAAAAACTATATACAACAAAGGTATAATAACTATATACAATATATACAAGTAATAAATACCTAAACAATGTCTAGTCCATTTGTGTTTGACAAATTCAGAGAAAATAATTCCATTATCTATCCTATTTTGGTAAGTCCAAAATGTACCTAATTCACTTTCTATCCTAACTAGTCTTCAACTATAACTAACTAATCTTCAACTCCCTCAGAGATCCAAGAAGGAAAATAATATTACCTAATAAAAAATAAAAACAGGAAGTACATGCAAGCAACTTCCAAAAAATTTGTGAGTTGACAGACACAGCCAGCTGCCTGGTCAATCACCTGAGGTTTCTCTGCAGTGTTGGGGAATCATCTTCAGCTTATAGGCTTTACGTATCTGACAGACTCATTTGTGAAGTAGGATGTACACAAGGTCAACAGTTCAACCTCACATTGGGTGAGAGCAGTCCATGTACCAGAAACACTTGAATTCCACTAGTGTCCTGTCATGATTCAGGATTTTAAATTCTGGAAATTGTTGATTTTTTTTTTTAATTCAGCTGTCCATTCTTCTTGGCTGTGTATATGTGGCTTCATCTCAGCATCCTGTTCTTCTTCACATCCCTCTATTAAATGCCAGTCTACTATTGAGAGGCGTGAGCTTAGTTACTCTTCAAAAATAACTGTTTCAGCTGCTGTTCCATTGCACATCAGAAGCCATCAGCCCACTGCCTGTTCAGCTGCCTTCGAAGAAAAGGGCACAGTACCTTTTCCGGATTACGAAGGCCACTTCAGGGATGGTGCCATATTGTCCTGGCCTCAAAATATGCCTTTTTTTTTTTTTTTTTTTTTTTTGGTTTTTCGAGACAGGGTTTCTCTGTGTAGCTTTGTGCCTTTCCTGGAACTCGCTTTGGAGACCAGGCTGGCCTCGAACTCACAGAGATCCGCCTGGCTCTGCCTCCCGAGTGCTGGGATTAAAGGCGCGCGCCACCACTGCCCGGCAAAATATGCCTTTTGATAAAGCCATAACCACACTTGTTTTGGAAAGAATCTGTAGTCTTTTGTTTCATGTCCTGTCTGTCCATTTTGTCCTGTTGATTTGAGGATACTTTGTTGTCCAGTGGCTAACTTTTGCCACAATGAAAGTTAACTCCATATGCAGTTTCTTCAATGCTCATATTTTCTCTGAAGTAGAATGGTACTTCCAGGAGCCGACATGTCTCATAGTCATAACAAAAAAGAAAAATTTTCTAAGTTATTAAAACATTTTAAATGCCATATTCTGTAGATCTCTGAAGGGTTTGAAGATGACCTGTCTATCTAAAATATATCTGCTCAATTTTTAAAACATATCTAATATAACTACAAGTTCTATTGTAATATCTAACTACTAACTTTCATTTCTTTATATCCTAATAGTTGGTAATAATAACATTCAAGGATCAGAAAATTGCATTACATTGTTAAATGAAAGGTATAAGTACAATTAGAAATATACATATATCATTTTCTAACAATATCAATTTCAATATATATAATTTGTGTACACTATAAAGCAATCCAATCCAATATCAAGTATTTAAAACTAGTAATTGTCTTTTTCTTTTCTTTCTTTTTTTTAAAAACAAGAACCTTAAATCTAACCTCCTTTGCTTAGCCTTTTTCCTAACCCTTGACAACAACTTGTAACCAACCCCCCTAAACAATGAAAATTATCCCAGACCCAAAACCCATTCAAAAGACCAAAAAAACCACCTGCCCCCACACCACCTCTTTGGGAATGTGGACGTCGTATTCTTAAAATTGCTTCCTGCTGGGTATGGGGGAAGTTATCTTTACCCTGAAAGAAAAATTTTAGGTTAATTGTCAAATTCTAGGAAAGGTAACTATATCTTTCATTATCCAGTCTGTGTATAATGCCAAAGTTCAGAGTTTATCTCAAGTCCTTATTCAAGTAGTCTTTGAGACTGGATCATCTCAGCTAGCCATCTCAAAATTGCTCTGAGCACTTTGTAGTCCAAAGCTGATCTGTAGATGATGTTTGTCAGCTGAATGATATTATTATTGTCCATGTGGAATTGTTGTTGTTGTGGGGCCTCATCTTCTTCCTGGAGACTTCAGTTGATGTTAGGCCTGGCGGTGAATTCCTGCAGAAAACTGATAAGAGACTCGAACACAAAGACATATATATGCAGCTAATTGAAGCCTTTTTTCTTTCTAGAATTAGTACTCTATATGACCATTCATATCTTAACAAAGTTTAAAATGTATATATATCTATATATTAATCTTGTAAATTTTGATATAAAATTCATACTTTAAGAAAAGTTTAAAGAATCAGAATAGAATCAAAGAGTTGAGATTAGTAATAGAATAGTCCCTTAATTAATTTGGCTTTTCTCCTGTCCCATAGCAGAAGATGGCTCTTTTCTTCTGGCATGATACAGGGAGTTTGCATTTTCCTTTTAACAACATGCTTGAGTTTAAAGAAGGAGAGAGCCATTCTCCAACTCCAAATTCAGCTTTAAATTTTAATTGAACTGGGACTATTAGAAGAACAATAGTGTTAAATTTTTAGAGAAGAGTAGAAACAAACATTTAGGAAGACTTATAAAAATTAAAAATATGGAACGCTTCACGAATTTGCATGTCATCCTTGTGTAGAGGCCACGCTAATCTTTTCTGTATCGTTCCAATTTTAGTATATGTGCTCTAGCTGCAGTTATTTCTCAAAATAAGTGATTTTTAGGCATTCACATAAAATTATTAAATCAATCAGAATTAAGAAACTTTGATTTTACATTTAATTCATTTAGTTATGTAAACTTTCATTCATACTAATAATTTTTAGTAATAATTATAGAAGGTGAGGAACATCATACTGTATCCTAGGAAGGTTTGTATTGATTTGTCTCTCTTTCTGTCTATTCCTCCATATGCCTGTTTATCTAGTGATATGTCTATGGTTTTTCTAATATCAGTCTGCATATATCTGTCTACCTGTCTATCTATCTATCTATCTATCTATCTATCTATCTATCTATCTATCTATCATATTTCTGTCATTTATCTACACATCTATCTGTCTAGCTATCATATTTCTATTGTTTATGTATCTGTCATCTATCTATCTATCTATTTATTATCATCTGTTTGTCTATCTATATATCATATATCCCTTCGTTTTTAAGTAATTGATGTTTACCTATTTGTCCCATTAGACAAGAATCAAACTTTTTAATGCTTTGGTATCCTTTCTTTATTTCTAAAAACAAAAAACAACCTCCCCAAACAATAATAGTTGTAATGTTCCTGTGCACAGTGAAACACCTTATCAAACCTTTGATACCAATCTAGTGCCTGGGCAAATCTCTAAGATATTTTCTAAGATCTATGCCTCCTTTTCTAGTAACAATGCCAGTCTTCTATGTTGTACTATTCAGAACAAGAGTAGCATAAAACAGGATGTTTAATTTGAGACTCACATACACATCTTATGGCTGAATAGCAGAATAATATGAAAAAAAATCACAAGATTGTAGCACTGTCTCTTCCCCCTTTCATTTCAGAGTCTCCTTGTAACATCTCTCAATATGTTCAGGTAAGTGAAGAAATTAAGTGAGGTTTGGTTCACTGAAAGACTATCTACAGTAAATACAGCTGTGCATTTCAATTTAAATTAAAATTGATTGCATGCTTATTGGTTCTTCTAAGTATCGAAACTGGAAAATTAAAAATTCACAAGTAGCAATTTTTATTTGCTTCAGAGAAAAGATTCTTGATTTAGACTCCCAGCAGGCTATCAATAGGTAAATATAATAGTGAAGAAAAAACAAATGCACTTTATTTTGGAGGTTATTGAAATTGCATGGATAACATAGAAAGATTAAATTCTGGGATTCTGAAAAAATGTAAATCCTAAACTAATGGCTGCTTGGTCAAAACATAGTGTTGGGATTTACAAACTTTCCAGTTTTCCTGAGATCACTCCACACTTTATTTACTGTCCCAGTGAAATTCCTCCCCATATCCAAATTATTCAAACTGGGTTGTAAGTTAACAATTTAATTTCATATTAGTATGTTACTCTAGTAATAACATCAAGGTTGTGAGGCTGAGCTATTGATCTTTTTGCCATGGGTGCGCTTTCTAAACTGTCTATCAATATTAAACAACACCGAATTTAGCTTACTTAGATTTAATTCAGACAGGTTCTTGAATAAAGTGTGACACAAGATAATTATGATTACAGTAGATTATACTTTTACTTAATAACAAAGGGGAATATAAATAAATTAAAAATGTCTTCAACAACAATATCTATACCCTTTCTTCCTACCTCTCTTTGAAACTAGGTTTTAGAAGATCTGTTTACTGAAAGGATGTACAAAATGTGAGAGGGAAAAATCATCCTAAGTGTATTGTGCAAATAAGTGGTAGCAAAATATTAGAGACAAAATATTAAAGTACAGCATGAATTTAGCATGATGTAGACCCTGGTCTCAATAGCAGTAACAAAAGAAAAATAACAAAAATGAATATTACCATAAGAATGTGAGCACCACAGTGAATACATAGAAAAGAATTTAGTTGATCTGCATCAAACTGTTTTATTTTGAATTTATAATAATAAAGGTTAATCCCTACTCAAGTGCTTATGACTACTTTAAGCTTATCCCCAAAGAAATGTATAGCAGATACTATATCCATTTTCATAGAGCAGGTGACGTAATTTATACAATCAGTGACTCCATTGCTTACCAAATGTAATGTCATTAGGGTATAGTGGTACAAGAAACTGAGCGGGTGTAGCCATCCTGATATCCAGCAAAATAGACTTCAAACTAAAATCAATCAAAAGAGATCAAGAAGGGCATTACATACTCATCACAGGAAAGATCCACCAAGATGAGGTCTCAATTCTGAACATTTATGCCCCAAACACAAGGACATCCAAATATGTAAAAGAAACATTATTAAAGCTTAAATCACACATAAAACCCCACACATTAACAGTGGGAGACCTCAACACCCCACTTTCACCACTGGACAGATCCCCCAAATCGAAACTTAACAGAGAAATAAAGGACTTAATTGATGTCATGACTCAAATGGACTTAATCGACATCTACAGAACATTCCATCCTAACAAAAAAGAATATACCTTCTTCTCAGCACCCCATGGAACCTTCTTTAAAATCGACCACATACTTGGTCACAAAACAAACCTAAACAGATACAAAACAATTGGAATAACCTCCTATGTTCTATCAGACCACCATGGTCTAAAGTTGGATTTCAACAACAACAAAAACTACAGAAAACCTACAATCTCATGGAAACTGAACAATACCCAACTGAATCACCAATGGGTTAAGGAAGAAATAAAGAAAGAAATTAAAGACTTCCTAGAGATCAACGAAAATGAAGACACCACATATCCAAACCTATGGGACACTATGAAAGCAGTACTAAGAGGGAAATTCATAGCACTAAACGCCCACATAAATAAGCTGGAGAAATCTCACACTAGCGACTTAACAGCACACCTGAAAGTTCTAGAACAGGAAGAAGCAAAGTCTCCCAGGAAAAATAGATGCCAGGAAATTATCAAAGTGAGAGCTGAAATCAATAAAATAGAAACAAAGAGAACAATACAAAAAATTAATGAAACAAAGAGTTGGTTCTTTGAGAAAATCAACAAGATAGACAAGCCCTTATCCAAACTAACCAAAAGACAGAGAGAGAGCATCCAAATCAACAAAATCAGAAATGAAAAGGGGGACATAACAACAGACATTGAGGAAATCCAGAGAATCATCAGGCTATACTTCAAAAACCTCTATTCCACAAAAATGGAAAACCTAAAAGAAATGGATAATTTTCTGGATAGGTACCACATACCTAAATTAAATCAAGACCAGATAAACTATTTAAATAGTCCAATAACCCCTAACGAAATAGAAACAGTCATTAAAAGTCTCCCAACCAAAAAAAGCCCAGGACCAGATGGTTTCAGTGCAGAATTCTACCAGATCTTCAAAGAAGAGTTAATACCAATACTCTCTAAATTGTTCCATACAATAGAAACAGAAGGAACATTACCAAACTCCTTCTATGAGGCTACAATTACCCTGATTCACAAACCAAACAAGGATACAACAAAGAAAGAGAACTACAGACCGATCTCCCTCATGAACCTTGATGCAAAAATAGTCAATAAAATACTGGCAAACAGACTCCAAGAACACATCAAAACAATTATCCACCATGATCAAGTAGGATTCATTCCAGGGATGCAAGGATGGTTCAACATACGAAAGTCTGTCAATGTGATACACCATATAAACAAACTCAAAGAAAAAAACCACATGATCATCTCACTAGATGCAGAAAAGGCATTTGACAAAATCCAACACTCCTTCATGATAAAGGTCTTGGAGCGATCAGGAATACAGGGAACATACCTAAACATAATAAAGGCAATTTACAGCAAGCCAACAGCCAACATCAAATTAAATGGAGAGAAACTCAAAGCAATTCCACTAAAATCAGGAACGAGGCAAGGCTGTCCACTCTCCCCATACTTATTCAATATAGTACTTGAAGTTCTAGCCAGAGCAATAAGACAACATAAGGAGATTAAGGGGATACAAATTGGAAAGGAAGAAGTCAAGCTTTCCCTATTTGCAGATGACATGATAGTATACTTGAGCAACCCCAAAGATTCCACCAAGGAACTGATACAACTTATAAACACCTTCAGCAACATAGCAGGATACAAGATCAACTCAAAAAAATCAGTGGCCCTCCTATATACAATGGACAAAAAAGCGGAGAAGGAAATCAGAGATACATCACCCTTTACTATAGCCACAAATGACATAAAATACCTTGGGGTAACACTAACCAAGCAAGTGAAGGACCTATATGACAAGAACTTTAAGTCCCTGAAAAAAGAAATTGAAGAAGATGTCAGAAAATGGAAAGATCTCCCATGCTCATGGATAGGCAGAACTAACATAGTAAAAATGGCAATCTTACCAAAAGCAATCTACAGATTCAATGCAATCCCCATCAAAATACCAACACAATTCTTCACAGACCTGGAAAGAATAATACTCAACTTCATATGGAAAAACAAAAAATCCAGGATAGCCAAAAGAATCCTGTACAATAAAACAACCTCTGGAGGCATCACGATCCCTGACTTCAAGCTGTACTATAGAGCTACAGTAATAAAAACAGCTTGGTACTGGCATAAAAACCGACATGTGGACCAATGGAATCGAATTGAAGACCCTGACATTAATCCGCACACCTATGAACAAATAATTTTTGACAAAGAAGCCAAAAGTGCACAATGGAAAAAAGAATGCATCTTCAACAAATGGTGCTGGCAAAACTGGATATCAACATGTAGAAGGCTGCAAATAGATCCATATCTATCACCGTGCACAAAACTTAAGTCCAAGTGGATCAAGGACCTCAACATAAATCCAGCTACTCTGAACCTGCTAGAAGAGAAAGTAGGAAGTAGTCTTGAACGCATTGGCATAGGAGACCACTTTCTAAATAGAACACCAGTAGCACAGACACTGAGAGAAACAATCAATCAATGGGACCTCTTGAAACTGAGAAGCTTTTGTAGGGCAAAGGATACGGTCAACAAAGCAAAGCGACAGCCTACAGAATGGGAAAAGATCTTCACCAATCCCACATCTGACAGAGGACTGATATCCAGAATATATAAGGAACTCGAGAAATTAGACATCAAAATGCCCAACAGTCCAATTAAGAAATGGGCTATAGAACTAAACAGAGAATTCTCAACAGAGGAAACTCAAATGGCTGAAAGACATTTAAGGAATTGCTCAACATCCCTAATCATCAGGGAAATGCAAATCAAAACAACTCTGAGATACCACCTTACGCCTGTCAGAATGGCTAAGATCAAAAACACTGAAGACACCTTATGCTGGAGAGGATGTGGAGCTAGGGGAACTCTCCTCCACTGCTGGTGGGAATGCAAGCTTGTACAACCACTTTGAAAATCAATATGGCGATTTCTTAGAAAACTGGGAATCCATCTCCCCCAAGATCCAGCTATACCACTCTTGGGCATATACCCAAGGAATGCTCAACCACACCACAAGAGCACTTGTTCAGCTATGTTCATATCAGCATTGTTTGTAATAGCCAGAACATGGAAACAACCTAGATGCCCTTCAACTGAAGAATGGATAAACAAAATGTGGTACATATACACAATGGAATACTACTCAGCAGAGAAAAACAATGACATCATGAGGTTTGCAGACAAATGGATGGATCTAGAAAAAAATCATCCTGAGTGAGGTATCCCAGACTCAGAAAGACAAACATGGTATGTACTCACTCATAACAGGATACTAGATGTGGAACAAGGATGACTGGACTGCTACTCACATCACCAGGCAGGCTACCTGGAAAACAGGACCCCAAGAAAGACACAGGGATCGCCCAATGACAGAGAAATGGAATGAGATCTACATGAACAGCCTGGACATGAGTGGGGGTAGTGAAGGGCGAGGGTCGAGGGAAAGAGAGCTTGGGTGAGTGGGAGATCCCAGCTGGATCAACAACAGAGAGGGAGAACAAGGAATAGGAGACCAGAGTAAATGAAGACCACATGAGAATAGGAAGAAACAAAGTGCTAGAGAGGCCCACAGAAATCCACAAAGATACCCCCACAACAGACTGCTGGCAATGGTCGAGAGACAGTCCGAACTGACCTACTCTGGTGATGGGATGGCCAAACACCCTAATTGTCGTGCTAGAAGAAACCTCATCTAACTACTGAGGGATCTGGATGCAGAGATCCATGACTGGGCCCCAGGTGGATCTCTGGGAGTCCAATTAGCGAGAATGAGGAGGGTGTATATAAGCGAGAATTGTTGAGACCAAGGTCAGATAAAGCACAGAGACAAATAGCCAAACAAACGAAAACACATGAAATATGAACCAATGGCTGAGGGGTCACCAACTGGATCAGGCCCTCTGAGTGGGTGAGACAGTTGATTGGCCTGATCTGTTTGGGAGGCATCCAGGCAGTGGGACTGGATCTTGTGCTCATTGCATGAGTCGGCTGTTTGAAACCTGGGGCCTATGCAGGGTCCCTTGGCTCGGCCTGGGAGGAGGGGACTGGACCTACCTGGACTGAGTCCACCAGGTTGATCTCAGTCTGTGGGGAAGGCTTTGCCCTGGAGGAGATTGGAAATGGGGGGTGGGCTGGGGGGAAGGTGAGGGGGGCGGGAGGGGGGAGAACAAGGGAATATGTGGCTGATATGTAGAACTGAATTGTATTGCAAAATAAAAATTAAAAAAAAAAACATCTAAGATTCAAACACCATTTTGCTTCTGTAAATAGCATGTTACAGTTAGAGTACTGTTCACCAAAATAATGAACTGTATTCTGTAAATAGGTTTTATTTTATCTTCAATTACTGAATGCATATATATATATATATATATATGCACATATGTATACATAGATACTTTTACAATGAAATATATATATATATATACATATTACTGTAAAAAATTTCAAATTCTACTGTTGAAACATCATTAGGCCTCACACCATCCTCCTGTGTTCTGATTGATATAGTTAAGACTGTGAATAATACATTTTTTTTCTCCAGTTTTTCCAAATTTTTATCTGGTCATGATTATTGTTTCCATGAATTTTTAAACAGATACGTAAGCCTCTTTGAATTTTAAAGTAGATATTATAAAACTTTCAATTTAATATTATCATTTTAACTCAACAGTCTACAAACGCGGTCTTTGTTAAACTATTGGATTAGCTGGACTGAGAAACAGTCTCATAGAAAGATCCAGCTCACAATCATTAGAAACTGAAATGAGAAGCTAAGGATATAACTTCAGACCACATATTTACCCACTTTATACAAAGAGAGTAATTGGATTCCATATAACTACCAATGTGCAGAACTCCTTTTAACCCTACCCCTCTCCCCATATGTTTGGATGATGCTTCATCTTTCCGAGACTGTGTGTGTGTGTGTGTGTGTGTGTGTGTGTGTGTGTGTGTGTGTTTAATAATTATTCCATAGATACTAACAAATCAATATAAAAATGAATAAATACACCTTACCTATTAATTTTATTTGAATTTTGATTTTGAATTTACCTAGTTGGCAAAAATGTGAACATGATGTAGGAGAAATGTTGCACAAGAAAAATCAATGGGAGATTACATTGCCACCAAGTATCAACAATCCAAATAAGAACCACCAATATCCATTAATCAACATGTAACAATCTCACATGTATTCTAACAGCTGACCACAGGTTTAATGAATGCATAAATACTAACAAGGTAATGTTATGTGTTTGAGGGTGATTTCTTTTACTTCTCCCTGGACATGTTTGGTTAAAATAAAAATATCAGACATATTTCTGTGCATTCTGACATATCTATGCTAATGCAGATTAGTAAGGTAAAAATGCATATATCATGTTTCCCAGAATTCCAGTTTCTACTTTATCCTCTTAACTGTGACCATAAATTTTTTAAGATAGGGGATATATCCTTCTCAGATAGAGCTTAGTTTTCTTAAATATTTTTTTTTTAAATTCCTAATATCTCCAAAGTTGGTTTGCTTTTTTCTCAGTTTCCCTTTACATGTGGACTTTATGCCTGACATATTCTAATTTATTGAAAGGATGGGAGAACTGATTGAGTTCTTAGGTGGCTGATCATTTGTAACAGAAAGAAATTTCAGTGAATCTGTTAATCAGATAGCCTGGTCAGAATGGTACTCTTAACCTTTCCTGATACATTGACATCTCTGAATGTGTATTATATGGTATATTCCTGTGACAGGTCAAAAGTACCAAAATTGTTTGCAATACTGAGTCTGAAATAGTCAAACCACCCCTTCTACATAACTGAGAACCGCATACTACTCACCCACCAACTCCATTGTCACCCTCAGCACCACAAGTTCCTTGCATGCTGGCTTCTTCCAACATATGAGTTTTGAGTATTCAATGATTGTTCTCCTTGTCAATAAGGCAATGACCTTATTTCATTAAATGTGTTTTTAAGTCTGTATTACCCATTCCTTCAGATACTCTGAATCTGATATTCTTCTAAACATGTATTAATTTCATGTGGAAGGAAGAGAAAAACAAAGTAAAACCTTATTACTTGAATCTGTAATATTCATCATGCAGTGAATCATATGGGTTTTAGATAAATGTGGGGAAAGAAAACAAACATGTCCAACACCTGAATTTTATTTTTAAATATTAAAGATAATAGAGTACAACCTATTGTTATTGCAGTTCATTGTCTTCCAAAGACAGAAGACATCATATGCTTCAGAAAAAGGACTCATAGACCCCAGAGCTGGAACTGACCAGAATGCCTCTTCTGGGGACTAGCTTTCTTGGAGCCAGATGGCACTAAGCAAGCTTCCAAAGGAAAGAGACAATCAACAGTCTTTCCCAGTTATTATGCCTATGAACTAAATCAATGATCACCATGACACAGTAGCCCAAGGGGTGCATTATGGGTGTGAAAAGCATGCAAGGCATGCATATCTTAGTGGTAAACAATGGTTCTATACTTGCACTTAAGACACACTAAAACCAGGACAAAACCATGCCTGGTGCAAGAAACCCAGCAAATTAGTAGGTGTTAATGAAATCATAATTATGGAGAATATACAGCCAATTTTATTAAACATGCAGAGTCTCATTCTAAAGGTTTGCCCTTATACACTCAGATAAGTGTAGTCTTTACCTCTCATCAAAAAAATTTCTCGTAGCAAATGTATATCACTACAGAAAATCTCAACCAATCAAACCGCAGAAATATGGAGCCCAGTCCCAACGGATTCATCTACAAAACACTCCTACATCTAAGGCTCAGGAAACGTTACAGAAGAGGGGACAGAAAGACTGTAAGAGCCAGAGGATCATGGATATTGCTTTGAGATTTTTGTCTCTTAGTAATATGAGGAGGTCATCAAATCTCACCAACATGACAACCTAAAAATTAGCTGAACAGGTGACACCAATAGACATGCCACCAGTAGACAGAAAAACACACACAAAGTATTACAACCAACTGAGGAATGCTTGGAGCTACAAAAGAGTCTCCCCAGGGAAGAGCACGGTAATTAGTTATCCTAAACTAAATGGATAGCTCTGCAAACATACAAACAAGTAACACTATATGGAGTAAAGAAGTCATATTTAGGAACATATATGTATGTATAAACATGTACACTTATGAATGCAATTCAATCAATTCAAAAAGAGGCCATGAATTTGAAAGAGAGCAAGATAGGTTATAAGGAGGGGGCTTAGATGGGGGAAAGAGAAGGGATAAATGTAATTATATTGTAAAAAATTATTAATAGAGTAACTGGTTACAAAACTTATTCCCTTCTAATAACATTATAGAATAGTGGCCAGATATTTAATTGCAACCCTGAATCTACATTCCTACTGTCACTGTCACTTATCTACTGTCTTTTAAAAAAACTTATCTCTTCAATTAGCAAATATTTGTGGGAATGGGATTTTGAGGCAGTTCAATAGCTAACTGTAACTAGTTCAAAGATTTATTTTCTTCCTGGATTTGTGCCACACAATTACTCATGAAACGAAGAATCAGTTTCACATAATTGACATAAATGTCATTGTGGGTACAATGAGCAATGTAATGATGATTTGGAGAACAGTTATCAAATGTCCTACAAAGCAAGGGAGGAAAATTTACATTTTACAATTACAAATGAAAGAAAAGTACACATTGATGAAAGTCCCAGAGAATGGTTTTAGAGCCCGATGTGATCTGTTTGGCTCTAAGAAGATGGCAGAGTGGAAACAGCGCTGCTAAGTGAGAGCCAGCTGAGACTATCCGGCTCTCACAGATCCATCACCATTCTTTAGTAGGGCACAGAGTCTGAGTAGCGTATACAGTCTGAGATCCAACACAAAGACTTGTTCTAATAGCATCACTCTTGGAAAAACATTGAATGGGGAAGCTTATATGCTGTCTTAACATTCCTTTTAATATTACAACACTTTTATTAATTCTTTAAGATTATGATGCATTGTATCTTTATCACATTCACTTGTCATTTCTCACCCATACCCCATTCTTAAATACATGCTTTGAAGAGAGGATAGCTGCAAATACATATGTAAATTATAGTTCTGAGGCAATAGATACATCTTATATTGAAAAATTTAGAGAATAACTTTATTAAAATGTTAGGATAGAGTTTAGATATGAGCTATAATAGAACAGTTAAAATGATATATTTTTGGTAATTTAGCTAGAATAATATGTCTTTAACAATAAAACTCTTCAATTATTATAGATGTTTAGGAGATTTATTACAATGCATAAAATTGTGCAGGTATATGCAGTCCTTTATCAGTCTCTGTTTCTGAAGAAAAAATAGCGAATTAAATTATACTTTTACAGTTAGTTTTAACTTTCATTATCATAGCATTTATAAAACATCAGTCCTCTGCATACAGAAGATGGTTGTGTGTGTTTGGAGGGATTCCTGACAGTGGGATCAGGATCTAGATATCCTTGGTACACTAATTTTAATAATGTTATTAATAAATCCAAAGTTCACTTAACACATATGAGCTATGGTAGACCTTGCCCTACAGATATTTTTTTTTTAATTGATTGGGTAGACTTATAAAAACAATGATATTAAAGCAGTATAAAATGTTAAAGTTTGTTTTACTTTACAAACTTCTAAACTTCAATATATTGAAAACTGTGAAATGCCAAAGACAAACATTTTTAGTTGAAATATTTTGCCACAAAAATGATTTAAAGGAGTTTATTACATTTCTCTTCTCATGTTTAACTTCTTCTGGTCTTCATAATAGGAAACAATGTCCAAACTTATTCCTGTCTGCATATCTTTCCCTGCTAAGTCATAGGACTTTGAGCTCTGCCTAAGCTTTAGTATCATCTTCTGTGTTCTCAACAGGCAATGGCCAGAACTTTAACACCACTTTTTATTCTCTACCTACATATTTCAGTATATGTATATTCAAACATTTGTTCATGTCTTCTCCCTTTTCTCTTATTGTTAACATAAAAGACTTAAGGAATGTTATTACTTAATCTTACATAAAATTATAATGTATTATATATATGCGATATATATGCATAATATTATATAACTCATACATTATATAACTTGGAATGACAATACTCTCCATAACAGAAGTAAACTATATAACAAAACCCCCAGTACCAGACCTGAAAATCCTACTTTTGATATCTTGTTCAGGATAGTCTTAGAGATTCCCAATACCATATAGGCCATTATTATTGCTTTTTGGTGCCTCCCAGAGCTTGAAGGTAAGCACGCTGAGAACACTGTGCTCAGAAATTTTGAGCTTCATCTGACCTGACAGCTTTCTCCTTGAGGTCTAGTTTCATAGCACCAGATAGTTCAATGTAAGCTATCAAAAGAGGGAAGTAACCAATAGTCCTAAAAAGCTGTGATGTCATGAGCCACAAGGTCAACAAGGTAAAATATACCTAAGGGTGTAATAGTGGCACTCATACTTCATGATGTCCAAGAGCTATCAAATTAGATTTATGGCCAACACAATAGGAAGGAAATCATACCTGATGCTGGAATGCTAACCAATTACCCGTGACTAGTAGTGAGACCATGGATGTCAGAGGAGAACCTGCAATAACTATTTTATAAAAACAGCATTCAGCTTAACTCCACTCCAAATCTGATCCTTATACCTATAGATAAGCACAGTACTTATCGCTCATAAAAAAAAAAAAGCTTCTCTTTGAGGCAGACAAACAATGGCAGAAAAACACATCTAATCAAAATGAAAAGATTAACTGACCACAGGGTACCCCGCCTCAATGTGCACATGTACATTGCAGTTACAGGAGCTATGGCTCAAGGTCAAACACATTCAATACATGACAACAGGGAAATTATATAGCTAGGGCAGTTGTTAAGCAAATGAGGGCTAAGAAAATACTGAATACTCTAAAATAAAGAGAATAATAGGAATCCATACACATTTCTAAAAGATTGTTGGACATGAATGTACTCAATTCCACAATCAAAGACAGACTTGCAGATTGTATCAGTAAGCAGATACCCATCTTTTCTAACTCCAAGAAACATCAAAGATGAAAGGATGTGTTCAAATAAGCAGAAGCAGGTTATATAGAGGAGCCTTACATTTTCCCCGACTCTCTGTGATTTGATTCATGAATAATAGCTGCAACATGATGTCACATTCCCAGACAACCTCTGATAACATCAGATACCTGTCATTTATCTTATTTCTCTCCTGAACACCTTTCCTATGCTCTCTGTTCTTTAAATCTATTAGAAATATCTTTTAATGGACTCCAACTCCACCTCAGACTTGATTATCCAGAATTTATTTTTTACCAAAGTACAACATACATATTTGTATGACAATCCAGAAGTATCTTCATATATAGAGATAAATGAAATTAAATATGAACCATAGGGCAGCAATTTGGTATTATTAGAATAAAAATCACAAAGATGATTTTGACACACACACACACACACACACACACACACACACACACACACACACACACCATACAACAGGTTTGAAAATATCTCCCAATCTGCTGTACACTGGAATCAGCTTATTGCAAAGGTATATGAACTATAGCCTCATATGTTATAATTTGAGAATTGGTTTTATGATGCACACCGCAAATATAGTCAAAATCTTTTGTTTAAATGTCTGCATTGTATGACATTTTCATGAAAGATTGCAATATGTTTAAAAATTGAAAGAAAAGGTCATTGTAGTAGACATGATCTGTCAACTACATCTCTGATAAAGCATGTAAAAACATTTTTCTGAGGTCAGGGGTCAGATGTCATCTGACCATGAAGTTTTGGAGTCTGAGATTTAAAAGATGCAGAAAAGATGACTCATTTAGGCTTCTCTTATCTTGCACATGAAATCAGCCTATACTCTAGATTGGACATGCAGTTCTGATTTCTAATGACAATTTCTAATTTCTAATGGCAATTATTTAAGGGAAAATTGAAAACTTAAAATAAACACATTTTAAAAAACAAATACTGGTAGATATATTTTAAATCAATTTAAACAGAAATGTAATAAGTAAAAAGAAGTAAATTTCCGTCTTTTAAGACATCCTGTGTGTCAAAGAAAATGGTGGTCTATATGTAAAATAAGGACAGTTCTCTGTGTAAAACACTCACTTAATAGAGCTATATTTTACCTCTACCATTTTAACAATAATTCCTTAAGGACACAAATTACTAAAGAACAGTCACCTATTGAAAAAGGCTGCTCATCAGCCTTCCCTCTCATGTTGATTTCCTTTAAGTTAACTTCGCTCATGTTTCAGTGCTTAGGAATAGACATTATTGAAGGAACAGGTCCAACACACCCTGATCTCTCAGAGGCTGATCTTAATTCACTGGAGTTAGTTTTACATTTGTATCAATTTAGCTTCAAAGTTGCCCTCAATATTATTAATCTATTTTTTATTATTTGTCTGTATATTTGTTCATTTTCTAGTCTTCAGGGATAGTAACAAAGCTTTGCTACTTAATAGGAAGGACTATTTTACATATTACTTGTTAAGAAATCAATTTAACTTTTATGATACATTCTTGTCTGAAAATTGAGAGACAAAATCATATTTTGACTATATTAAGTGATATTTAGAGTATTTCTTTGAGGATTATAAAGTATGTGAAAGCAATGTATTGAAACATTGTACATTTATGCAAATGCACATTCATAGTTACAACTACTCTGCTTAAATTAGCATATAATAATTGCATTGTCTCTTGCAAATCACAGCTCTTTTTGTAGTTAGTGATGAAATTGCAGAGGAAAAAGTTCATTGAGACATCAATCATCCTTACTTTAATATGTTTTTATATCATCTAGTTGGTGCTCTTATATTTTCATGAAAAACTCACGAATTTTTCACTCAATTGTTATGATAACAGTAACAAACCACATAAGAATGAATTATTATTCAACAGAACGCTAATCCTATATACCTACTTGATTTCACTCTCATGACAAAACTCTGAAAATTTTGTTATTGTTATACTTAAAGGGAGAAGTAGAGCATAAAATACATAATCTCTCTTATTCATTCCTATGTCACAATTTTTCATTGGTTGACTCATTTATGTTTGCCCAAAGACAAAGAAAAAAGAAGAATATAGTATGTGGCGAACATTAGGATAAGTTTTAAGCAGCTGTCTGAATCAAGAAAGTATTTGTTTGGTGTGTGTATGTGTGTGTGTGTGTGTGTGTGGTGCAAGGGCAATGGATATGTTTTATGGAGTAGTCTTTGGTCTGACATTACATAAAATTTCAAAGACTTTCTAAATAACTTTGTATATTCACACTTAGCCAAAAGTTATCAAAGAGTCAACCAATAGAAAATAACGTAAGTGCCTGGTTGTATTCCCAGATCTTGATAGACCAAATCAAGAGGCTTGCAAGTTTGGGAACAACACAGTGAGAAGTTGCCTCTCTCTATTCCCCTCAAAAAAAAATACTAAAATTCATTAATTAATATGTGACTCAGATCATAATAAAGGCTTTATATTTTTGGTTAGTTTGTATTTTATCAATGAAGCAGGTGAAGACAACTGTAAGAGTTAAAAATAGGAGTCCATTCCTTTTGGTAGGATACCTCGCTCAAGTTTGAGGCATGGGGGAGGGGTTTGGTGCTGCCCCAACTTGGTATGCTAGCCTGTGATGACTCCCCAAGGGAGTCCTTAGCCTTTATGAGGAGTGAATGGGAGGTGGGGATGAGGTAGGGTCAGAGGGAGAAGGGGAGGGAGGAGGAACTGTGGTTGGCATGTAACATAAAAAAAATTGTTTTAATAAATAAAGAAAATAAGAGATAAAAATAGAGGTTGTATAATAAACTTGGTTTGAGCATACATATTTGTTCAGCAACTTTTATCCCTATATCCCAACTTTGCCATGTTTCATTTGCTTAAACTCTGAGTCTGTAAGTTGCATATGAAAATAATGAATATATAAGTTGCAAATGCCAAGTTTTTAACTGGTGGGGACAAAAGGGACACCTCCCTTCTCAAACAGGACAGTTTTCCTTTCTCACTATGTTGAGTATGAAGTAAAAACCTTGAATTGCTGTGAATATTTTATATTTGTCCTCCTCCAGAAAGTAGTTAGTTATTGAATCTGAAAACTTTCTTTTCCATATATTTCTTAAATACAACTTTTCTTTTATTGCTGTGCTTTGATTTATTATAAATTTTTGCCAGTTTTACTAAGACACTTTATTCAAGAAGAACAATCAATAAGTATATATTTTAAACAAAGTAAAAATTATAATTTCCAGGACAGTATGAAAAAGAAATAAAGCATTTCTAAATATCTGTAGCTTATGATAAATTTTGGAAGCCTAATTAAAATACTTGAAGTTATAAAAATATTGAAAAGAGGAGGCAACGAAAATTGTTTGATTATATAGTGAAGTGTAGCCCACTCCCCTGGACTGGAGAGTTCGGGGTAGGGTACTGGCTATGCCAGCCAGGAGGGCCCTGAAACAGGCATGTACCAAGGGAATGAAGAGAGAACCTTGAGGTCTGTGTCTTCTTTGATATGTTAAATAGGCACTTCAGCCATTTGTCCCAGGTTTGAAACATAATAAGTATTTTAAAAAACTATAATTACAGTATTACTCCAATAGATTCTACTGGACGTAAGATTCATTGACAACCTAAATAATAACTTTTGAGACTGGAATTTTAGAAACAATATGTATTATTTGTTACCCAGTTTTGGAAAGGTTGAAAATAAGTAGAGATGTGAGTTGCTTCCATTTTGTTTATCTATTGCAAGTGAGAATAATATTATAAAACAGAATAATATAGCAAGGCTTTATATATTGAAACTACAATTTTGAATTTATTTTCCTTATGTCTAATGTTTAAGAGCCTCTCTGCTCCTTCCACTTTATGGCTCAGTCTCTGGGTTACACATTCAACAACTGCTGCAACCAGACTCAGGATCATTGAGATCTCAGAACTATTGAGATACCTCGAATTTCTTCATGTTTCCAGGGGTAAGTGAACTCTGATAATTGGCTCAGCTCCACTAGCTCATGCAGGACTTTGCTATCACTTCATAGGTGTTAACAGTTATTCTTTCTTATACATACATCAAAACACTTTAATACATGCTCAGCTAATGTTTTCACAGAAACATGTAATACTGCCTAACCACTTAATTTCTCAAGTAATAGCAAATGTACGTAAATGAAGTAGCATGCTGGCTTAGTAATCCCTGTGTAAGAAGGAATTTCATTTTGAGTTGAAGTTTTGATTTCTTTTTGCAATGACAAATATGAAAACCAGGACCTTGGATGACAACCGTCCTATGATAGTTAGCTGCATCCACAGCTCTGCACGAGATCATAGCTTTACAGTCCTCATCATTAATTTCTAATGTATTTTTTGTCTCCATTACAGTATAACAAGAACCTGTCTTTAAAAAAAATATTGATTTTGGGAGGAGGAATGAATTGGATAGATGTGTTAGTATTTCCTAGTTATAGCTGTGCTTTGAATAATAGCTGCCCTAAGCTGGTTTTAGCTGATAGCTGTTTTCCATGTCCTATAGGCATTTTGATTGATTTTTACGATTCATGGTTTCTTTAAACTTGCCTGAACACAATTCTTTCTCTACACACATCAAAGAACACAGACTGTATTTCATTATCTCAATTGATTGTTTTAACTTCTAATCTTAATGGAAGCAGTCCAATCACTTTCTTGACCCCTTCAGACTTTCACTTTGTTAGTTCAAACCCCTTGCTCTTTTTGCTTCCTAAACCAAAAAGGTACAAGTACTAAATTTAAAAATTGGGGAACATACATGCATAGATTTTCTTTTCTTTATCTATTTTGCCTCTAGGCTTTTCTGATGCTTCTCCCTGAATAAGGCCTTTATACTCTAGAAATGGTATGCATGCAGTTCCTGAAGGCAATTTCTGACAAACAGCAAGCAAGCAATACCCATAATGCTTTAAAAAAACCCATCAGGGAGCCCAATTTTAGGAGCTGACTTCGAATCTCTCTATACCACCTGTGATCTAACAAGTGAAGGAAAAAAATAACAATTGTGCTGTCCTAAAATTAAAAATAAGGGCATTTTGTAGCAAAGATTACTTTTACATATATTGCAATACCTTCAGATTTCCAGAAAACTAGAACAATGTTAAAATTAATCAATAAGCCTTTAGTCTAAATAAGCGTAATGCAAACATTTTACAGAGTAGTATTTCCTGAATCACTCTCTAGGTGTGTATGTTAAATATATATGTATGTGTATGTGTGTTCTGAATATTTAAGAATAGTGTTCTGAAATGATACTGCTTACTGATATACCATTAAATAACTTAATGGTTATTAAAGTTTATCTATTTTAATATTAGTAAAATTTTCAAAATTAAAACTTCAACACATAATCCACCTTTTATTTACTTATCAGCATATACATACATATATGTATGTAAAATATACATAGGTATTCATACAGATGCAGCATAAATATTCCTACATTTTTAATTATATGAGAAAACTTATCTAAAGCATGACAAAATTTCTACAACTGAAATTTTAGTTGAGAATACATTTTAATATCATTTTAAATGTTTTATTTTTTACTAATATTAACAAAATGCCTTGTATTTTGTTTCCAGTGTGATTTTACTGTTTTTAGAGAATAAACTTTCTCTTTTGTTCAATAAGACATTTAAAATAAATAAATATAAATACCCTTTTTCACAATTTTTAAGATATAGTTGTGGTAGACTTTGATATTTTTCTTTTTTACAATGGAGCATGTGATTACAGTTTACTTGGTGTTACAAAGTAGAGATATTTCTACCTCATAATTCTATTTTCTATTTGTTCAGACTCGCAAATGATCCAAATATGATCTTTTCTTCCTTCTTAGAATAACACTAATTTTCTGCTTTCCTGGACAACTCTGAAAATTATTTCTCACATAACTAAGATTTTGATTCTTTTGAAATATCCTTAAATGACCCAAATGAAATGAAAATTATTGCTTAGAAATTTCTGTTATATTTTCTTTTGTTTTCAGAATGCAAGAACTGCTTTTTAAATACACAAGTTTCAGTAATATACAGTTCATGATATTGAGGTGCTCATTATAATAAGGACTTTATCAATAGTGTCATAATGACAAAAGCTCATGTAAGATTGATATTCAGTGAAAGCCATGGTTTCAGAACAAATATCATGGGCCATAAATATCTGCCCTCCTGTGCAAAAGAAAAACATTTAAAAGAGAAAAATGATATCTATCTATCTATATATATGTATATATATGATATATGTGTATGTATATGTACTTGTTCCAGGTACTAATTCATATATATGTGAAATATTGTATATATGAATATTATTTCACACACACACACATACACACACACACACACACACACACACACACACACACATATATATATATTATATATATATGAAAAATTTCTGCAAGGAATCCTGAGGTTTCTACACTAGTTGGATCTCCTGAAAAAAAAAAAAACTCACTGTTTGCATAACAAACAGTTTTGAATTAAGTATCGTGCTTCCCAAGGGAAGGGTTTACAGATACCTTCCCAGCACTGTGTGTGGTCATAAAAATGTAGATTTTCCTACTTTGTTTCTGAGATACACTTCTTTATAACCTGGATTTGTTTCTACTTTTCCTTCGAGAACTATATCAGGCTACATTATAATAAATGAATGATCTCTCAAGAGAGGGATGGTAGATTTGATGGAGAGTTCCTGACTTTGGAGTTTGTTTGTGGTGCAACCCAGAGGAAATGCAAATAAATATCTGATCCTCATCATATTGTCCCTAGGAGCTAAGACCAGGGAGCTTATATAGGAAACTGCATGACTACTATTTCTAATATGTTCTCTACTCTACTTTTAACTGCAAAATCTAAAACTTTAATAGATGTGTGCACATAAAAAGAATGTGCAAGATAAAATAGAAAAAATTCTATTAATATCCTAGTAAGAAAATCATGTTTAAATAAAGGCTGTCATTAAATTTAAGACTTATTGATAAGAATGTGGCACTAATTCACATTAATTGTTTTAATACTTTAGAAAGAATGTAAAGTATTCAGAGAGCTAAAGTAAAGACAAGGGTGTGATTATGAGATGGAAAGAAAACAAAAAGCAGATCATGCTGATGTGGAAAACAGTATATTGACCAAATAGTCCAATTCTGAAAGGAGTGAGTCCATGAGAGCAGAGTAACAACAGAGAAGTAAATATTAGCATGAGAATAAAAATAACATGCTGTCAATTTTTCCATTGGCTTTTCTAAGGTATTTGTATCACAGACTGCTATGAAAGATAACCATCCTCTCTGACGGATGAAGTTCTTGAGTCCACCTGTTTAAAATGGTTTAATGGAGTCAGTTGTTGTTGAGAGACCAGAAGACACAAATGCTTGGTGCATTCAGTGTGTTGGATTTTTCTCTGTTAAAAAATTGTAAAAACTGAAAAATAATAAATACATATATGCCCAAGTGAAACTTATCAGTTACAATTTTTTCCTCTCAAGGTAGAATTATGAAACAAAGCAGTGACTTGTTTATTGTCAGTGACTCCTTTGGTTATTGAAAGATCTATGGTTTTATATGGTGAAAAGATCAGTGGGCTGAGCTGGTATGAGTATATACATACATACATATATATATGTGTGTGTGTGTGTGTGTGTGTGTGTACATATGTAAACATATATATGGGGCACATGCATATATATAATATATGGAATATAGATTCATGAACATATGTATGCAAAAGCAATCAATGAAAAGAGAAGCTGTGAATTTGAAAAAGAGCAAGCTGAGGCAGTATATGAAATGGTTTGGGAAAAGAAAGAAACAATGCAATTATAATCTCAATAAAGTAGAAAATGCAATCAATATTAGGTCTTTAATTATGGAGTTACTTGAGACAAACAAGTTTATTGATGATCCTCCACTTCTTTATATGTAAAAGAAAATATTTTGTTTCTTTATAAGAACAAGTAAGGGTAAAGAGGCTTAAATTTTAAGAACTCTCATAATCACCAGAAAGTATTTAAATAAAACAAATTTATTTCAAGAGTTATTATAAAACAAAGGAAGCAAAATACTTTATGTGATAACTAATTCATTAAAAAACACAATATGTATGGTCTAATATGCTGAATTTAGACTTTTAATAGAATTCATGATTTTATTTTAATATAGAACAGTGTAAAGTTCCTACAAGAGTAGAGAGCAAGCTATAAGTTAATAGCCACACCTCATTAAACCTCCATGTTGGTTAAAGTCATAGAAATTAGTAGAAATGCTAGATTAAAAGCTGCAGTATGTTTTGAATGCAAAATTTTAAAGAAGTAGAATATTAAAATAGAATTAGAAAGTGCAGTGAACTGTACACTAACCTTAAAAATAAAGTGTTAGTATTTACACTTTTCTTTAAAATAATGATTTTATTTTCAATGTTGTCTCAGTATCAATACAGGTGTGAGTATGTGCACATGGATGCAGATGACCACTGAAGCAAGCAGAGAAAAACTTGTAGTTAGTAATTTTAGGATCCATACATCTTTTTCACTAGTTTAGGAAAATGCTTTGTTCTTCATGGCCTGTAAGTTATCAAATTATTTTCAGTCTTCTTTTGTCTCACACCTAGGAATCTTACTCGGTGTCATGTATTTGATTACATGGTCTTAGAAAACAAGCATAATTGCAAGAGGGAAGGAAAAAGAAGACAGATGTTTGCCATCTCCTGTCACTTGATCTCTGTGCACACAGATTGGTGACATTTGTAGAGGAAGAGGCCTTGTCTATAATTCTTTATCCTTGGATGCCCCTGGCACAAGAATTCCTGACAGTACATGCAGTTCCAGTCATTGGATTTGGGAGACTTTGGTCACTGGAGAATGCCATGTATACTTATGAGTACATACTTATAAAATAAAGATATTAATTACATGCACCATCGTCTGAGGGAAAATCACCAAACATTCATTGACAATCGTACATTACTCGGACAGAGGAATATATGGTTGGTACTGGAAGAAGAGATCTGGTAAACTGAGAAATGTAGAAAATAAAATTCTAGATGCTCAGTTTAAGGTTGATTTTAGGACTGCATTGAAATTTGTGTACTAGGGGAGCATGCTTCTTATGTAATAGTGTACAGTTTAGTTAAAAAATGTTTTGCCTCTGAAATTCAGATTTAAATGACAGTTACAATGTATCTGGCAAAGTAATCTGGGGACCTGGTGGGATGTGTCAATATTTCACCTCTCTTTTTTGCTGTGCCTTTGTCTCTGAATCACTTGCATCTTTAGAACGTTAGGACCATATTCTTACTCATATGTGTCCTGACAATGTGATTTCATGAGTTAGCTCAGGAAATGTGTTCATACACCCAATACACAAGCATAATATTTCTCCAAACAAATAACATTTGTAGAATTCAACATTATTGAAGACCACCTTACAAAAAGCCAACACCAGCATGAAAATTCTTCTTTTGAGTTCTTAGTCAGGGTTATCCAAGAGACCCCAATACATTATAGGCTATTGCTACTATTCTCAGTAGCCTCAAGAGGTTGAAATTAAGTTACTATTGCTAATGACACCATGCAAGTCCTACTCAGTCCTTAGTGTCCCATGAGCTGGAACTGACCTGAAAGCCTCCTCCACGATGACAAGCCTTGATGATATCATAAATCACTATGAAAGCTTCCAAATGATATGTGTCTACTAGGAATAACAGAAGCAACACCCCAAATGTTTCAATAGCATGACTGACTAAATACAAGTTGAATAAGGACAACAATGGTAGACATGTTAACATGGATGAGAAAAGGCCTATAAGGCCATACACAAAGAACTACAGGAAACTAAGGAAGTCTGGGAGTGGGAAAAGTAGTCTTAACTGCAGAAAGGAACACCAAGTGATTAAGTAACAATGAATAGTCCTGGAAATGGACATCCAAGAAGCATTGTACAGACTAAACAGGTTTTATTTAGCAACATATATATGCATGAATATAAACGTATATGCAGGTAACAACAATTAATGAAAAAGAGGCCATGGGACTCTTATCAGTTTTTCTTTCCTATCTTGTGAGCCCGTGAAAGCACAATTAAGATTCAGATTTTTGTTCCTGAAAATACTGTTTTTTATTTATATGTTTTAAGAATTTTAGCTGAAATTTATAGGCATGTATTTATAAATGATTCAACAATCTGCAGAAATAAACTATAGTTTTTCCTTCCCATTTATTAAAACAAGCTTCTTTTCTTCCCTGACTATAATAGGTAGAATTTCCAATCTCCTGCTAAACACGAGTTCTAATGTCAGTTTCCTTCCAGTGTTCTTCACCTTAAAACAACTTCCAGATTCTAAGACTGAGGATGTTTGCTCTAACTTGTCATCTGTGGGATTACATATCTCTATTCTTTCTCTACATAATTATTTGGGCTTAAAATCATAAATCAATTTTGAAATTTGTCATTATTTTCTTTTATCCAATGCATAATGTTTTTATTTTTCAGTCCATAAATATGATATACAAAATTCCCCAAATTAGTACAATGAATCATTTTACAAATCATGGGGAAATTCTTTTCAATCTTTTGGATTTTTGGTGTGGATAGTATCTTGATGAAGAATCTTGGCTCTATTGGGAAAATTGGGCTATGGGTCTATATTGTAGTGCTTATGTCTAGGTTGGTTGTCATCGTGTAACACTGACACTATAAAATAAATGTCAAAGTCCTCTCTTTTTTGTGTGTGGAAAAGTTTAAAAGGATAGGGGTTAATTCCTCTTTAGATGCTCACTGTAAGTTAACAGTGAAGCTATTTGAGCTATGGATTTTCATTGCTGGTGATTTTTTTATTGCATTCAATCTCTATCCATTATTGTTCACACAAGGTTTTCTATTACTTTGTGATTCAATAGGTTGTAGGTGCATGTTTATAGAAATATATCAATTTCATCTTGTTTGTTCAATTTCTTTTTTCAATTGTTTATGGTGATCTCTTGGGCTCTTTCGTTTCCTTGGTATTTTGTAATGTACATTTCATTTGCTTTCCACAACGCATACTTTTCTTGTTCATGTTCCATAAATCATACACTTTCTCTTTATTTTCTTTCATGTTTTCCCGACTCTGACTAGATAATTTCAGTGACCCATCTCTGAGTTCACAGATTCTTTCTTCTGCTTGATCAATTCTGCTTTTGAAGGAATTCAGCACATCTTGAAAATGTTTCTCACTGTATTTCTCAGCTCTAAAATTTATATGGGATTGTTTTACGGATTTTGCACAGTTTTGTTCATGAATTATATTCCCCACTTTGTTGCATTCACATTTATTTTCTCATTTTGCTTGGTGATCTTTCTAAATGCAGTCTTTCCAAAGTCCTCAAATAAAACAGAGATCTCAGTTGTATTGTTGTAGTGGAGAAAGGTTTGTATTTCTTTTGTTTGTTTTGTTTTTGAGACAAGGGTTCTCTGTGTAGACATGGCTGTCCCGGGACTTGCTCTGTAGACCAGGCTAGCTTTGAACTCACAAAGATCCACCTGCCTCTGCCTCCTGAGTGCTGAGATTCAAGGTGCATGCTGCCACTGACAGGCTTGCTGGCCTTTTTCTGAAAATAATGAAGTTGTGTGCTTATTCCAATCTCCAGGGCCAAGCTTTCTGTGTGTTCTTATAAAACAGCTGTGAGTTCTTGCTTCTTTCTTAGTGTTAAAAATGGGGCTCACAAATGGCTACAGTATATTGTTCAAAGATCACATAGTGAACCTGTAGGCTATTCTGTGGAGTTTGAAGCTAATGCCATGCGGTTTCATAGTGGTGGGCTTCTTAATGAAGTATGCAGAGCACTGCATAGAATTTGTATCCAATAGTGAGATCTGTATCCTGTTGGTTTGCAGCTGCAACACACTTCTATCTTCTCAACTACCTGTTCATGCTATTTGTCTGGATTGTCATAGTGTGAGAAAAATATTAGTTTGTGTAACACCAGCCTATGCACACTCTGGAATGCTCTCTTTGTCATCATCCTGTGCACTCCTGTGGAATGCTCTCTTAGTAACCATCCTATGCACTCCACCCCGAATGCTTACTACACCTCCATAGACAGGGTTTAACTCTAGACATTGAGCTGTGTCTTCTTGAACAGTATATAAAAAAACAGAAAAACAATAACAGCTTCTTGCTCAATAGAAAAATCCAAGGATTATATAAGTCTTTATAGGAAAGTACCTTTGTTCTTCTATTTAAACTTTAATAGCACTTGAATTCTATGAAATTTGTTAACTAGTAGTCTTTTCTTATATAAATTCTTCCCATATATGATATACATATATAAATTACATATATACATTTCTAAGTGTATTATTATATAACAGCAAGTGATTCTTTTTTGTACCTTGCTGTTAGAATATTGATAATTTCTTTTTTATTTTGAATTTTTTATTCATTTTACATATCAGTCACAGATCCCCCTTTTCCCTTCTACTGCCCCTCCACCCCTACAACCCATCCTCCATCCCCTCCTAGAAGAAGGTAAGGCCTTCCTTTGCTGGGGAGTCAGCGAGCCTGGTCCAAGCCCCTCCCTCTGCCTCAATGATGTGCAAGTTGTCCCACCATAGGTAGTAGGCTCCAAAAAGCCAGCTAATGCACCAGGGATAGATCCTGATCCTACTTCCAGGGGGACCCTTAAGCAGATTAAATAAAACAATTGTCTCGCTTTTGCAAAGGGCCTAGTCCAGTCCCATGGAGGCTCCACAGGTGTTGGTCTAAATTTCATGAGTTTCCACTAGTTTGGTTTGGTTGTCCCTGTAGATTTCCCCATCATGATCTTGATGCCCCTTGCTCACAGAATTCCCCTTCTCTCTCTCTCCCCGACTGGACTCCTAGAGCTCAGCCTGGTATTTGACAGTGGATATCTGCATCTGCTTCCATCAATTACTAGATGAAGGCTCTATGATGACTGATAGGGTATTCACCAATCTGATTACTGGGGTAGACCAGTTCAGGCACCCTCTCAACTATTGCTAGTAGTCTAAGCTGAGGACATCCTTGTGGATTCCTGGGAACTTCCCTAGGACCTGGTTTCTCACTATCCCCATGATGTCTCCCTCTATCATGGTATCTCTTTCATTGTTCTCCCACTCTGTCCCTGTTCCAGCTCAACTATACCCTTCTCTTATGTTCTTATCCCCCATCTCTTACCCTCCAATATTCCCCCCAATCCCCAGTTTACTCATGGAGATCTCATTTATTTCCTATTCCCAGAGTGATCCATGCATCCCTCTTTAGATCCTTTTTGTTAGCTAGCTTCTTTGAGCTGTGGGTTGTAGTCTGGTTAGTCCTTGCTTTACATCTAGTATCTACTTATGAGTGAGTACATACCATGTTTGACCTTCTGAGAGTAGGTTACCTCACTAGGGATGGTATTTTCTAGTTCCATCCACTTCCCTGAAAATTTCATGATATCATTGTTTTTCACTGCTGAGTAGTACTCCATTGTGTATATGTACCACATTTGCTAATTCCATTCTTGAGGTGAGGGTCATTTAGGTTTTTTTCCAGGTTCTGGCTATTACAAATAATGCATCTATGAACATAGTTGAGTCTGTGTCCTTGTGGTATGATTGAACATTCCTTGGGTATATGACCAAGAGTGGTATAGCTGGGTCTTGAGGTAGATTGATGCCCAATTTTCTGAGAAACTGCCATATTGATTTCCATATAAGTCCATAATGCATTGTTCAATAGAAAAATTCAAGGATTATATAACTCTTTATAGGAAAGTACATTTGTTTTTTTTTATTTAAACTTTAATAGCACTTGAATTCTTTAAAGGTTGTTAACTAGTAATCTTTTCTTATATAAATTCTTACCATATATAATATACATATATAAATTACATATATATATTTCTAAGTGTATTAATTTATTATATAATAGCAACTGATTCTTAATCTAATATTGACATCTCATAACAACAGATCTTATATACATTCCCTGTCTCAAATTGTCCTAGAACTAATTTTCTTATATTTATTCATTCAGAAAATAAAACTTTAGTATATGTTTTCCCTTTAATTTTGCACAAACAAAATATCATGGCTGCTTTTGAAATTGAACGGTTAACATATCTAATGTTGAAAACCATATAATTCTTAGGGCATTCAAGAGGCTAAACTGAATACATACATTTAAGTATTTATAACATCAGTTCTGTATATGTTCCAGTAGACAAGATGTTTGTGAATACTGATTATGTTGACATTTTCAAATGTCTTTGCTATATCTATCCAATCAAACTTATTTTTCAATATGTAACAGACAATAAATGGTAGATTTATCTTTAAATACAAATTTTTCATCATATGAAGATTGTTCCTTGTGGAAATTAAACTGATAGTATGATTGGTAGGCAATAGAAATGTTTACTTTAAGGTCATCATTTAAATTTTATTATGTTTGCTAACATGGTCAATAAATTATTTCAAATTAGTAGAAATAAGAGTATATAATGTAGTGATATAGCTCAAGCATAGCATATGCTAGGGGTTAATTGAAGCACAAGGACAAGAATAAGTAAGAGAAAATATAATAAATACAAGATTATTAGGCATTTGTTTTCATGAGGCATTTGTTATGTTTAATGAATAATTGTTATTTATTCTAATGCCATAATTAATGCAACATGCATGTGCTTTACATGTAAATGTTCACATACAAGTATAAAACTTTTTTTTTTTTTTTTTTGGTTTTTCGAGACAGGGTTTCTCTGTGTAGCTTTGCGCCTTTCCTGGGACCCACTTGGTAGTCCAGGCTGGCCTCGAACTCACAGAAATCCGCCTGGCTCTGCCTTCCGAGTGCTGGGATTAAAGGCGTGCGCCACCACCGCCTGGCCACAAGTATAAAACTTTTGAGTGGAGGCTTAATATTGGAAGAAGAAAATGCAGTAAGATGCCATCACTTCATCCAGAGGAATTTTTTAAAATACACAAGATCCATTGTAATTCTGAACTACAGCAAGCAGGCAAGTTTTTATTCTGTCAAATTCCTCTTTTGATGATATGTAGTGGATTCACAGATACAGCAGTACTACCATCACAGCAGGAGGAAGGGAAATTCTTTGCAAAGGTTGAGAGGTTAATCATGACTTCTGCCTGAAAAGAACTCCTTCTCACTCTGCCTTGCACTAAGGCTCTGAGCATAGTGTTCTCTCTTAGAAAACTATGTCAAGAGATCCCTTCTACCCTGAAAACTGGGTAAGGAGACCAAAGGAACTTGACCCACAGACACAGTATGTATTAATACTCACTCTATCCCTATGTCTCTGATATTAAATAGAGTAATAAAACATATTATTGTATGTTAGCATTAATATAATTTTGCTTTTAATAATAAAATTATTATTTTTTTGAGAATACAGACGTATAAAATACTGTTACAACAACTGCACTCAGAAAATATTGATTCTTCTCAAGAAGACTTCAAAAATAAAATGATTTCCACGTGGAATTCTTTCAGCCTTCTCTAATTGCACAACCACTCATTCAGAATGTAAATGTGCTTACCTATACCAATATTCAACCTCCCATTGAAAAGCAACTCTTTCACATGTATGTTTTCATTACTGTCACCAATGTCTAGTGCTAAACACTAAGGCAAATTTTACAAAATAATAGCTTAATCAGCTTGCCTTACAGTACCATCAGCTTGTCAGAGTTAGAAGGTATGCCATAGGTAATTTGTAATTTTTTTATTAATTAATAAACATTTAAATTTACAAAGTCACAGTCTTTTCAAAAGAAATATATTTATTACATTAATATGAAGAAAATACATGCATGAAAACTTTAGAAGACAATTATATTGAATTGTAGGCTGCTACTAAAATTTTTCAGTTGTTAATTGTAGCAAATGAAACTTTTGGTGTCAGAATTAAGATATTCTTTAAACACATGGTTGATAAGCAATTTCTAGAAATACTAAATTATATGGGAATATTTTGCAATGTTTGTTAATAACAACCGTTATTATATTTCTTAAATGAATATTTACTTTTCTTAAAATTAGCCCCAAAAGCTAAGAGGCTTATTAAATTAACTCCATAATTCATTTAAGATTATTTGCATAAATGTTTCAATTCAGCTTTTCTCCTTGAGCTAAATTCATCTGAAGATAATTGTAGAATGAAATCTTAGAGTCCTATAAGCAATGAATCCCACAGAGATAATTGTCTTGCTACGTTCATAATGAAGTTGAAGTCAAAGACATTATGTCACATCCTCAAGGTTATACAACTATTTAGTCAGAACTCAAAGATCTTGATGCTCACTCCGTAATACTGTGTTTATGATCTGTTTAATAGCTTTCAGTGCAGGAGCAGCAGATGGATTAATCACTTGATCACAAGGGTACATTGATTCAACAAGTCAAATATGACACAGCTTAAAAGGTCCATTTTATAAAAGATGTTTACCTTATCCTTGTTTAAATAGGACTATTGAGGAGTTAATTTCCAACCTGTAAACTGTAAGTATAATGAAAAACAAATATAGAAAATCAAAGCAACCTCTACATTTACTAAGTAGATAAAATTAATAACTTAGTTAGAAATCAGCCATGCTGTGTTTGAAGCTCAATAAAAAAGGAACTTAATTTATATTTCTTAATATCTATTCAATGTATATAGCATATACAAGGTAAAAGAAATAAAGGAAGTAGTGGAAAAATATAAAGTTCATTGTAAGTAATTTTTTTTATTTATTTCTTTTTGTTCATTGGAAATCAAACAAGGAATGAAGTACAATATATTTGATTCAAGGCAAGATTTTTAGTATACACATTCAAAACCTGAGTTCTTTTATGTAAAATATTACAGTGGAATATTACATATGAGCAGAAACTACTAATATTTGTAAAAAATTGTTAACTAGCATGAGAATATATTTTTAAAATGTTATTTTGAGTTTCATAGATCTTAAAAATAATGATACAATCATTGTGAATTTCTTGTTTTTACAAGCAGAAAGACTTTAGACTCAAAATGCCATGAACAGTACATTAGTTAATCTGTCCATATTTATGGTAAGACACTATCTCAAAAATAATAAAAGACAAAGAAGCAAAAATTGAATGGGATGGAGAAAAATTTTCAGAAATTAAGATGTGCAAATATTCTCATTTAACATACTAGAGTCCAACATATTACATGTAGAATGTATTAAAGGAAACAAAAATCAAACTCATGTCAGTTACAAACTTGCCCTACAGACAAAATAGTGTAGAACAAATGTATAAATGAGAACCAGGGCAAGTTTGCAGTTAACACAAATCTCCTTTACTAGCATACAGTAGGTGAAAGATCCACAAAGCACAGTATACTGTTTATAAATGTGAAATTAGCCACTAAGAAAAGCAAAACTACATGTGTGCTTTTTGTAATTGTTTCCATAGAATGTATGTTGACCATGTTTCCCCTACCTCAACTCTTCAAAAATCCTACTCACCTGTCTACTCACAAAATTCATGTTCTGTAGCTTTCTGAGAGAGAGAAAGAAAGAGAGACAGAGACAGAGACAGAGAGACAGATTGGAGGAAACCCCTTCTAATTGCCTTTTTGTTTTGTTTCTTTTATTTTGTTTACATCAAGACTGGGTCTTACTATCTAGCTCTGGTTTTCCTGGAACTCACTGTGTTGACGAGGCTGGCCACAAAGTCACAGAGATACCCTTGCCTCTGCTTCCCGAGTGCTGATATTAAAGTTGTGTGCCATCATCTGAGGGTGAAAATGTCCTCCGGAGATCTCTAAACAACCCAAGCTGATGCTAAGAGAGAAGGTACCCTCTGAGAAGTGACAGTGTTGCTTCATTGCAGAGGATAACTTCCACAGGGCTCACTGAAGTTAGAGAGGTCAAGTTGGTGAGGGCTTGCAGCCTCCACTCCTACATTCTAGTGTCTTTGCAAAAGAAGGTACTCTGCAGGCTATGGAAAGAGAAACCTGGAAACCTGGACACCCATCTGTCCTGCCTGCAAGATGTGGGACAGTAGTGGTTCAGAACTTGTGGGAGTAAACAACCAATGTTTGGTTTAACTTGAGGCCCAGTTCACGAGAGGGAGTCCCTGCTCTACACTGCCTGGGTGGCCTGGAGCCATAGCTTAGATAGCCCAGAGAACTAGGGCAGAACCAAACATGACTGAAAAAAAAAAAAAAAGAAAAGAAAAAGAATCAATGAAATGATTCTCAATGATATTCTGTTATACTCACAGAATGGTGCCTGATCCAGCCATCATCAGAGAGGCTTCCTCCAGCAGATAGGAGTGGGTGCAGAGATCCACAGCCAGACAATATGCAAAGAGAGTCTAAATTGGACATCTCTGTCCAGTTGCTCTACTTGGAGATGAACCCCGAGGAAGACGGGGAGGAAAGACGGCAGGGCTCAGGTGGGCTCACCATGACTGAAGTGGCAAGCACAGCGCCTGCATGGGTCTTCATCAGGTCCTCTGTATACGTTACGACTGTTAGCTTGTTGTGTTTGTGAGACTCCTAACCATGTGAGCTGGTGTATCTCTGACTCTTTTACTTGGTCTTGAGACTCTCTTCCTCCTGTTGGGTTTCCTTGGCCAGCATCCATACAAGGACTTTAGCCCTGTCTTATTTTATGGTGTTTTGTCCTGTTTGGCCATCATCTCTTGTGAGCTTGCTCTTTTCTGAACAAGAAATAGAAGGGTGTGGATCTGGGAGAGAGTACAGGTGTTGGCAGCTAGGAGGAACGGAGGGAGGGAGGTCAAACTGAGGTTGTGATGTATTGGAGAGCAGAATCTACTTTCAATAAAAAAAAGAAAAGAAAATCACTGAAGGAGAAAAAGAAAAAAATACTCAAACAAAACAAAATGAAACACCTCCTACACACAAACACATACACATACCCACAAAATTTTTAAATACATTTCTCTAATTGGTGATTAAAAAATATAAAGAACAGGTAGTGTGAGCTGGAGAGATGGTACAGCAGTTGAGAAAAGTTGCTCCACAATCATAAGAAACTGATTTCAGATCCTGGCTGGCAAATAACAAGCTGAACATCTGAACAAATTCATGCAGCCTCAGCTCTGAGGGTGTTGGAGACTGAAGACAGGAGGATGGCTGGGCCTTCCTGACTCCAAGCATAGCTGACACAGAACTACTGCTTTAGAGAAAGATCCTCTTCCAAATTAATAGATATAGGCGTAAACGCAGTGCCTGTTCCTTACCCGCACATGTGCACTGCCATGTACCTCTGAATACATACATGCTTATTGCATATACACAATAGTATGTTTCTACTGTGTTATATATTTCCTTCCAAACTCATTCTGGCCACTGAAACCTGTAGAATTACTCCATGGTCCCTCAGCCCTTTCAATCATTCGTTAAAAGAAAAGTAATTCCCAAACATTTGTTTTACTTTTGTAAGTTAGTTACTTATGTTGAAAGATTTGCCCTGAAAGATTTTAGAAAAGACTTTTAAACTGACAACCAATATAAGGCCTATAATTGCATTTTTATTTGAATTAAAATACTGGAATCATGTAGCCGTGTAAAAATACTACGCTATCTATGAATAAAGGCTCAAGTTGTATGATGAAAAAAATAATTTTAATAATCTTACTCTTCGAACTATTTGTGAATTTGTAACTCATCAAAGTTGCTGACCTAATCAGTTAGTGAGTGACACTTCACTAACAGATACAGGCAGGTCTGAGAGCTACCAAGTTTCATAGATACCACCAGCAAGTGCACAAACAACAACATCAACATTATATTTTAATAGTTGAACAAACATTATATTCCTTATAGAATATAATAAGGCACATGAATTGCTTCAAATTCTTAAATAAGCTTTAGACACTTTTATAAAACAATTTCAAATTTTATGTTCCTAAAATATATCCAATTATTTTATACATTATTAAAATAGTTAATCAAAACTAAAACATATTTTCCTTTCAAAAATATTAAAATGTTCATATTGAATATAAATGTTTACTATAACATGGTGACCTATTATTAGACTGCTAATAACATTATGCTTATATGTGGTTAATTTTAATTGCCTAGAATATACGATTCTCATTTGTTCTAACTAATTTGAAAACATTAGTCCTGTTACTAAATATTCCCAAAGAGTAAATACTAAAAATTATAAAATAATCATCATTAAAGTACATAAAACAATCTATATAAAATGTCTAATATATTTATTGAGCTTTAGATGCAAGTCATAATCTTTAGTTTCAAAATATGTTGTTCTAAATTATCTTTTAATTCTGAAAGACTTTTTAACAAAATTCAAGTAGTTTGACTGAATTTGTTAGGGGCCAGAATCTACAAATTCTGCACTTGTGTTTCTTGACTCCTCTTAATTGTAATAATCTGTGAACTAGCTTTTCTTAATGTGAAATTTTACTAAAGCACTATGAACCTTCTAATAAAGCATTTGCCAAAAGACAAGGTTTTGATATAGTCAAGAATTCATTATATCTCATTTTTTAGTAAAATCTGACAAAAGTAAGAGACTCTGTAAAATTAATTTCTTGCAGAATGTTATATAATCATTTTGATACGCAACTAAAAAAATTCAAGGTATTTATTAATTTACCTTCGTCATTTAACAAACAGAAAAATACTGAAAATTTTGCCCATTTCCCAGCAATGACTAGATACAAGGGACATACCTGAACATAGTAAAAGAGCATCAACCACATACTCAAACCAACATCATCTCAAACAGAGAGAAACTCCAAGCTTTTCCAATAAAATTAGGATCAAGACAAAGAGGTCATCTTGCCCCATACCCATTTAATAGAGTATTTAAAGTCTTAACTGGAGCAGTTAGACTTCTGAAGGCGCTCAAGGGGATACAAATAGAAAAGGAAGAAGTCAAAGTCTTTATTTATAGGTGATGTGATGATATTTATAGGAAAGAACCTGAAACTCTACCAGAAAATTCTACAGTGGATAATCACTTTCAGCACAGTAGCAGTATACAAAATGAAGACACAGTAGCCAAAATTAAAAATCAGTGTCTTCCTATATTCAAATGACCAAGACTGAGAAAGAAATCAGGGAAACAATACCTTTCACTATAGTCTCTCTCTCTCTCTATATATGTGTGTGTGTGTGTGTGTGTGTGTGTGTGTGTGTGTGTGCAAGGCTTTCACTTGCTTGTTGATATATATGTCAACACATCATTTATATATATATATACATATATAAAACCAATATCAGTTTAAAAAATGGTAGAATGGCAAAACATCCTATCAAAACTGCAGCGAAAGAGGGACATTTTCTCATTGCTAGGAGGAGTGCAACTTTTTGCATACACTACGGAAATCAATGTTGTAGTTTCTCAAGAACCTGGGAATCGATCTACCTTAAGATCATGCCATAACACTCTAGGACACCAACCCAAAGGCCACCACATCCTACTACAGAGAAATTTCTCATCCATGTTCATTGCTGTTCTCTTCACAATAGCCAGAAATTTAAGCAGTTGCTTATCAATGGATAAATGGGTAATGCAAAAGTGGTACATTTAGGCAATGAAAGACTCCTCAGCTATAAAAATATAAAAATGAAATCAGGAAGTTCAAATTCACAGGTAAATGAAAATGGTCATCCTAGATGAGGTAACCAAATATTGTTTATTTTCTCTTATATGCAGATGCTACCATTTAAGCTTTCTAAATGTGAACTTCATTCCAAATAACCACAGAGCTTAGGGACCTAGGAGGGGACCAGGGCCAGTGAGAGGACCTTTCAAGGGAGGGAAAATGGAATATATTGTAATGGAGATAAAGAGGAAGCCAGAATAAGAGAGTTAGATGCCGAGGAAATGGAGAGCATGGTAAAGGAGAGAACATGGGTCAGGAAAACTAAGATTAAACCTATATGGAAGCCTACTAGTGTAGAAACTTCCTAAAATATTTGTTTATATGAGAGCAATTAAAAAAGAATCACCATGCAGTGTGGAAAACAATTCTCCAACTAGACATGCCACCAAGTAAAACCAGTGAAAGGAATGAGCTATATCTTGTTGAATGATTTATCAAAGAGGTCCCACAGACTGACACCCCCCCCAAAAAAAAAACCCAAAACAAAGACTCAGGCTATTGCTAAGCGTATTGGTTGCCCTATACAACCTGATGGTAAGATCCTATTGTAGTTGAAACCACTTATTTATGCCTTGGAACATGGAGAAGTTGAACTAGTGCCCAAATAGAAGACTCACTTCTGACAAGCATCAATGGCACTTGGAAGTAATGTGTGTACTTTTGGAATAAATAATACCTGTGGGAGTATGACTTATATTTGATAGATGTGGTTTGGCTTCCTCAATAAGCACAGATGTAGACAAACAGAAATAAAGATAATGTTGGGAACTGATGTAGCAACAGCTCTCCCAGTAGCTTAAGGACTGTGGTAGGGCAAGAACAGAAAAGTCAGACTTACAGACTATGCTTTCAGAGGAATCTAAAGGTGAAGGGAGTATGCTATCTATATATAAAGAGAGAGGTGAAACAAACAGGTCATGTGAATTATCTACACCAGACAAATAAAGCAGCTTTTCCATCAGTGAACTTACTGTGCCTTCTGTTCCTTTTGAACTTAAGGATTGAAAGAGTACCGTGTTATTCAGGTTCAAACCCTTCACTGACCTCTCAACTTCTACAAGATGCCTTAACAACTTTAGACTTTTTAGTCAGTGGTTCAAAGATAAAATGTTATGGGTGTACACAGAGTTTGTCCTCTCAGTTGCAAATAGATTGAAGCAAAACTAAATTCAATTTAATCTTCCTCTGACACGGTGGGTGATCACTGGGCCTGGCTATTTTCTGTTCAAAGAAAACCGATCTATGTTGTGCTTTTCAGATAAAATTTTCTCTAGCCACATGTACCCCATATGACATACATGTGCCATGTTTAAATGAGGGTTCTGATTCCCATTTGGGTAAAGATTATAAGAACGACATGATGATGATCATTACTAATGAAAATAGTTACTCACTGAAGTTTTAAAATAAGATTGAAACACACAGGAAATTCATAGAGCAACAACTTTGCTTTTACGGCAGGGGCTTGAGAAACCAATGATGACTTTCACACACCAAAGGAGCAGAAAACCCAGTTGAAACTTATTCTGAGAAGCTGAATACCTTAACAATCTACCTGGCATGGAAAGCCTAGATGATATCCCAGAATAATAAATCCAGTTTGGAAGATAGAGAAAACAGGGTCTGCTGGCAGTGAAGCATCCTAGCAGCCAGGATAGTCAAACTTGCTCAGCTAATGGAAAAGATGGCATGCTGTTTTTTATTGGGCTTTTTGAAAAATGTTGTTTGCCTTTTGAAAGATGCCCTCCCCACCCTTGCCCCATACACACACACTTAAGGTGGGTCTTCCTCCTTCATTTAACCATCTCTGGAAGGAAGGTTAATCTGGAATTACCCTCCCAGATACACCCAAAACTGCTTCTAGTTGATTACTAACCAATGACCTTGACAGTCAAGGCTAATCCTCATTACAACTCAAATAAAATTTAAAAATGATATGTGCAACACAGCATGAAATTTTGAGGGAATTATGTTTAATGAAATAAATTAGATATGAGTAGATACACATTGATGGTTCTGCAACTTCTGAGAAAGACAAAATGCAGGCACAAACCTCAGAGCAGTGACTTTACCATGTTTTATATACCTGTGGAAGGGGTGATGACTACATAGTCACAGAGAACCAGGAAGAGAATGAAAGTACACATTTCCTTTCTGATGTTGGTTACAGAACTTTCTAAATTTGTTGAAATTTGTTGTAATACACACTAGTCCATAGCAAGATTTATTGAATGTATAAATCCCTCAATAAAACTCTCTGTAGAGAGAAAACAAAGCTGTACTCATTACTAATTACATTTATTTTTACTTTTAAAAAAGTTTTTTTTTTAAATTTTACATACCAATCCCAGTTCCCCCTTCCTCCTTTTCTCCTTACTCCCCCTGTCTTCCTGCATCCCACCCCCCATCACCTCCTCAGAGAGGGTCAGGTCTCCCTTGGGGAGTCAACAAAGTCTGGCATACTAAGTTGAGGCAGGACCAAGCCCCTCCCATGTGGAGGCTGAGCAAGGTATCCCACCCTAGGCAATGTGTTCCAAAAAGCCATTTCATGCACCCGGGATAAGTCCTGGTCCCACTCCCAGGGGCTCCCCAAACAGATCTAGCCACATAACTGTCTCCCACATTACAAGAGCCTAATTCAGTCCCATGCATGTTCCACAGCTGACAGATCAGAGTCCATGAGCCCCCAACGATCTTTGGTCAGCTGTCTTGTGGTTTTTCCCATCATGATCTTGACCTCACTTGCTCCTGTGATCCTCCCCCCTCTTTTCAACTGAAGTCTAGGAGCTTGGCTGTGGATAGCTACATCTGCTTCCTTCAGTTACTGGATATAAGTTCTATGATGACAATTATGGGAGTCACTAATCTGATATAGGCGATGTTAAATTTAGGCACCCTCTCCATTAAATGGATATTAGATGTAAAGCAAAGGATAACCAGGCTACAATCCACAGCCTCAGAGAAGTTAGGTAAAAAGGAGGTCTCTAAGAGGGACACACATGGTGGGCCCCAGAAAGTGTAACCTGGGGCGGGGGAAGGGAAGGAATGGGGGATTAGAACAGGAGGGACTGAGATGGCCCAGTGAAGAGAGAATGAAGAGGGAAAGCAAGGAAAGAGATATCTTGGCATAGGGAACCATTAGGGGGCTAGTGAGAAATCTGGTGCTAGGGAAATCCTCAGGAATCCAAAAGCGTTACTGATTACTTTAAAGGGATGTTTCAAGATATTAGAAAGTCCCTTTGGAAACTGAAGCCAGCTTACCAGCAATCTGTTTTCTATATATTTAGCGTGTTTAAATAGTTTTGTACCTTCTTTAGCATAAGTGTAACATTAGATTAAAATATTAATTTGTGCATAAGGAAGTAAAAAAAAATTCTTTGTCCTACTTCTTAAAAAAAAATTGTGTGCACTGTTGTTTCGCCTGCATGTATGTCTGTGTGAGAATGTCAGATTCCCCTGGAACTGGAACTACCTACAGACAGATGTAAGCTGCCTTGTAGGTGGTAGGAATTAGACCTGGGTCCTCTGAAAGAGCAGCCACTGTTCTTACCCATTGAACCATCTCTCTCCCCTTTGCTAACTTGGAAGGATATTAACTTGACAACTCACAGAAATCCAGTCTGTGTTATTACTTTTGTTTACTGGAAAATTAACAAATAGTTAAACATTAATAAACAAAAAAATGAAAAGTTAAAATAATTCTATCAGTGCTCTAAGAATTCTCCATCCCACCATGGAACTTGCTCCATGTCTGTTGGTGACAGGTGAAAGTTAAATGTAGTATGTGCATACTTTAAAGATAACTATTGAATATGATGTGGTCAAAGAAATTTGATGAATTTGTACATGTAATTTTGTTTTGAGAAACTTAAAGGAATAAAGAGTTGCTTGTCTAAGAGGAACATCTGTCATTGACCAGACACTTACAGTCCTGCTTTTTGATGTAGATCTCTTTCAAGTCCATTGAAGTTGGTCCATTGCACATTGGGTCCCACTTAGCTGTGTCTGGTGGAATGAACACCCGTACACATAAGCTACTTGAAATAGGCTTATTATTTACAGAAAGTCAGCAAGGGCCAAGAGAAGTAAGAACTCCAAGGCTTAGGAAGGTGGTTCATGAAGAGTGAGTTGCATGTACCTATTTGAAGGACCTCACAAAGCAATTCCTCTGTTTCTTTACCAATATAAAATACTGGTTAATAATGTTCAGGCATCTTACCATTAACCATAGCCAGCTCTCCTTTCTGCTCTATAAGAAGTTACACTCCTAAAGACTATTAGATATTATGTATTTAACTCAAATTTTGACCATTTACAGTATTTTACTTGTGCATTGCAATGTTTTAATTATGTAAGGTTTTTTTAAAGCATTCAGATATTTGCTTTAATTATATTTTTAAATCCACTCTACACTGTATAAGATTTCAGAAGCATTCCAGAAATTAATAAATTCATCTATCATCAGAGAAACTAATGTATTCAACTCAATTTGCATACACATCTATGAAGATGCTGTATATTTCCTCAGTCTTGTTAAATAATAATGCCAGTTTCTCATCACACAATGAAACCCTATATGCCATAAGCTGTCCTCTAGCTATTATTTCTTCATTGTACCCTTCAATATTTGAAATGTTCAAATAGTTACTTTGCATATCTTAGACTGTCATTGAGCTGAATCTACTACCCCACAGCCATGGATTCTACACTGTTTCCATACCATGTATGTGGCAGATAACTTATCTCAGAAGTGCCAAAAAACAAAACTCCATTCAAGGGATAATTTCTTATCAATTTATGACATCATGAAATGTATTTAGTAATTCTATAGTATTGACTTCAGATTTCTAACAGCATGCTGAGAAAGATGAAAGTTCATGGCATCACTGTATAACCCTTTCATACTGCTTTTTAATTTCCTCCTAACAGAAACATGGTAGTTGGGTGGTCAGGTTTTTTTTTTAACCTGATTTTTTTTTATCATGAATATAATTGTTTTGTTTTCTTTCTGAAAAGAGTATTTTTATGAAATATAAAGTTGCAGATTTGGCAGTCAGACCAATAATGATTTCAGAACACATTTCTTTAGTCAAGCTCCACATCACAAGCAACTTACGGGGTGATAAGAAATGCAAGCTAACTGACCAAAATGATTAAAGGACTCTCTTCTGGCCTCCTTGGTCATCGGTCATGTACTTGCTACACTGACATACATGCAGACAAATCATCAATAATCAAATAAAAACAATTCAAGTTCAAAATTATAATGATACCAAGATTATTTCAGGAAGTAGCATTTTCATTGTGTGTTAGAATAACCTTACTTCAGTCTTCCTCATACAAGAATTAAAACTGATGCTTAAAATAAGCATTAACATAGAATTAAGCACAAACTGTATATTCTTCAATTTATAATCTCATTTTGAAAAAATCCTTCATCTAAACATACTCCATGTGTATTTGTCTTCACTCTTTGGAATATATTTATTATCACCACATGTTCATTGTAAGAATTGACAGTGAGAACTTGAAAAGAAGGTAAAAGAGGCAAATCTCAGAAAAATAATACTTCTTTGTTAAACAATATTTAAATCACTAGGGATGAGATTAGGAAACAGCATGGAGACCTCCAGAAGGAGCTTGCCTAAAATTGATTTGGAAACATTCAAGGTACCTCCCTGAAAGCCATTATGAAATAGTAAAATTAAAATCAACTGGTATTAAAAAAACAACTAGTTTTTCAGATATGCTATTAAGTAATATTTAACTTATGAAGAATGATTTTTATGGTGACAAAAACTGATCATTCCTAGGAGAAGTTTCCTCAGAACAAGGAAAGTGATTTGGCATCATCTGTTCCAAAAGTAGGAAACAGCAGTCAAGAGAGTCTCAGAATTTTATAGTAAACAGTGAACAATTAAAAGTTTACCAAATAAACACATTATTTATCCAGTAAATTGGACCAAAGTTAGTGGAGTCATATAATGTTTTAACTTGTTTTCCTCTTTGAGAAATTCCTCCGCTCTGTCTCTGCTGTGTCATTTTATTATTTCCCCTGGACCTTGGAAAGAAGGTGATGTGTCAACCATTGGGACAAAAAAATGGGGTACAAAGGAGAGTAACAAAGTTTCTTGTCATTCTTGTGCTGTGAAAATGTTATAATTGTGTCAACATGTTTGTTTATTTTTGAATGTTTACAGCCCATGTAAAAGAACTAATAAAATGTTTACATATGCCAATATGTTGTTTAATATAAGCAGAATTTTGGTTTTAGAAGTCACAAAACTTCAAAAAAATTACAAAATGATGCTGTGATGTGTTCTCACTATATCTTGGACTCCTTACCTGAAGCGACTTGGTTGATAGTTGAATTTTTAATTATCTAACAAAAGAAATGTATACTTACTTGTTTTGACCAGTATTGCTATTGCTGCCATGCTGAGACTGCCTGGGATTTTTGGTCTAGAAATTTATACATAAATCTGTGTCTGTATGTGAATAACTTGTGTCTGTGAGTGTTCACCTTGCAGACAAATTGGTGGAGACAGATAAATGATCGAAAAAGTAACAATTTGTTTTCGCCTCCCCATGTTTATTTAAGATTTATTTTGTAGTCCAGGCACATTGAGAATTTGACTTGAAGAGGTTTCCTTTTGAAAGCCACGAGCTAGCTTTCACTGAAGCATTAATCCTCTGGCTATTTATCAGAGTGTAAAAGCGGTATGGAAACTGAAGATGAAGAATATGTTCAGATCGTCAGGAAAATCTTATACATTTTTAGCTCAACAATCTTTTTGTATTACAAAGAAAAAGTCTCAAAAACATGTGTTTTGATTTAAAATAAAGCTGAATTCTCAGTCAACTCTGGAAAACAAACAATCAAACAGACATACAAAAAACAGACCACAAAAATGTATGACTTAAAGTATTTTTTCCTTAAATAATTTTCTTTTAAAACTCAGAAACTGCATCCATCCAAATGTTTAAATGTGCAGAAGAGTTTGCTAATATAACAAAACTTGATTTAAAATATTACAGTAACGCGACTTCTTCTCATCTTTTCTTATTAAGTGCAGGCAGAATAAGCATAGATGGCAGGAATAGCCATTTCAAGGAAAGAGTTTCAGAGAGCAACAAAACCTTTATGACTATTTATGTGACAAGTAGTAGCTCTGTCAGGATTCTATATTTCAAAACATTTACAATATCAGTATATTCAAGAGGGACTACTAAAAATATTGCCTCAATGAAACAAGCAGATAATTAAATGCAGGGTTTTAGACTTTCTGAAATAGAAAGAATTTTATTCAGCTGTATCTACCAAAGAATTTGTTCCAAGTCAAAGTGTCACATCATGGAACTAAGCATGCCATGAAAAGAACCTCAGGGCTTCTCTGGACAGGACAGGGAAGTAAATGCTAATTCATTAAATTATACTTATTATAGCAGCATAGCATTGTAGCTCATGTATCTGCATAAATAATATGATGAAAAAAGTACAGCAAAAGAAAGGATTATGCAAGACATAAATTGACACATCTGTATTATAAACAAGTTTATTTCTAGACATTTATGTACAGTCAGATTGCATATCTTAGAGCACATCTCAAGATGGACATATTATCACTCATCTCTAATATTGGCAGTCAGGAGGCATTGAAAGACAAATATCTGCATATTATTATTTTTTTGTAAAGCAATGCATTTGCTAATACAGATGTAGATTTTACACATGCAGATAAAAGTGTCCAATGTGCTCCAATTTCACTATTGTTTAAAATAAATATGCATTGTAGAAAGAGTCAATTATCAGAATAATAGTTACATGTTAATTTTGATATTGCAGATTAAATCATCAGAATTTAAATAAAATTCTTTTTTCAAAGGGCTGTCCAGATGGCTCCCCACATAAGAGCACTCACTGTTCTTACAAAGGACCTGGCTACAGTTCTTAGCACCAACATGATGACTCCACCATCTGTACACACTGTAGTGCACATAAGTGCATCAGAAAAAACACTTGAGTACATAAAATAAAATAAATAAATATAAAAAATTAAAATTCTCAATTCACTTTTCTCCAGCTTTTTTTCAAAACCACGGTTTTTAGTTAAAAACTATATGACAATATTGTTTTCAAATAATATCAATGCTCTAATTTGCAACTGATAACTAAATATCACTTACTTGATATATTTTTAGAGTACCACTGAACTATTTCATATTACAATTTAATTAATTCTTACTGTGTATTCTCTTTGTAAGAGATATGATGATTAGAAAGAAATAAAATGATATATTAATAGCTTGACCCAATTTCAATATCGCCACATTATTATTTGCATTTCATGTTATAATTTAAAGATGTGTCTAATCAAATGGAGGCTTTTTAGATTAATTTTTAAGATCAAATTTAGGCCTAATCAAGCAATCAGTTTAAGTTTCTCAACAAATGGTATTATGAACACCAGTGTAATTATTTTAATGTGTTACACAATTTATCAGTTGTTTAAATAATGTATGCAACAATTCATATGGTGAAAAAGCAATAATTTTATTTTATTAGATTCTAGGATTTGAATTTTAATGATATCTATACTTTTAGGCAAATCTTATGTCTCACAAGAAAATGTAATCTGTGTTAATGTTTTTTATTTGGATGATAGTAGACAATTTACATTTTCTGCAACACTTTATCCTAACCGAGTGGTTTCAGTCTCATTTCTTTTGTACAATACAAAATTTATTGGGTACAATACAAAATATTTTAGAAATTAAATTATTTAATGAAATAAAATGTCCTTATAATCCTTTAGTAATGAAGCCTCAAGTTCAACAACATCATGTTTCCTGAGAACAGAGTCATTCATACCTACATTGATACTTAGAGTGTGTTTAGTACCCAGAGTAATTGTACTTGTTATATTGCAATAAATGAAAACCTAAAAAATTTGTTTTTTCTGTGTTTAAATGCATTCCCTATTTCAATTGTCTTTGTGTTTAACATTAGCATAAAAGGCTAAAGGAGAAAAAAATCTGTCTCAGGAATGAAGGGAGAGAAATAGATTGTGAAATTAGAGAGTCGATTATATTTACCTTTTTTCTGATATAGTTCCAAACCTTCCTTTTGCTTGGCAGCAGATGATGCATTGTAGGAGATGGTGATAGCAAGGAAGTAGGAACTTGTGCTACATATGTCATTATCCTTCAGTTTTCTAAACAAACAATACTTTTAAATGTGACATTGAATACATAAGCATTTATATGCCAGTTCAAATTTGTATACATATATATACATATGCATATATGTGTGTATATAAAGTATATTGTTCTATAATATATATGTATAGTTATTGTATTAATATGTCAATAACAAAAATTAATAAATTGTACATATATAATTTATTAATTTTTGATTCCTGAAATTATTTGGTTTATATTTGGCTTAAATTTTGTGAAGCAAAGGATTATAACTTCATGCTTTTTAAAAGTTGAAGTGTCAGAGCTCTACGTATTGTGTGCCTTTCTATATATGATGTGTAAATATTGCTCATTGAAAAAATGCTGAGCTACAGACATAATAAAATTCAAAATGATTAACATTCTAACCTCCATCTCTTCAAACAAGAAAATTATATTAGATGATTTAAACAAGCAGAAAGCACATAACTTATAAAGAAATCAAATTAATTTACTATATATTTTTGCCTTCAGTGTTTTTTTTAACTTTTTTCTTTTTTTTTTTTTAACTCTTGTCTCATACAATACATCCTTACCACAGCCTTCTCTCTCTTGTCCAGATCCAGGTCTCCTGCATTTCCCTTCAGAAAAGAGCATGCCTCCCAATGATACCAATGAAAACACTATGTAGCAAGATGCAAGAAGACTAGGCACAAACTGTCAACTCAAGGCTATTCCAGACAACCCAGATGGAGGAAACAAGTCTCAAGAGAAGGGAAAATATATACTACACCAGCAAACACACGTCTTCCTCTAATCTATTCACCTAGATGTGCAGAAAAAAATGCTTTTATCATAAAAAGAGATTGCTAAGTTTTGAAGTCTAAGTACACAAAGATCTTTAAAAATAATGAATAATATCTAAAAAAATCATTACATTTCCAATTATATGTATACAAGCCTTTGTGAAAGCCTTCTGCTGCTTAATATAGTGTTCTTTCAGATAAAGGAATGGAATAAATGAAAACTTCCCAAAGAGGACCTTCCAAAACTGTTAGAATTAGAGAGGTGAGCAGGCAGAAACTAATTACATTCTCAGATCTTTAGCAGTAAAATAAATATCAGAGATGTGCCTAGAGAAATAAGCCAAATATATTTGCATATTTATATTCATCCACATATATCAGTTGCAGAAGTTTATTGATTTTCCTGTGACATTTTGTAGCATGCACATGTTGCATGTTGATCGTACTCATTCCTTCCATACTGTTTAGTACCTCCTTCTCATTGGAGTTCCTCTTTCAATCCCTCTTTTTCTCTGTTGACCTTTTCTCCTCCTCCAGTACATACATTAAAGAAAACATGTCATGCTTTATTGCACTTTACAGGATGATCTCCAGTCCAGTCTCATTCATTTTCCTGGAAGTGACACTGTGCCTTTCCTTTTTATGATTAATTGGAATTCCAAAAGAGTACATAGAGCATGTTTTCTTCACACAAGCATTTATTAATGGACACCGAGGATAGTTATTGTGAATAATGCTTCAATAAATGTGGCATTAACCCCTTACTCAACTGACAACTTGATTAGCTGTGTAATAATACAAGAGCTATGTCTCTGCACATATATGAGGAACTTCCTGGAGGATCCTTTTCAAGAGCAGGTGACATCTACCACCTGCAGTTCAGATAAATGGAGATCCAAGGAAAAGGCCATTCCTTTGTGCCCGTGTACCTTTGCCCCTTGCTAATCAGTACATCTTTAGTGTTGCTAGCTTTCACTGATATCAAATCCATCCTTTCAGTATCCCATCCTGTTCTGAAGGATTCCTAAGTGTCTCTCTAGAAATCTTCAAAGAATTTACCCTCTGATTGGGACTGTTGAGGCATCCACCTTCGTGGGTTAGATGGCTATCTGGTTCTCAGTATGTAAACAGCAATCTTTGGAAAATCCAGATCATATTGATTGAGCCAATCTAATTAGTCCCCTTTTCAGTGTATTTTCATTCTGTGTGTGATACTACTAAAAAACTATTCCTGCAGATTCCCTATTGGAGGCACCTTTCATTCTTTGTGGTCCACAAGTTTTATCACATCACATTTCAATTTTTTTTTTCATTTTAAAAGTACTTCTCTCTCTCTCTCTCTCTCTCTCTCTCTCTCTCTCTCTCTCTCTCTCTCTCTCTCTCTCTCCATGTGTGCCAACGATTTCAATATTATTCCCACTTTCTCTTCTATCTGATTTAGGGTATCTGCTCTTATGCTGAGGTCCTTGATCCTTTTGTCCGAGAGTATTGTACAGGGTGATAATTATGTATCTATACCCCACTTTCTACATGAAACCATTCAGTTTGATCATTACCTTTATTTGGAAATGATATATTTTCTCCAGTTTTTAGTTTGACTGTTTGAAAAAACTCAAGTGTCCATAGAGTGGTAAACTTATGTATGGGTCTTCAATTCAGTTTCATTGATCTTATTATGCTATTATCATGGGGTTTTTATTACTACATTTCTGCAACACAACTTGAAATTCGGGATGGAATTACCTCCAGCAATTTTGTTGTTGCTCTTGTGGTTGTTACTTAGGATTGTTTTATCTAGGCTAGTGTGTGTGTGTGTGTGTGTGTGTGTGTGTGTGTGTTTGTGTTTGTTTATGTGTGTTTTGTTACCGATTTTAGGAAATGGTTTAAGTCTCTCCCCACTTAGGTTTGATGTTAGATGTGGGCTGGCAGTAAATCACCTTTATTCTGTTGAAGTATGTCCCTTGAATTACTAGTCTTTCCAGTACTTTTATTATGAAGGGATTTTAGATTTTGTTAAACATGTTAAACATACATTCTACACCTAATGAGATGATCAATGTATTTTTTTGTTTTTCAACCTGTTTATGTGGTGGTTTTCCTTTATTGATTTAAGTACATTGAACCATTCCTGGATCTCTGGGAAGAAGCCAACTTGATCATTGTAGGTGTCTTATTTGTTCTATTTGTGGATTTGGTTAGGAAGTATTTTATTGAGAATTAGTTGCATGTATGTTGATAAGTGATACTCATTTATAATTTTCTTCCCTAGTGGATGGTATGTATTGGGACAATTGTGAGCTCATAAAAATAATAAGGAAATGTTCCTTCAGTTTCTATTAGAGAAACAATTTGAGGAGAATTGACATCAATTTTTCATTGAAAGTCTAGTAGGTGTTGAAAATTTCTTCCCGTGTACTCTCTTCAGGTGTTGTTTCTTCTTTTAATTGTGGAGAGTTTATGTGTACTGCTAAATTGCTAATATGACATCTCTCCAATAATTTTACATGGAATTACTTCATGCTAAGGACCCTTATCTTAGAACTGCTTTTATTCATTGTGTGCAATGTGCTTCGTTGTGTTGTGTTTTCACTTTTGATCAATTCCAAATTATCTTTTAATCTTCATGATTTATTACCTGATAGATTTTTCACTCATAGTGAGTTGTTCATTTCCCATGGTTTTGTATACTCTTTGTTGTTTCTTTTGTTATTGATATCTAGTTTTAATCTATAGGGTCAAATACAATGCAGAGTGTTATTTCAGTTTTCTTATATCTATTGAGACATGCTATGTTGCCAATTTTGGAAAAAATGTAATTAGGCAATTGAATAAATTAAAATTGGTGAAAATAGGGTATGGAAGTCAGTCACTCTCAATTCATAATCCTCTCTGTCTTTTTATCAGATAATTTGGATTATGAATATTCTTATCCATGAGTAGTGTTTATTTATTTCTGCTATTTTTTATGGCGTTTTTCCCCCTCTTTTGATTTGCTGGTCTAGGATCATTTATTCCTTGTGTTTCCTTGGGTGTGGTTCACTTCTTTAGACTGAAATATTCATTCTCGTGCCTTCTGTAGAACTTGACCAGTAGATAGATATTCATTAAATTTTGTTTTATTTTGGACAGTTTTTTTTTTATGTCTAATGTTATTGAATGTTTTGCTGGCTATAGTGGGGCTGACAGTATCTGTGATCTTTCAGAGTTTGTAGAGCATCAGTCCATACCCTTCTTGCTTTCAGAGTCTCCATTGAGAAATCAGATGTTATTTTAACACATTTGTCACTTTTTGTCCCTTGTAGATTTTAATACTCTTTTGATGTTTGGTACATCGTGTTGTGATTACTATGTGTCACGGATATTTCTTTTCTGGTCTGTCTGCAGAGTGTTCTGTGTGTTTCTCACAACTTGATAGGCACCTCCTTCGTTATGTTAAAGAAATTTTCTTCTATGATTTTGTTGAAGATATTTTCTGTACACTTGACCTGTGTTTTTACTCCTTCTCTATTCCTATTATTCATACAATTTTTCTTTTCACAATGTTCTAGACTTCTTGGATGCTTTGTCCCTGGATTCCTTTTTAGATTTTTTTTTTCATTTTATTTAAGATGTTTTTCTTTTTCTTTTTCTTTTTTTTTTTTTTTTAGTCTTTCAAGACAGGGTTCCTCTGTGTAGCTTCGCACCTTTTCTGGAACTCGCTTTGGAGATTAGGCTGGCCTTGAACTCACAGAGATCCTCCTGTCTTTGCCTCCCGAGTACTGGGATTAAAGGCGTGCACCACCACCCCCCGGCTTGTTTTTCTTTGTAATGTGTCCTGACTATGATTTTTCTCTCTCTCTCTGCCAGTTCCTCCTCCCCTCCTTTCCCATCTGGATCTACTCCATATCTGTTTTTGATTAGAAAACAAATATACACTTGTTAGGAATAAAATGGAAAGGAAAGGGAAAGGAAGGGAAGGGGAGGGAAGGGAAGAAGAGGGGAGGGGAGGGGAAGGAAGGAAGGGAAGGGAGAGATGGGAAGGGAGGAGAGGAGAGGAGAGGAGAGGAGAAGAGAAGAGAAGAAAAGAGAAGAGAAGAGAAGAGAAGAAAAATCTAACACACTGGAATAGGATAAAACAGACAAAAGGAAAATAGCCCAAGAAAAGGCATAAGAAACAGATATAAATACAGAGACCCACTCATTCTTACAACCAGGAATCTCATGCAAACACCAAACTAGAAGTCATAAAAACTATGCCAAAGACCTGCAGGGTAATAAGAGAGAAGTATCTAGAAATGAAATAAAATAGCCTTCACCCACAATATGCTAGCATCTTTGGTACAAGAAGTTACTCTGCATACTACCAAATGAGGAAAAGAAATATCAGTCCAGCCATAAACCCTTTGATCTACAATGGTGTCCTGCTTGTAAGATATGCTAATGTAAGGGTAGCAGAGAACTTGTGGGAGTAATCAACCCCACAAGTTGATTTGAGTTACAGCTCAGGAGATGGAATCTACCCGACACTGCTTGAGTGACCAAGAACCTGAGATTAGTAGGGACTGGAAAGAAGGAAGAGATCAACTGTGGTTGCTGTTGGAATTCCAGGCCACTCTACCAGCTATATGACCACACATATACAATTCAGTAGCCAAGCAAGGGGCCTTATGTCCTATTTAAATGCGTGCTGTGTGCTCACATAATTTGCAAGCATCATGATCATGCAATCTATGTGCATGCGTGGCATAGGTTCACAAGCCAATATGTGCAGGGAAGTCCTTAAAAAGCCAGTCACAGACTCCTCCCCTCTCTTCTGCTCTCTCCTCCTCTCTCATCTCTCCTTCCTCTTCATATGTCTTTCCTACAGGCCTGAGTACATTCTATCCTGTCCCTCCTTCCTCCTAATAAAACTCTGATAGTGAGTTTTGTCACACCTTCTAACTTTTCTCACAAGGTAACAACACTGTTTAATGAATAACACAGCATTGCCGCATTAAAACCAACAGTTGGTGTGTAAAATGAATAAAAAATTTCTTAATGAAAAATTTTTAAAAAAGAAATGTAGCATATTTCTTTCACATTCCTATCTTTGTTCTGTAGTCATGAAAATTAACTATGTGAGGTAAGTTTTGTACAAAGATATATCTATCTTGGGTTCTGTTATGAACTGTATTTGGATTTCAACATCTTTAGGTATAAGAAATTTGGAGCTTTTGTCCCTTTGAATAGGGACACTGTGTGTGTGTGTGTGTGTGTGTGTGTGTGTGTGTGTGTGTGTGTTTTAATCAAAGATTAATATGTTGGTTTCATTTATATTATAAAAGTAGTAAAGTCATAGTTATGTCTAGTCGTTCATGTCCTTCTTTATAATTTTAAGGAGACATTTTTCTTCAGTCCTTAACATCCTTCCTTTTGCATGATCTAGAATGTTGAACATGTTTTCTGTTGAGATTTTTTTTATTTTTAGTAGCCCTTCTAACTTTCTAATAAATCCAGTTTTTCTTCCAAATAAATACTGATTTGATACATTTTTCATCCACGTCTTGAGTTGACTACTTTGCTATATTCATCTGTTAAATCCTTTACCCTTTAAGGTCACAGTTTATATTTAAATTTAGATTTTTGTGTTATTTTCTGAGCATTGCACTCATTTTATATTTGGGTTATTTTATTGAATATTTATAAACTATCAGAAGACAAGAGTCATGCTTCCTACTTATTCAAATTTCTTATGCTTCTAAATTGAGATTTAGGCATCTGTTGAGATCAATAGCTTTTCCAAGTGGTTTCTTTTTGGTGATCAATCTTCTCTTTGAGTCTCAGTTCCAACTAGAGTTGTATTTGTATGTCAGTAGACTGAGAAGATATCAAAATAAAACTAGGCTGGGTGGTGGTGGCTCACTACCTTAATCCCAGCACTAGAAAGGCAGAGCCAGGCAGATCTCTGTGAGTTTAAGTCCAGCCTGATCTACAGAGTAAGATCCAGGACAGTTACTAACACTACACCAAAAAAAAAAAAAAAAGTATTATACAGAATCAATTCAAATAAAGAAATTCCACTCATAATAATAGCTGACAGGAAAAGAGCTTAAAAATAAAGCATCAACTATTCTATTACAATTTAATAAATATATACACATCAGTAACAGAGTAAATAATAGAGGGGTAAGAAAAGAAACGAGGTAGAAATGAGAAGACATATACCTCAGACTAAGTTATGGGGAAAAAAAATGAAAGTAAACAACATAAAATAATTAAATACGAAAAAGTAAATAGTTCAAGTCCACTATAAGTCAATTCTTATGTCTGGAGTGGTGGTACAGACCTTTAATCCAAGCACTCGGGAGTCAGAGGAAGAATGCTCTCTTTCAGTTCAATGCCAGCCTTGTCTACAAAGTTAGTTCCAGTACAGTCAGAGCTTCATAGTCCCAAACAGCAACAGCAACACATCATCTCTTGTAATGGGAACACAGCTTAGTAGATAGGATGCTTGTCTCACAATAAGGAAGCACTGAATTTGATCAACAGCACTACAGGAAGCAGATGTGCTATTGCAGGGCTGTAATTCTAGGGTTTGAAAGACAGAGACAGGAGGATTAAGAGTTCATGGTAAATTTTGGCTCTACAGAGAGGTCCAGGGAAGCTTTCTGTACATGACACACTTCATTTCTATTTAATAAAAAGAAATGTTGTTTCTTGATGAGAATCTAGAGGATCATCCCTTTTTTTTACACTGGATTCTTGTTAGGAAGTTTACTAGATTTAGAAGTAAAGATATTTCCTTCTGTGGACAAATAAGGTCAAATAATAAATGGTTCTATCGAGTTCTAGTCCATTTCTACCCTATCTGCTGCTGCATGACTATTTCTCGGTTGAATTAATGATGTGATCACCTTAATTGACCCAGCAGAGATGCAGGTACAGAAGGCATGATCAATGAGTTCCTACTACCTGTGAGTGGGACAAGGCAGCAGCATTCCTTCTTGTACTGGAGGTACTCAACTTGTGAAAGGAGAGGTGTATTGTCATCAAAAGCCCAAAATTCTGAAAGCACAAAGAGTAATCAAAAAGATATTCATAGAAAGTGAGCAATGACACTGAGTGTATTGCCTGTCCTTTCACACATATTTCTTTCTTTTTTCTTTCTTTCTTTTTTTTTTTTTTTGGTTTTTGAAGACAGGGTTTCTCTGTGTAGCTTTGCGCCTTTCCTGGAATTCACTTGGTAGCCCAGGCTGGCCTTGAACTCACAGAGATCCGCCTGGCTCTGCCTCCCCAGTGCTGGGATTAAAGGGTGCGCCACCACCGCCCGGCTCACACATATTTCTTAATAAGCCTGTGCTCATGTTCAGGCAGCTGGTGGTGGTGCATCTAATCTAAGAACTCAATTTCCATTCTATTCTCTGCTTCCCACTGGAATGCAGTCAGCACCTGCCACCAAGTTGACCTCTGATCTGGGTAAATCAGTGTCCCAGCCACAGCCAATGTCCTGGAACCACAGCAACCCTTGGGTTGGTTGCACACTTAGCCACAGAAGATTCTGTTTGTCTTGACAAGTGAACAAATACAGGGGTTTGAGTTTCTCTCTTCACCTGACCTCATGGCAAAGCTCCTCTTAGCACGTTTTCCACCTCAGGTTCTGATGACGAAGTAGGAAACAAAAGTCACTATTTCCTGGAGTCCTTGCTGCACAGATTGTAGGTCTACTGTGCTGTGGGATGTTCTGTATGGCAAATGTGTTGCTGATTAGTGAATAAATAAAACACTGATTGGCCATTGGCTAGGCAGGAAGTGTAGGCGGGACAAGGAGGAGAATAAAGCTGGGAAGTGGAAGGCTGAGTCAGAGAGACACTGCCAGCCGCCACCATGACAAACAGCATGTGAAGATGCCGGTAAGCCACGAGCCATGTGGCAAGGTATAGATTTATAGAGATGGATTAATTTGAGCTGTAGGAACAGTTAGCAAGAAGCCTGCCACGGCCATACAGTTTGTAAGCAATATAAGTCTCTGTGTTTACTTGGTCGGGTCTGAGTGGCTTTGGGACTGGCAGGTGAGAGAGATTTGTACTGACCGTGGGCCAGGCAGGAAAACTCAAGCTACACTACTGCCTTAATTATATATTTTTTTCAGTGTTTCCTATTCTGAAACTTTGATTATTAGTAAGATTTTTCTTAATCCCTTTACTTAAAATTGTAACACAGGGGTTCCACTCCTTTCTAGGCCATGTTGTCAAACAACCTCTATAAACGTTGTTTGTTTCTTCTTTTCAAATAGTAAGTATGACGTTTCTGAATTTGGTCTTTACCTACTGTTTACTGCTGCATCTCTATGCTTTTTTATGCCACCCTACTTGTCTAGGCATCTACATAGCTTTTGTTTTATTTATCATCACAAAAACTTTTGTATTTTAAAAATTATAATCTATGTAGTTGTCTTTAGTGGAGATTTAGATTTCTTCAAGTTGATTGAAGGTATTGTATGCCATTCTTCAATGCAGAGAGAATTCCTTTTGCTCTTTTTCGATCAAAAACTATAACAGATAATTGTTGCAACTTTTCATGTTCTAGGGATATCATAATTGCTTTTCCCTTTGAATGTGTATTTTTCCTTCATGGAAAATTCACGATTGATAGTTATTGACCTTCAGCACTTTGATGGTGTGTCACTGACTGCCCATCTTGATGATTCCTGATCAGAAGTCATTACTTACTCTTGCTGAGAATTGCTTTAATGTGAAATTTTACTTTGCATCCTCTTTTTAAAATTACTGTTTTTCTATTGCAGATTTCAAGATTTGTACTGTATTGTCTCTCAGTGTGATTTTCTTTATCTTCACATTTGTTGACCCTTTTAAATGTAGATGGTGTACGTTTTCAGCAGATTTGAGACGTATGTAGTTATTATTGTAGTGCACTTTTTAAAATCCATTGTTTCTTCCATTACCCAAGACATGTGAATCATCTGTTTCACATCTACCAGGATATATTTTCCCTTTTCTATATCTGTTTGCTTTTTTCCATTAGCCTCAATACTCAAACTTTCCTGTACTGGTCCTTGGGTTTTTTAATTATTTCATTTACCTGATGTGTTTGTTTTATGTGTCCCTGTAGTAAATATTTCACCAAAACAACCATGATTTTCAAACACAGAAATTCTCTTTAATCCTTTTCATCGTAATTTAATCTCTATTGTATTATTATGTATTTGTTGAAAATTACTGTAAAAAATAAAGTTCATAGTTAGGTTCGTTGTCTGGGTCATCACCCTTTATGTGATTATATACGGAAGTAGCATAATTCTAAATTAATTCCATGGAAATTTTACATTCATATTTGACAAAGCTAATGGGTGTTTTCTATCTGATTTGGCAATATTCTCAGAACTAGTTATTGATACCAGTCTGAATGACCAGTATATTGCATTCTTTGGATTTGCTTATATACCACATGAGTAATAAATTTCAACAGTATTTCTAAAATAATTTACACAAAGGCCATAGCTAATTTTCTTCTTTGTTGTTCAAATAACTCTGAAATTGTACTATTTATAAAACATTCATGTTTAAGCCACTAGAAACACAAAAATAATTTTAATATTTTTAGAGTATTTATGATTTAATTTCTCAGAGATACATTAGATCCTCAGAAATAGAAAAGTCAAAAGGTCTTGGAAGCCACATGTAAAGCTTAGACCTGTAATTCTACATTTGAGAACTAAGGTAGCAGAATTACTATTTAAGGCCAATCTGGGCCATAAAGTGAGACACTGTCTCAAAGAAAAAAGGAAAACTAAAAAGAAAACATAAAACAGAGACAGATAAACTTGAAAAAATATGAGTGAATGAGTGTTGGAATCGGATGAGTGTCAGAAAATCAGTAGGATTTACGAATATGGGAGGATGTTTGAATCTCAGTCTTGCCCCGCAGTCAGATCATGGAGTCAGTCAAATAAATCCCTGATGATCAATCCTGACAAAGGCAATGTTTCTTTAGAGTAAAGTTTGAGTATGTGTAAATGCTGCTTCAGACTGACCATAAGACTTTGTTTACTGGCATTCTATTGTTCTGAAATGGATGAAAAGTTGCCTACACAATAGGGTCTTTTCTTGATCAAAAAAAAAAAAAAAAATAACTCCCTCTTTTTTTTCTCAGGTGTACTCTTTTTTCTTTATTTATTTCTTTTTCTCTCTTTCTTTTTTTGCAGCATGAGTCATTATAGGCTTTAAAAAAGTACCACGTTCCTAGTAGTCTAAGGTTGGGTCATCCTTGTGGATTCCTAGGAACTTCCCTAGCACCCTGTTTCTTCCTTTTCCTATGATGTCTTCCTTTATCATGGTATCTCTTTCCTTGCTCTCCCACTCTGTCCCTGTTCCAGCTCAAACCTCCCATTTCCTTATGTTCTCATCACCCATTCTTTGCCCTCCATTGCCCCCACTCACTCCCAGTTTGGTCATGTAGATCTCATCTATTTCTCCTTTGCTGGGCTATCTGTGTGTCCCTCTTATGGTCCTCCTCGTTAGCTAGAGTCTCTGGAGAGGTGAGTTGTAGTCTAGTTATCCTTTGTTTTACATCTAGTATTCACTTATGAGTGAGTACATACCATGTTTGTCCTTCTGAGTCTGGGTTACCTAACTCAGGATATTTTCTAGGTCCATCCATTTGCCTGCAAATTTCATGATATTGTTTTTTACTACTGCGTAGTACTCCATTGTGTATATGTGCCACATTTTCTTTATCTATTCTTCGGTTGAGGGGCATCTAGGCTAGCAATAGTCGAGAGGGTGCCTGAACTGGTATACTCTGGTAACCAGATTAGTGAATACCCTAACTGTCATCATAGAGCCTTCATCCAGTTACTGATGGAAGCAGATACAGAGATCCACAGCTGGGCCCCAGGCTGAGCACCAGGAGTCTAATCGATGAGAGACAGGAGGGATTCTATAAACAAGGTACATAGAGATCATGATGGGAAAACATATAGAGATGACCAGCCACACTAGTGGAAACCCATGAACTGTTGACCGATAACTGTGGAGCACCATGGGACTGGACTAGGCCCTTTGCATATGTGAGATAGTTGTTTAGCTTGAACTGTTTGGGGATACCCCAGGCAGGGGGATTGGGATCTGCCCCAGTGCATGAGTGGGCTTTTTGGAGCTCAGTGCCTAAGGTGTGACACCTTGTGCAGCCTTGGTGCAGGGGGATGATCTTGGACCTGCCTCAACTGAATGTCCCAGGCTCTGCTGACTCCCCATGGGAGACCTTGACTTAGAGGAGGTGAGAATGAGGGTTGGGGGGGGGTTGGAGGGAAAGCTGGAGGGGTGGGAAGAGGGAGGAGGGGGGAATCTGTTGTTGGTATGTAAAATGAATAGAAAATTTCTTAAAAAAAAAACTAAAAAGAAAAAAGTACCATGTTCCCCCACCACCATCTAATACAGAAAATATCTCATTAACTAGAATTTTGGGTTAAACAATGCTACCAGTTCAAATCTTCCATATCCTGTGGCCAAAGTGTATGGTCTCTTTTGCAATAGGGACTTACCCTCAAGATCTGGAATGCAAGGAAGGGCTGTGCTATATCCTATATTGATAGGGAGTTACTTTAACTCCCCTGGCCTACACATGCTAAAAGGAAGTTTCCATTCCTTTCCTGCCACTAGATTTTTTTTTAGGCAGGCAATGGCTTCTATGGGAGCATTATCACCCTGTGTAGTGTAATTCCATATGGATTTTAAGGTTATATAATGAAATAATGTTATTCTATGATTTTTAATTTTTAATTTTATTTTTATTTTGCCATCCCCTTTTCCTTATCTTCCCTCCAACTCTTCCTGCGTTTTCCCCCTTTAACCACTCTGTTACTACTCCCCTTAATTGCTTCCAAGTTCATGTTCTCCTTTTCTATAATTATTATTGTTTCACACACACACACATACACACACACACACACACACACACACACACACACGCATACACACACAACTATAACCTAAGCATAACTAAAACCTGTATGAAGACACTTAGCATATTTAGGGCTCACTACACAGGAGCTTGATTGTATCTGTTTGATGTTACTTTTATGTAGAGTTACTTTTATACTGACCACTAGTATTCGATAACTCATTAGGGGGCTCATTCCCAAGGAAAACTGTTATTCCTGGTCTTAGCTTTACTTAGCTGCCTCTGGTATTCTCTATTTAGTATTTGCGTCCCATGACTTACCCCTTTCAATGTTAGAGTGCTTATTTCTGTTATCAGTGTTCTGGTCTTTACTAGGCAATGTTGCTAAATTCCTACCCTTGAGGTCATATAGGCCAATTTTTACCCATTTCCCCAAGGTTCCAATGACAAATCTAGGCATAATTCAGCCAAAGTTCCTGCTGGGGAACCCACTAATTTATTGGGCTTCCTTACAAAGTATAGATGGGGGTTTTATTTATGGCTGTGGGCACTCCTCCTCCAACAAGCCACACCTGAAAAATCTTACTCAGTACCAATAAGGGCTTTCCATAGCTGTACAAATAGAGTCTTCAGTCTAGTCTTCCATGGCCTGTATATATTAGACTGTCCTGCCCCCTGCTGAGGCAATGGGATGCATTTCCAGGTGTTAGAAAATAGCTGGATAGACAGCTGAGGGGCTCCTGCTGTGTTCTTGGGGGGTCGTTGTCAGCATGCCCAACTATGATGATAGTTTTTGATGGGGGCACTGATGAAGTTCCTGAGATAGAGGTTGCTTGGTTTGGGGGACAGTCACTCATAATACATTATTATATTGATGTTTTATCATAAGTACAGCTTTCTTGACATTTCTAAGAAACATAATTTCCCAGCAGACTTCTAGTTTTTCTGGCTTTTTCAATCTTTAAACTCCCTCTTCAGGAGTAGGAATTGTGTTGTGTCACTTGGAGCTGGATACCACATGATCAGATGTTCTCTGTATTTTAACCAGTTGTGACTTTCTGTAATGGTCTCTGTCTCCTACAAAGAGAAGTTTCATTGATGAATGGTGAGAGCTGTACTTACCTGTGGGCATAAGGGAAAGTATTTAGGATACAGTTAGGAATATGCTATTTTAGTAAATGATGGACCATATGTCCTATGGGTTTTTCAAACATCCTTAATATAACTTATATGTCCTTCCTCCTTCTCCCTCTGCATAACCCAAGTTCCCTGGATAGTCAATACTAACCCCTATTTTTCCAGTTTCTCTCTTCATACCACCTGTATACTACAGTTCATCCTTCTAAAAATCTTTCTCCCACCTCCTACCATGATCCTCTTCTGCCCCTGGCTCCTGTGTTATCTTCAGGTTGTATATACATATCCAAAGATTAAAAGCTAAGATCAAGAAATAGAGGACAGGTGGCAGTTGTCTTTCTGAGTTTGTCTTACATTACTTAAGAAAGGTTATAATTCTATCAATTTACTTGCAGATTTTAATTTCTTTATTAAGAAAATTTTATTCATTTTACATAACAACCACAGATCCCCCTCTCTTCTCTCATCTCACCCCAAGTATTCCCCCAACAACACCCCCTCATTCCCTTCTCAGACAAGATAAGGTCTCCCATGAGAAGTCAGCAGAGCCTGGTACATTCAGTTGAGGTAAGTCCAAGCCCCCTCCCTCCCACGCCTGCATCAAGGCTGTGCAAGGTGTCCCACCATAGGTAGTGGGTTCAAAAAAGCCAGCTCATGCACCAAGGATGGATCCTGATCCTACTGCCAGAGGGCTCCTTAACCAGCTCAAGTTATGCAACTGTCTTGCTTATGCAGAGTGTGTAGTCCAGTCCTATGGAGGCTCCACAGCTGTTGGTCTAAAGTTCATGAGTTCCCACTAGTTTGGTTTGGTTGTCTCTGTAGATTTCCCCATCATGATCTTGATGACCCTTGCTCATAGAATCTCTCTTCTACCTCTTAGACTGGACTTCTGGAGCTCTGCCTGATGTTTGGCTGTGGATCTCTCCATTTGCTCCCATCAGTTACTGGATTAAGGTTCTGTGATGACAGTTAGGATATCTACCTATCTGATTACTAGAATAAACCAGTTAAGGCACCCTCTCCACTATTGCTGGGCTTATCCACGTGAATTCCTGGGAACTTCTCTAGCACCCAATTTCTCCCTATCCCCATGATGTCTCCCTCTATCATGGTATCTCTTTCATTGCTCTCCCATTCCATCCCTGTTCTAGCTCGACCATCTCATCCCCTTGTGTTTTCATCCCCCATCCTCTAACTTATATGTTGCTACCCACAACTCCAGTTTACTCATAGAGATCTCATCTCTGCCCCACTTCCCAGAGTGATCCATGCATCCCTCTTAGGGTCCTCATTGTTAGCCAGCTTCTCTGGAGCTGTGCGTTGTAGTCTGGTTATTCTTTTCTTTATATCTAGTAACCACTTATGAGTGAGTACACATCATGTTTGTACTTCTGAATATGAGTTACCTCACTCAGGATGATTTTTTTTTTGTTTTCATCCATTTGTCTGCAAATTTCATGATGTCATTTTTTTTTTTACTGCTGATTAGTACTCCATTGTGTATATGTACCACATTTTCTTATTCCATTTTTCAGTTGAGCGACCTCTAGGTTGTTTCCAGGTTCTGGCTATTATGAATAATGCTGCTATGAACATAACTGAGCACGTGTCCTTGTGGAATGATTGAGCATTTCTTGGGTATATGCCCAAGAGTGGTATAGCTGGGTCTTGAGGTAGATTGATTTCCAATTTTCTGAGAAACTGTCATACTGATTTCCAAAGTGGCTGTACAAGTTTGCACTCTCACCATCAGTGGAGGAGTGTTCTCCTTGCTCCACATCTTCTCCAAAGTAAGCTCTCATCAGTGTTTTTGATCTTAGCCATTCTGCCAGGTGTAAGATGGTATCTCAGGGTCATTTTGATTTGCATTTCTCTGATGACTAAGGATGTTGAACATTTCCTTAAATGTCTTTCAGCCATTTGACATTCTTCTGTTGAGAATTCTCTGTTTAACTCTGTAGCCCATTTTTAATTGTGTTGTTCATTATTTCGATGTCTAGTGTTTTGAGTTCTTTATACATTTTGGATATCAATCCTCTGTCAGATGTGGGGTTAGTGAATATCTTTTCCCATTCTGTAGGCTGTCTTATTGTCTTATTTTGTCTTATTGACTGTGTCCTTTGCCTTACAGAAGCTTCTCAGCTTCAAGAGGTCCCATTTATTAATTGTTGCTCTCAGTGTCTGTGCTACTGTGCTATCTTTTATTTAGAAAGTGGTCTCCTGTGCCAGTGCATTGAAGGCTACTTCCTACTTTCTCTTCTATCAGATTTAGTGTAACTGGATTTATATTGAAATCTTTGATCCTATTTACAGTTGAATAGAATTATTTTATTTATCTATACTAAGTTTTCATTATTATTTCATCAGTTGAAGAACATTTAGGTTGTTCATATTTATTAACAATTGTGAACAGAGGGGTAATACTTTCTGAGGACTAGCTATTCAAGATACCAGGGAATAAGAACAATCAATAGTCTTATTTTATCCAGTAAACACAACAATGATCAGCTTGATAAGATATCCCTCAAATGCAATAATAGAACTTTTATCTTTGGGATAATCAACAACTTTCTAACTGGACCTAAATCCAACTCAGTCAGAGGTAATCCATGTCTAGTACTGCAAGCTTGACCAACTACCCACAGCTGCTTAGGTTAAAGATTCCAGAAAAGAGACCATGACTGGAATCTTGATAAACAACTATAACTTTGAACTTTTTTTGAAATAGATGTCCTTGTCTCTAAAGATACATGTAGATATCACTCCTATTCAAAGAAGACTCTTTTTATAGTTATCACAGAGATCAACATCTGGTCATCTTGCAATGAATATGCAACTGTGGGTTGCCAGACCCAATCAATTCATCTCTAATGCAACTCTCACCCTGAGACTCAAGGAAAATGAAGAAGAGTTGAGAGCAAGAACTGGAGGACCAGGACCTCTGCTGAGAGATAGCATCTTTTATATGTGATTTTGTTTGTGCTTGGGAAATATCAGGAATATGGTCACCTAAACAAGATTTTTATAGTGACTATACCATCTGACATACCAACATGGATGCAGGAAGTGTCATGAGGCCCCACCCAAAGACAAAGAACAATTTATGTCCAATAAAACAGGGACATTGTGTTCTCTAGGTATGAGCCTCATTGTAAATTATCTAATCCCAAATGGTCATTCCTTAACATATAGATAACACTTTTACATAAGACACATCAGGTTGTAGTTATAAATATTTATGTGTATGTAATAATAATTTTAAAAGTTGTCATGAAGTTGAGAAAGAACATGGCAACACAAGAGAAATTGGGGGCAAGATTTTGTGATGTGTAGTAGAAATGATATACATATAGTAATCATGTGTATAATTCTCAAAAATAATTAAATAAATGTAAATAACTTACCATGTTATTAAAACTATGATTTCAAATTTTAAACATTTGTTACCAAATGTTAAATATTTGTAGGAAAGTAAAGTATGGGGCCCTTTTATTAATCCAAGTCTGTTTTGAGATTTTATGGCATTTACTCGTGATTGATAATATGGAGACAGTCAAGAAGAAGCATAAAATGTTGTACTTCATTCAGTTCTTATCTCCTGATTCACCTTTCTTTACAAATATTCATTTGGGGCACAGCAAAATGTAACAGCATGAAAACATGGTGTGATTTAGAACCAGCTACCGATAATGAAAAAGGATATAAGACTGGGAATTATTCATTTATCTTTGAGAATGACTTCATAGCAGAAATGTAGTGGTTTGAATGAAAATGCCAATCACAAAGAGTGTCATTATTAAATAATTGGTCTTTTTGGGGTAAGTGTGTTCTTGTTGAAGGAAGTGTGTCACTGGGGTTGGGTTTTGAGGTTTTGGATGCTCCAGCCAGGCCCAGTGCCACTCTCTCGTCCCGCTGCCTGCAGATTAAGATGTAGAACTCTTATCTCCTTCTCCAGCACCATATGTGCGTGTATCATGCCATGCTTCCTTTATGATAATGAACTAAACCTCTAAACTGTAAGGTAGCCTCCAATTATGTGTTTTCCATTATAAGAGTTGCCATAGTCATAGTGTCTCTTCACAGCAATAGAAACCATAACTAAGATAAGAATAAAATAGGAAATTATTAGATATCTTACTGAAATATGCATGATCAGCTTTAAAACTTTACATGATGGTGATGATTAACATTGGTTATAAATTTGACAGGATCTTGAATCATCTATCAGACATCTCTCTGTTCATGATTGTGAGGATTATATAGATTTGATTAATTGAGTTGAGAAGACCAATGCACAATGTGACCAGCTGTTTGGTATGTTTCTCTGTCCCAGACATACCCTAAATCAGTTGTTTCACAAGCTGTGGGTCATGACCCCTTTTTGGGGTCAAATGACCCTTTCCCAGGGATTGCCTAAGACCATTGGAAAACACAGATATTTACATTCTGATTTATAACAATAGCATAATACAATTATGAAGCAGCAACAAATATAATTTTATGGTTGGGGATATCACAAAATGAGGAACTGTATCAAAGGGTCAGAGCATTATTGAGGTTGAAAACCATTGCCGCTCTAAATAAAAAAACAGAGAGTTAGCTTAGCATAAACATTCACCTGTCTGTAATTCTTGACCTGTGGATACTTGTGACCTGGTGTCCCATGTTCTTGACAGCATGACTTCCTCCACCATGATGGACTTCACATTGAAACTGAGATGAAAAATAAGCTCTAACAGTCTTTAGCAACTTTTGTTTGCTATTTTGCTATAACAATGAGAAAAGTAACTATGACAACCATAGAAGAGGATGAATCATGGTGCAGGCTGTTTTGTTGCACTGAATTTGTGAACTTGAAATTTCACAGCAAGAGGAGGTATTCCTATTTTAAACTGTTTAAGGATAAAAACATCAAAGACTGTAATGAATGCAATAAATAATTTTTAATCAAAGAGAGGCATCAGAAAATTCCTAACTAGTTGATTTCTTCACTATGGGTGATGCTTCTACTGCATTTATGATAGATATGTTTTATATTTTATATTAACTATAGACTATAGTTTTAACAATGTAACAGTACATAGATTTCTGAAATCTTGCTCATTTGAAAAGAAATGTTAATGGTTAGATATCAGTACATATTATAGTAACTTTACCATTAGGTATGCCAGCAAGATCAATCTTTAGCTAATTGGGTGATGACAAGGTCCCAAAGGAACATCAGTAAATCCAGTAAATCTTACTATTTATTTATAGGAACAATTCATTTGCCAAAAATCAAGAAAACAGATGTTCTTCAAAATAATCTGCCACAATTTTCAAACATTCATTAATTCTAACACAGTGACCTAGAATCCTATGAGAAAAAAAAACTTTTTTTTATTCTTTCTCCTTAAAATTGACTATCATTTATTTACTTTGTTTTGTTCATCTGTTACAACATCAATTTGCCTTTCTCTAACCTCTCCAGTCTGAAGAATTTTTAGAAATTAAAAATTATATTGACCCTTAGTTTTTAAACTCATACTTTCAGTTTCCTGCTGGAAATGCAGACAGAAGTACAAACAAGCAATTTCAATCCCTGTGAATATATTCTTGAAAGCTTCGCTTCTGATAGGAGTTTGGTGGGCCTACTGCCTCTTTGTGCGAATCCAGGTTTGTTGGAATACAGCCATAAACACTTGTTCATTTATTATTTATGTCTGGTTTTAGCTACAATGGTAGATTTGAGTAGTTTCAACAGCAACAACGTATTTCACTAACACAAAATATTTATCCTGCTCCATCAAGGCATCTTTGCTACAACTTACTCCATAGCTGCTAACGTTCTGAAGCCTAAATCATTGCTGCTACCTCTCTCCTTTGTAATATGCTCACATAATCTAAAACTCTGTTATTCTCAACTTCTCAGCTGCCCGTCTTACTTAGGCATCTGAGATGCAATGGTGAGTCTATCCTGTACTTCCTGTCTCAGTCTGTGCCTCCTACTTTGTGCACCATTTAACTGTGGTCCATCTGTATTCGGCTCGCCCCTCTTTGGCTATTCTATCCTTTTCCTCTCACAATGGCAAACTCTCTGCATCCTTCCAGTTATAATGCTTTCTCTTACAAGAGCTGGAATCATAAAAAAAATAATAACTGTGAGCTTTATTATTTTTATTTTTTTCAAACTTCCCATTCCATTTGTATATTTTTAAAAGAGAAAATAAATACATCAAAGTGAAAATATTCAGACATGATTTAATTAGGTAGAGAATTTTTAGACTTTCAAAATTGCATTTAAAAATACCCAAAGTCCCTTCTTGTGCATTATTTTCTTTCTTTTTATGTGCTTTCTATGAATTTACTAAGAAAGTAGCAGTGATTGTCTTTCCTAGTCTTATTTGTTCTGGATTCTTTCCTGTTCAAGTCATTACCTAGAATGTATTAAGTTGTTCATATGAATCACTAATTAAAATAATTTTCTCAAGTAAGTCAGCAAATTCATAATTATTTTCTTATTAAACTTATATTCAGAGAAAGTAAATTATTTTATTATATCTAAAGACAACCACTTGTTCTTTTATGGTATTCTTAAAAAAAGCTAAATTTTCAACGGTACAATATAGAGGAGAAAACAGTTCTTATAAACGGTGTTCATGTCTTGATTTCTCGATGCAAGAAGAATTATTTAGCCTTTCTCTTTTGGTAACCTGTAGAATACTTTTCTGTATCAAAGACACTAGAGCATAGGAGTGAAGGGTCTATGTAGGTATCAGCTCAACCTCTTCATTTTCAATGAGTTGTCTGGGTGTTATCTTCAGCAGTGGATCCTTGCTGTAAGTTTGTAGAGAGCAACCTACCTTGGCAATTTACCTTGGCAATAGCCTGAATTGTTTGGGGATTTCCATGGACTCTTTTAGTCAACAACTTAAATGCATGTAACCCAGTCCTGGTACTGGAATCTTCTATGGTGACCAAAGATGGCCAATTGGGGTTCCATTGCCTTTGTTATTTGGAGATTTCACTAGGATCATCTTCATATATTATAGGAAACTTTCCTGCACTAGGTTTCCATATTGCCCATCAAATTCCCTTAAATTCTATCTGTCTCTCACTTCATTTCCTTTCTCAATCTCATGCCCCTTCCTTTTTCCCACCTGATTTTCCCATTTTCTTCCTTCACACACCCTGCCTAGGCTCTAGAAGCCCCATAAAATCTATTCTATTTTCTTTCCCAAGGAGATCCATATGTCCACCCTAATCCCTTTCTCTATGCCTAAACTCTCTGGGTCTATGGATTGTGGCTTGGTTATTATTTATTTAATGACTAATATCCAGATTTAAGTGAAATACACCACATTTATCATTCTGGATCTTGGTTAAGTCGCTCGGGATGATTTTTTTCTAGTTCTATCCATTTGCCTGCAAATTTCATGCTTTTTTTTTTGATCTGAGTAATAATCTATTGTGTAAACATTCCAAATTATTTTAAAATCCATTCCTGTTGGTGGTTTAAAGTTCTTTTATAGTTTATGCACTAATTTTCTGAGGGATGACTAGTTCCTAAACTACAGGGTGCATATCGGTCCACTTCACAATCTCCTTTGCTGTAAAATGCTCTTTATTTTTGTAGCTCTTATTTACTACTCTTATTCACAAAGTTGTTACTTGTGCCTGCAAGTTGAAACATGTCTTAACTCTTCCTCTAGTGGTTTCAGGGTACAGAGCCATACACTGATGTCCTGGATATAACAGAAGTTGAGCTTTTTGGTAATGAAATATAAGAGTCTAGTTTAATTTTTCTTCAAAAAAAAATTAAAATTTCCCAACACCAATTATTAAAGATGTCCTCCTTTGTCTAGTATTTCCTTTTTGTGTTGCTGTTAAAAACAAGTTAACTGTAGTTTTACGGAGTTATTCCTGTTGCCTCTATTTGACTCCACTTGTTCTTAAAATAAAAAGATAGTAATTGTGTTTTGAAAGGTGATAACTGCTTTGCAGAGGTTATATAGGAGGAGGAGGAGGAGGAGGAGGAGGAGGAGGAGGAGGAGGAGGAGGAGGAGGAGGAGGAGGAGGTAGGCCCAAAATAAAAGCACAATTTCCTAGTAAGGGATTTTTGATGTAGCTACATATGAAGCAACATAGAAGGGCAAAAAGGGGACACTTATCTTATTCTCACATTGGAGAGGAACCAAGACAGGAAACCTGCTTGTGTAAAACCTTCATGTAACTATATTGATCTACTTAGGAGGACTCAAACCTCTTGACCTAAGTACCTTTTATAAGGTTAGTCTTAAAAGCATTAATGCATTGAAAAATAAGCTTCCAACAAATGAATATTGTGGGACATGTATGCTGTAGCATGTACACAGATTCACAGATCTGGTCTTAGGGAAGAACGGCTTTTACATAGGCAGGGATCTCCACATCATGGTAAAAATCACACTGGTTCTAGAAGACATTTAGACCCATGGGCTCATTACCCAATACATTACTTCATTTCTGATTTTCACCTGTAGAAATGGTACACACACTCAGAAATATCACAAGTAAACTTGTAGTTGTTTAGCAGTAAGAAAATAAATATAATAGGTAACAATAACAAGTGGAAAGCATGTTCTTTAGGCAATGCCATCAGGTATTCCAATTCCTATAAGAATGTTGTAAAGACACTCACAGGAAGGTAAGAATCCTTGAAAAACAATTGGTCTCAAAATAAATTCCATCCTGGGTCCAAATATTTAGGCTTAAATTCCATGTAAATGGACATTATTTATGATCTAGATATCACTTGTTAAGTTATTGAAAAATTGAAAGCTAAAATCACAAGACATCTTTGTATGTGTGTAAAATCAAAATCAAATGTGAATTTGACTACAGTAATGTGGATATAGCAACAACTTGAAATATATCTAAATCACATTCCTTGTAGAGAGAAAATATAGTTCTGAGTTGTTTTCTGTCTGTGGTTCTGCTTGGTAAGAGTTTTTTTAAAGTTTTTGTTCAGTTTTGCTATCTAAAAGTAATTCCTGACAAAATTAGTCTTAATCCAAAACTAACCAGCTTACTTATCTGGCTCTCTCATTTGAAGCCACTAAGATCCAGGCCTGGTACTCCAGGGACAGGAAAAATGTAGTCCAAAACAACCCTCAGGCTGTAGAGCCCATGAAACTAGTCAATAAGAGAATCTCCTGAAGTCCTGTGAACGCTGAATAATCTGACCAGCCATGATTGTTTTACCTAAGCTGCCACCCACAACTCCAGTTTGCTGTTACCTGTCCTGACTACAACTTCAAATGTGATCAGAACTGCCACCCCTTTCTCATTTAAGACTGTGAGTAGCAAAGGGTTTTATCTCTCCAAGGGTCATTGTGTTATGTCATCCAACAAATAACTCCACATGTCCTGCAAAACACATGCCCATTGGTATTCATTTCTTTGATGTTTTCCTTATATGTGCTTACCCACATAGTTTGCATTGACCTTTGGCATGACTAGCTGTGACCTGAGAAGAAACATGAAAAATCCTTGCACAGTGAGACCAGGTCTTCCTTAGATATTTACTAGGAGAGGCTTTCCATTACAATCTGTTCAAAGACAAGAGTTGGTAAGCCAGATAGACTTGATTGACCTATTTGGCAGAGTTGAGACAGTCTTAGACTGATAATTTCCCGAGTCCCAAACATTTGCATGAGCCCTTTCAAAGGGTGCTGATGCTTCACAGCTTAAGTCACTACACAAACATGAGCAATGACAGCCAGGCCACATTTAAGTTAGTAAGAGTCAGTGGCTACTCCAGATAAAACTGTCTATTGTTTTATATCTTTGAATTCTTGATGGTATGTTAGGCTATATTATCATGTCAAACTTTCCACTCCTTAAGTATGATAGTTATCTACTTGATGCACAGAGCTTGTGGCTAAATAAAGGAGATATACTTGAGTTACTCTTTCAGAGTAGATTGAGTTAGCCCAACCTAACTTTTTCTGCCTCTGAAGACTGCTTCTACTTGTGACTCAAAACTGGGGAAGTTTTTAATCTCATGAGCTAGTCAGACCACAAACCTTTCAGATGGAAGCATAAAGCTAAGAGATATTCCAATTCCCCTGAGCATGAAAAGGTTATTTTGGGGTGGCTGAAGTTCAGTTTGTTTTCTTTTCTTACTATATTCATTTTCTTCTTTTCAAATATAAATAAAAGGAAGAAATACAATTATGGCCACATCCTTATCAAATTGAGGAAATGGTAGAGAAAAATAGCTCATCTTTTGAAATACAGGAACAAAATTAAGTTTTCCTAAACCCAGAATGGCTCAAGTATTGATTTTGTTTGCCTAGATCCTAGGGGCACTGGAGCACTGTTGCTGCTGTTCATTTATTTCATTCTATATTTATTACTAGCTCTATTTTGTGCCTAGTCACACACTCTACCACTTAAGTTTGCATAACAGGTTAGAGTATTACTTTCATTGGTTTGTCCTTGTTACTCTTGTAAGTACATGACAATTCTTGTAGATATAAGTAAATCAGTTCAACAGATTAGTCTCAAAAAAGTGGATACCAAAAGGAAGGGCAGACATTTGTATCACTTGCTATAATTATTTGAAGGTGTCAACTTATCATAACAAAGTGATCACTGAAATTTACACTTCTGCTCCCCCACTGTCCAAAGAGAGCCTTCCTTGAACATGTTAATTATCCTACTAATCCAAACATCCACCTAAATGAATAGCTGTCACAAAGAGGAGGATGTGAGCACAGAGTGTCATTCCCAAACCCTCCCTGGAAGATTTCATCGGGTTGACAAAGTTCACCTATTCTCTTGAGTTATAAGTTCTTAGTCTATTTTCTTAACCTAAGTTTTAGTATCAATCACTTATAACACAGAAGTGTCAGTCTCTTGGCCACTGTCCTATCATTTGTTTACCTTCCCTCATAACTTTAGAAATTCTCTTAAAGAATGCCTTCTGAGATTGTAATAATCACACGTATTTATCATCAGACTTCTCACAAATTTCCTCTTTGGTTAAAACAAGTAAAGTATTGTAAGAAGAACAAATGAGAACAAACTTGAGCTGTTTAGATATTGTTTATTTATTGGATGACTGTGAAGAAAGAAAATATGAAAATATTGAACAATACCGCCATGCTGTGATCTCAATAGAAAAAAAAAAGTTTTAAAACATGACATACCATTGTTTCAAAGGCAGTTGAACGAAGACAGGACTGGACTATGTTCAGACTATATAATCCTGCTTGTGATTTAAGTATCTGTCTTCTATTTGCACAAGTTCTTAACTACCTGTTCTCTTGAACACCAGGAGTATCTTGAATCTGAGGGGATATCAAGACACACATAGATGTCAATGACTAGTGCTTGTCAAATAACTGTCTATATTATTTATGAATATTTTGTTTGCTAAATGAAGGATATAAACTAGAAATTTTTGCAAGATTAAATGACATCTGATTTTTACAGAATAAAATTTTATTCTTTGGAAAAGCCAAATGATTTCTACAAGTAAATTGATTATGAGTCATATAGATTTTCAGAGTACTTCACTGAATGTTTTACCATATTTAATAATTATAAGGCAGTTTCATGATCTGTTAGTAGTCTATTATCTAAATGCTTGACTGTCTTTGGGCTATTCAAATAAACATAGTACATATCATGGAACATCTTGTGTGGTCCATTTGTCCTAATCTATGTCTATGAAACTTAATAAGCAATACTTCCTTTACTTGATGTAGTAGCTGAGTCAGTGATTCTTATCATGTCTGAAGAAACACCACCCATCAGGGGTCACATTTACATGCTCTACTGAAAAAGAACTTTAGCTGAAAGTGTTCTAATGGTTCAGATCCTGCTGTGAAACATATGTGGAGAGATATTAACCACCTATATGTGTTAGAAATGTAAGAAACACGGAAAAATTGTTCAGTTTTGCAAAGTGGCAAAATAATTGAAACTTAATGAGGAGACTCTCTGGGTTGAAAGTGACCTCTTATTGCAATGTCACTGCTTTCCTATTTTCTATCTAGTAGCTAGGAAAAAAAATGAATGAATAAGAGTCTAAAGAGCAGTCTAAATCCCATGGAGCTCATTTGTGGCTCAGCATCGATTACCTTCCAGGTGCTCCTTTGCTACTTTGGTATTCAAAACTGTTTTTGTGCCTGGCTGATTTGACTGTAGTAAGTTTATAAAACACCGGAAAAAAAAAAAAAAAGCTTTCTTTTAGGATTTCTTAGAGCCCAGAGTACAGAACGAATGTACTTCCAACCATCCAGACTCAGTCTTAGTGACAGGGTTGTAAGTCTCAAAGTGAAATGAAAAAGCGTGGGGCCACTTATCAAGAAATGGATATTTTATCCTGGAGTAGATAAATATTTGGATAGAGACATAAGACAAGCATGCACAGGTGATGTCGAAAGGTGGGAATTATGCAATGATAGAGATATCTGTGCATAGTTTTGAAAGAAAGTTTATTATACACACACACACACACACACACACACACACACACATATATATATATTTGATATTTGTAGGAGCTGTTAATGTCTAGGTGATAAGACACATAATTATATTGAAACTACTATTCAGGTTGTAGATGACCATTGTATCACTGGTTATTAAATAATGGCAGACTTGAATGCATGGGTGGCTGCTTTGTTTCTCTGATCTATGAAATAGTCCCTGGAGACACCCACTGCTTCCATCTTTCTTTGGATTGTTCCTTTCTTCATATTAATAAAATGGCATTAATGAGTCCATTTAGAACATTATATAGGATTTTAAAATAGTTTTAAATTTTAGTTTTCTTACTGGGTAATCAAAACATTGCAGTTTTTTTTTTCAGAGTCAAATTCTGTTTCTTGTACGTCCTCCTTACACTTCCTAGACACCAAAGGTTCAAACACCAATTCATGGCTTGCCGGGGTTCTCAGAAACCTGGTTGTTGTCTCTTTCATTGTTTTCTAAAGAGTTTTGAAAACTTTATTTACCCAATGTGTTTTCCAATTTATTTGGACAAAGTTTGACTGACTATTAGAGAAAGTGTCTCATCAATTTTAATTACATTGCTTTAATTTCTGTAGTTTTTCTTCATTGAACACATTCCTTTTCTTTCTTTGCTGTTCTTTTCCAGTTTTCTCCAGCCTTGTTAGTCTTTTTTTTTTGTTTTTGCAAGTTGTGAAATGAGTGTGTATTTATTTCTGTCTAGAAAATAAATAGTCTAGAATGTTCTCCCTCTACTACCTTTGCAAGTATTGGTAAATTATTGGACTTGGTAGACAGTTGTAGGAAAACTGAAGCCAATCCTATCTTTTTTTTTTTTCTTTAGCTGAGGACCGAACCCAGGGCCTTGTGCTTACTAGGCAAGCGCTCTACCACTGAGCTAACCCGCCAGTCCCATCTTAAACACTCTTTCATTTTATATGAGAGAAAGCAGAGTTTCAGACTCATTAATAACTTGCATTTTAAAGGTGGTGGGCCTGCTCTTAGGACTCTTTTCCTTTATTGGGTGGCCTTGCCCAGCCTCCATATAAGGGCTTTTGTTTTGTCTTATTGTACCTTGTTTTGTCATGTTTGGTTGGGATCTCTTGGAGTCCTGATATTTTCTGAAGGGAAACAAAGGGGAAGTGGATTTGGGGAAGAGTGGAGGTGGGAGGGAGGAAGAGAAGAATCTATTTATTAAAAAAAAAAAAAAAAAGATGGCAGGTTATTGATGTCCATGTGGATCCTGTAGGATGATTACTATCCCAACAAATACAATTTTATACTAACTATGTTGTAGGCTAAAATACACTGGAAAAATATTGACACCATATCACCCCCAAGCAAACCTCACTGATTATTTTCAATTCCACGTTCTGGTCCACACACAGTAGCCTCTTTGACTTTCTCTCATTCACACTTTTCTTTCCATATCAATATCTTTGTGATGTAGCAACAAACACTCATTCACAGCTCTATTAACAACTAAACTCTCCACTCTTATTATGTGATCAAATTCCTATTTTTCAATAATTGATCTGGCTCACAGTATTTAAAACACAAAACACAACCTCTAATTGCTAATCGCTGTACCATAGTGTACATTTTGTGTTGAACTCCTGCTCCTTTTAAAATATTACACAATTTCATAAGATATTCCATTTATCTGACTGTATGCTATGATTTATCACTATAAAAGCTATTGCTTCTTAGCTTCCTAATGCATTTCAAACGTCAAAAGTAGTGTGTAATATTCATAGAAGGTTCTAAATCATATGTTGAGAGCTTAAGAAATAAATACCACTCTACTTTCCGTGAAGTACACTTACTTGATATACAAGTTTTATATTTTCAATATTGATAACACTTAGAAATATAATTGTTATCTATTTCAAAGAACATATTGCAGGTTCCTATTGGGGTTCCTTTCACTTTCTTCAAGTCTCCATAATTTTAACATGTTTAATAATTTCTCAAATTAGGTATGGTTTCACCATAGAGATTAAGTGATTTGTTTCTCATACTGTAGTGTATCCTTAAGAATGAGAATAAATTAAAATCAGTGCACTTGGGTGATACCTTAGAAGTTTCTGTTTTATTTCTGGTGTTGCTCTTGTCAGTGTGCTTTCTTGTATAGTTTAATTTTGTTTTTGAGATATTGACTCATTATGTGCCCAAGGCTAGCAATCAAATTCAGATTGCTTTGCCTCAGAATGCTGAGAGCTGTATGACAGCCACATGTCTTAATGCCAGGCTAGGATTTTACTTACATAAAAACACTATAGACCATGTCTGTGCAATAATCAAACATATACACATATAAGCACATATATTTCCCAGCACAAAATGACATTTCGATACATAATTGTGAGTGATTATAGTTTTCTTAATTAGCAGAGCCAGGACTAAAAATTGCTACCTGTTAACAGGGACAAGCCCTAAGAACCACTTTCTTCTAATACTGCAAACACTCAAAGCATATTACAGCTACCCTTTTGGCACATTCAGTAGTCATTGTACTCATCTGATACAATTTTTAATTTTTAACCCAAAGCCCATGATTTTCCTCCAAATTTGTAACCCAGGAGAAAATATCTAAAATGAGTTTTTTGGATAGGAAGCTAATATCCACAATTAACGAGGAACCCATGCAAGTCAATAGAAACGAAAGTATTAAAAGTGAGTAAATTATCCCAACAAATATTTTTTCCAATGAGAATATGAAAATGGTCAGACATTACATGGAGTGTTTTATTTTTTTTTAAATTTAATTATGGTTGTGCTACTTCCTTGAAAGTCTTGGGTCCCAGAAAGGTGGCTAGGTGGCAAGGGAATGAAGAAATGATCAATACAGAGATGCATGATAACACTGGAACTGGGTGGAGAGGACTGGGCTTTCTGGTGATGAAGCTCCAACCCCCCAGAATCTCAGAGTATTTTCTATGTACAGTTGAACAGAGAAGCAGGATTATTACATAGAGACAAATGAAGGAGAAAGTTTATGGTATATACTGATTGAACAAGCAAGCAGGTTTAGCTAATTTTGATAGAAGCAGTCACCATAGGGGAGAATTTTCAGGCCATAAATTTGGGGAGCAGGGAGAATCCAAGGTGGACGTTTTCTGTAAACATTATCAACACTCACACTCCGACCAGAGGAAGCCGTTTACATCACTCTGAGCTTTTCCTGGGGCAAAGGCTTTGCCAATTTTCTATGGATCTTAGGTTTTGGCCTTTTATGTGGGTGGCTCAAGTCAACAAAATGCATTCTTTTGGGACTTCATAGACTCAGAGTTCCTCTGCTCCATATACTGTTGTGTTTCCATAAAAATAGAACTACTGTATGACTCAAGAATACATTTCCTGGATACATACTCCACAAAATTGAAATAATCTTGTTAAACAGATGTCTGTTGCTCTGTGTTCATAGTAAACAACATATTGAAAATGCTCTATGAAATGGAAATTTTCTATATCCTGTCAAATTACAAAAAAAAAAACATATAATTGCAACTAATGGATATTGTATTGAAATAAATAAGGGTATTATGATTCCAATTAAATATAAGAGGAAAGTAAAATAAGTATGATATACATTGGAACTCACTTATCCACCATAAATGAGTACATTATGTTGATTTAGAAAATATTTTTCTTCAATACTGACAGAATATTTTCTTAGTTTTTTGTTTAAAATGTAATAGCTAGTAAAGCAGAGTGGTATATATCTTTGATCCCAGAACTTGAGAAACAGAAGCCATGGCATAGCTGTGAGTTTGAGGCCAGCCAAGCCAATATAGTGAGAATCTGTTTCCCAAACAAACAAAACATGTATGGTTATGTACATGACTATTTTAATGTGTGGCCTATATTGATAGCTTCTACATAAATTTCTTAAAACTAAATACTAAAACCAAACTAAAACAATCAATCAAGGCTAATTAATGAGCTATGTGTGACATTTGCTATTTCCTATTTTAAAATTCAATTAAGGCCAATTATAAGATGTCAGTGTGACCTGCTAAATATCATTTACACTTTATAGTCAGAGCAGATATACTGGATAATCTATGGAAATAATTATTAATCATAATAATACATAAAATTAGGAGGGAAATGTGCTTGTAGTCCCTGGGAGGTTTTTCAGGGGTGGCAGTGGAGAAGAAGGGGAATGGATTAGCTCAAAATATATTGAGTACATATGCCAATTTTTAAAGAATAATAAAAGCTATGATAAAAATAAATATCTGTAAATTTTTAAATAATCATCATTGAGAATTTTATTTCTAATTTTTATACGCTCAGCATCTTTGACATCTTTGACAATTTTTTCTTAGTCCACTTATGAAAAACTTCTAATTAGCTCATACCCTGGGCATTTTTCAATCTTCAACATATATCTTGCTGAGTTTTGCTAAAGGTGGTAATCCTTCCCACCTGGTCTCTGTGGTTTTCCTAGAGTGGCCTAAATTGCATGCTTTGAAATTCAGGATGTGTAGGTAGTTTAGGTCCATAATTGTTTTTAATGTGTTGCTTTCTTTCAAAAACACAGTTGGTTACTAAACACAGCAAACAAAGGAGAGTTACACTAAGAAAAATTAGGGGATTTTGAGATTTAGAATAAATGGGACTTGGTTAAGTACAAAGTCCCTTTCATTTCTTTTTAGTTCAACACATGCTAAATAACATCATTCAGTAAGAATCTGGGAGAGCCTCTGAGAACAGTGAGCTGCCAGAATAATGCAAGAATCAAATGTCCTTTCTCTTAATGGATCCCTTTCAGTAAATGTCTATTTGTGTATATAGTGGGTTTTCTCTGTATCTGGGGCAGGGTGAGCATGGCAATGCTTGACAGGAGTGACTGAGCTGGTTCCAGGTTGAGCCTTGCCTCCACATGAGAGATTTGATGATTATCACCTCAAAGTGAACCCAAAGCTTGCTGGATATGCATATGCTAATAAAGTACATGCTTGTTTAAATCACTAAGAAATTTTAGAAAAATTCTTTTGATAAAATGGAAAATAAATCATTCTGAAATTAAATTATGAAGTGTCATTTTCTTGCCCTTGCATATTCATTGTTTAAAGACAAGAAAAGGAAATCACAATACGACAGTGAGATAGGTGGGAGGAGAATCACTAATATCTCAATAATTTCAGATGTAGTTTTTAAAGAAACAATAAGTTTTCAAAAAAAAATCTATGGTGTGATGTTTCCATTGAATAATTTATTCTTCATTTTCACCATGGGTATAAGAATATTTTTGTCAAGTTTTGTGGGATTCTAATGATTCTCTACAGTTAAATTTAATGAACTTGTATTCATTGCAAATGAATCTATTTTTCTAAGAAATTTTCTCTAAATGTATGTTAAGGCACAGGTTTTTTTTTATGTGATTCTAATTCTTCTATAAACGTGCCATAAAGCAGACCACTGCAAAGGCAGTAGGGAGTGAAAGCCTCCACACTCTTTTTTCCATAGAAACACAATGGCTTTGACAGCCAAATATAAATATGATTCTGAAATATATTTGATGGTTGCAAAAGGAAAAGGTTTCAGTCAACGTGTTCACACTTGAAACATGCACTCTACTTAGGTTTGTAGCTGGTTTTCACAATCTTTACTTTATGCTCGAAGGAACTATGTTGCTCACTCTTTAAATTGGCATTTTCTTTTAAGACATCTTTTAAAAATAATGTGCTATGCAGCTCATGTGATTGGTTGGAGCAGTAACGTACAGAAACCCCAATTATAATCTCACGATCCATTGGACCTACTGATAATTTTAAATGAAATTACTGGAAACCAAAGATAATATATGGATATTTATCACACATTTGAAGTTAAATTACACAGTATATATTTGATAAATTTACATTATGCTCAGATGTTTACCTTAATATTGAGTTCCGATGTATCCTAATAAGGGAACAGAGTTTCTGTAATGGACCTATACTCATTTCGTTAGCAATTTGATGATTAACAAGATTGACTTTTACTTTTCTTGCCACATTTCAGTTATCCATATAAGCTCCTAAATGTTTTTGTTGACTACTTTAATAATCCAAATTCCAAATGAATCCTTAGCCCTCCCCATATATCTTTTGTTGTATGAAATTCAAATCCCAGCTTGAGTAGATATTCTGGTAGATATTTACTATTGAGAAATGTCAAAGTCAAGACCATTCCTCTATGTCATACAGACCTTAACTATGGGAGAGGACACTCATCAGTGAAACTCTCCAGGTCCAGTCAGCCTGATTTATCCAGAAACACCACACATGAATGAACTAGATAGTGCACTATCTGAGGAATGCACTGGCCATTCTGTTTTTCCATGGTCCGTTAGGCTAGTTACAGACTTGAGCATTTGATGCAAAACAAAATGGACGTTTGAGGCAATTATCTGAACAATTCTGGTGAAAAGAAAGCTTGTTATAGGAAAAAAAAGTAAGTTGGGGGAGCCTTAATTATCCATATTGAATTTCTATATTGATCACATACACAAGACGATTGCTTGATTTGCCACTTCATTTTGCTTGGGTGGACATGGGCTAAGATAATTGAAAGCAATTAAACATAAGTGTCTCGGGGACCATAAGTGACATTTATTGTGGAGTCAGGGTAGCTTTATCAACAAGTATCTCCTAACCACGTATTGAGCCAAGTACAGGAAATGGTCTCAGAAAAACTGCACAAATGGTTTTCACACTAGCAGAAATAAAGCACTAGTCAAAAAATTAGGCAGCTATGAGAATAATTCAAGAGCTGTACTGAGAAATTATTTAATGTAACACATCTTTATCTTTCTAAAGATTCATGGAGCTACCAGTTAGACACTGGATTGACTTTGTGAAAAGCATACTGTTATTTGAGAATGGGCAGGAAAAAATTTCACTCTACACGTATACATAAAGTGATGGTTGAAATTCTACCACCTTTGAATGAAACAGTATCATACTTGGTCCACGTTCATAAAAAGTCTGTCTTAGAGGAGGCAGCTGCTGCACTAAATTTCTATGGTCTTTCCTTAAGGAGAGTGAGATATCACTTTGCAGTAGAATGACAGGTTAGAACATGGCCGTGAGACTACTGGGTACCTGAGGGAGATAACTAAGTGCTGAAGAAAGTATAAGGATCGACTCGAAATAAATTTTGCACTGAAGAGACAATTTTGCCTTGAGGTATCCAGGATGAGGAGCAGGCCACAAAGGAACAAATAAGAGTTGTGGAGAAAAGGATAAGGTGACCAACCTCAAAGATGGAAGAATGATTTTACCAATCCATATTTGCATAACATTTTTTTCTAATGAAAATATTATTGGATGACCTGCAGTAAATTAATATATCCTGAACATTGTATATTTACTTTTGAATAAAAATTACTATTATCACAAGGGAAAAAGTAGTAATTGAAAGTTAGATATATCACAAAGTGTTGAGGAAAGATTTTTGTATTAATAAATTATAAACATGTTCAGTATTCAAATCTATTATTATTTTATTAATTCCTTCACTTTACTTATTTAAAGTCCAAAATAAGATGTGTTTCTTGTTATAATTTTGGATGTAAATATATTTGGAAAGACGTGTCTCTGCTTTTTGTAATGAAACAATTTTAAGAGAAGACATTTACTTCTGCCCTGAGCTTTAGGGATTCCACTCTGTGAATGCCTGACTTCTTTGCTTAGCCAGGGGTGAATATCATGCAAGAGAATATGGTAAAGAATCACTCTACATTTCATCTTACCCCAGGCATAATGGTCATCCATGTTCGTTGCTGTATATATTCTTAATAGACAAAAATTGTAAATGGCTTAGATGTCCATCTACTGATCAATGGATCATGACATTTTGGTACAATTACCTAAATAATATTTTTCAGCTAACAAGAAAAATCAAATTCTGAAATTTTCAGGTCAGTGTTTTATTTAACCCCCATCAGAGAAGCTTCTTTCAGTAGAGGGGAATTAAGCAGACCCACAACAAGACAATATGCAGAGAGCAAGGGACTTTGGAGTACTCATATTAAAAGTCTCCTCAGACTCCTCTGCTCTGTGCTCAGTGATCTATGATGAACAAGAGACAGGAAGATCGGAAGAGCCAGAGATAATGGATGAGTCCAAGGAGATAGTGTCTCTAAGACACAATAGGACAGATGTACATATGAACTCAGATTGTGGCAATACTCACAAGGCCTGCACAGGTTCAAACCAGACAGGATTTCAGCACAGATAAGTGGAAGTGGACATGGAGTCCCATCACTAACTGAGAAGCTATTTTGAATTGATACCTGTCAGCAAACAAAAAAAAATCAGTTTTCTCCAATGGAGTGTAACTGGATGTATCATCCACATTCCACACCAGGCCCTGTGCCCAGTAATTGGCCAACAGAAGGAATAAACTCAATGATGTTTATATGGAATTTGTGTTATTTTGTTTGATTTGAGTATTTTCATCTTATTGTTTGTATTGATTTCATTTTTTCTATTTTGTTTTTTTTTTGTTCTTGCTTTTGTTTTTGATTGTGTGTCTTCTATTGAGAGATAAAGAACACAAAATTGAGTGGACATAGAAGCAGAGATGATCTATTATGAGTTGTGGAGAAATCAAGATCAGAATATATTGTATTGAAACAGTAATTAAAAAAGAAATAAAAAGTAAGATCAACCAGCCAAACAAACCTCACTGCCAGGAAACAAAAGAGAAAAGGGAGGACCCACAGTTCCTTGAAAGGATCATAACACAATGAGCAAATGACCTCCCATTCCTGTTCCTTAGTGTCACTAATACCACCCACAGCCTTAGAGTTATGTTAACAGAGAATTTAATATAAGTGATTGGTAGATCAAATTGAACTCACTATTACACAAAATTTGACATTTTAGTTAGAAGTAACACTGGCTATATTAATACTAGAAAATGATATTAGGTCAAAAAGTATAGAAATAAATATGTACACTATCTGGTAAAGTCACTCTCAGTGTAATGCAAGCTCCATAACAAAAATCTATGAATTGTGTGGTTGAAACAATGAGTATATAGTCAAGGCTCCAGCAGAATCAATGCCTAGTGAGGTTCCACTTTTTGTCTGGGTCCTTTGTGGCAAAGAGAAAACACAAGTTCTTCCTGATTCTAGTAAAGGCACTGATTGTTTTAATAAGGCCTTCACTCAAAAACATCATTTAATGCTAATTACCTCTAAAAGACACCACATGTTAATGCCATCACAGAATAAGAAAGGGTTTTGGTGGACAGAATATGTATTATGTCCCAGGTAACAGTGCAGTATTTTGACAAAATGTCTAGTATTTGACTATAGTCTCATCCTGTAACAATACCAATGAGTTCATGTGATATCTATCAGCAAAGTTTATGCTTTTTCAAAAAGCAGAAGCAGAAGAAACATCACCTATATTCAAGAGGGCTGAGGGCACTATTTGCATTTACCTAGTTGAGAACATATCACTTGCTTTTTACAATCTTCACATTCCTGCCTGAAACCACAGACCTTCTTCTGTTCAGAGCTAATCTCACAGGTCGAAGGGTTTTTAGGCAAGCAGAAATAAATTATTTTCTCTCTGAAGTTATTCTTTATTTAAAAATTGATCTGTTACATGTGTACCTCTGATTAAATGTGTTGATGTCTCTCATCAATCAAATAAGAGATTGGTACAAATATACATAAAAGCTACAAGGGTATTACATTGCTGTAATGATAATTATTACCCTTCAGTATAATTATATCTCACCCTGAATCAACCTGAATTAGGACAGAGGAACCAAGGAGCTTACAATAGGCTTTACATGCTCATTCAACTGTTACTCTTCTAAAAGATATGAACCATACCACAAATCCTCAGAGGCAATACAATTCTCTGTTTTAATGAATTTACTTGCATCCCACAGAGAATTAATTGCTTTGGAAGCAACCCAATGGTCTGGCATGCTGAGATGCCCACTGGAATTTTTTTTTAATAAAGAACTCTAAGGAATTAACTAACCTCCTGAATAGGTAAAAGTTATTTCAATTGTTTCCTTCTACCTCCTTATTCTCACCCCCTCAACACACACACACACATACACACACACACACAGCTGTTAATATTTTAAAATTTAAATTTTTTTGGCATAAGAGAAAGTGGTATATAAACACATAGGTCAACTTTGTCCTAGTTCTCTTTATGAGAAACTTCAGCAACAAAATATGTTTTAGTTTTGTTATTTTATTTTTCTTTCTTAGCTGTTGAATATGGGTAGAGACAAATAACATTAAAGGCTTTTTGAAAAGCCATATGGAAATCTACTACTATAGAAGATTCTTAAAATAATATGCATATGAAAGGAATTTAAATGGAGTTACCATATAATGAAGTACATAATGTTTCAATTAGAGAGCTCATGTTACTAACACCTCTAAATGACAGGAATGGGTTACACTTTGAGGAGTCTTTGGCCTAATGTTTTGCATAGATTCCCACAAATGTCATAGGTTACCATCAAGGCTACTGGTTATTCTATATCACCTGATGGTAAGGCCTTATAGCTGAAGAAATGAAAAATTGCTTCTATACATTTTACCAACATGATCAAACAGGGAAAACAGTGACAAGAATATGAAAGTACATGGGAGAAAGCACATGAGCCCTCAATCTACATAAAGAACGATTCAAGTAACTAAAGAATGCTGAATGCAGGAGAAACAATCTTCCTCAGGGAAAAGCACATAAATTGGATATGCAATACCAAGTACTCTGTCCTTAAAACATACACTCAAATAGCATTACAGAGTCTGAGCAATTTATATTTAGGAATATATATGTCTATACAAATACGTGTGCACATATAATAACAATTAATGAAAAGAAGACATCATAGATATGAAATAGAGTCAAGAAATTCTGGAGGGAGGAAAAGGAAGGGAGAAATGTAATGATATTATAATCTCAAAAAATAAAAACCGAGGATAATACTTATATGGAAAGCATATTTTTAATTAGAGTTATCTCACATGCAAATAATGCTCATCTCAGAAGCCCTATAGACTATCAAATAAAAAAATTCAGTGGTAGGTTTTACCATATCTCTTTTAGTGGTTGAGTGGGTGGAGCCCATGAGACACCTGGAGCATTACAGACTATTGTCATAAATTATAGTTTCATTCCAGAACTTAAGGATAAGTCACTACTACTGAAGATACAACTTGCAGAAATCAAGCAGGCACTGACCCGTAAGGGTCTCCCTTAGGTAACTCTCATAATGTCAGAATGTGCTATCAGGCTGCCAGGAGAAAAAGAAGCAATCTTATCCAGATGAAAATTCTTTGAACTATAGTAGCAATGAGACCAGAAACATATATTGAATTATACCATAGTTGTACTAGTATCTTGGGGGTAAACATAGATATCTGATTGAACTTAAGACATATTGAATAGAAGAGAGCTCATGCTGGTACTATAAACCTAGCAAAGAACCCATGGTTAGAGAGGTCATAGACATTAGAAAAAAGCCTAATACTACAATTTTGTCAAGTTGATGCAGTACCCAATTGCCTTCTAAACATTTATTCACATACAGATAATTCAGTAACAGTGTACACTGCCCTCCCCATTGAAGAAGGTTTTTTTTTTTTTTTTTGGAAATTAGATAGCAGTTAGAGCAATAACTAGGAAAAGTGCAGAGGATAAGTGAATGTTTGTTCACATCTCCAGTAAGGATATCTTTAACACCCAATGCTCTGTGAACATCGAGGAAAGGGGTATAGAGAAAGGGTCTAAGAACTAGAACACTGCTATAGAATAATGTCTTCTCAATTCAACAGAGGTATTTCCCTTATAAACTCTCAAAGGCATGGTTGACTTTACAAGACCTGCATTGGAGTGGATTGTTTTTACTCTTTACTCTTTGGGAGGGGTACCACCCAACTCCCAAATAAATGCACAGAGTCTATTCTTTCTTATGAATCCCTCCTTATCTTGGTTTGTTTCTAACCAGTTTTTCTTAAAATTATCCCATCTAACTTTTGCCTCTGGGATTTTACCTTTCTCTATTTCTGTATATCTTTTTTTTATTCTTAGTCTGTGTCTGGTTGTTTGGCTGGGTGATGGGCCCATTCTTTTCTAGCTCCTCCATCTCTCTTCCCAGATTTCCGTCTATTTAATCATAGACTGTCAATGACTTCTGAAATAGGAAATCAGATTTTTTTTAAATTAGGTGTCAGCCCAATGATATATTACCATACTCCAGATTCAGCTATATATCCATGTTTATGCATATAAGCAACACTAATTGAACTAATTGGATATATGAGTATGTGCATGTATATGTGCATGCATGCATGCATGCATGTGTGTGTGTGTGTGTGTGTGTGTGTGTGTGCGTGTGTGTATGTGTGTGTGTGTGTATGTGTGTCAGAATTATAGAGGAAGGAGATCTGAATTTGATAGTGGTTGTGAGGGGGGCATTGGAAGAGTTGGACAGGGGAAAGGCAAGTATAAATAATTAAAATGCGTAGTAGAAGGAAAGCTGCTGAGAACAATAGAAATAGTTTCCCCCAGGAAAGAGTACACCAATTGTGATCCAATACAAAATTAGCCTACAAGTAATATTACTCAGATTAAGCAGGATGTGTTTAAGTATTTAGCAATGTACATATACACATATATATTTATGAATTGAATATACATGTATATAAAATATATAATATGTTATATATAATGTTATATATAATATACTTTATCTATTAAAATAGAAAATCTCATGAATTTGAAAGTGAGCAAGGAAGGTAGTTGGTTAAAATGCATAGTAGAAGGAAAGCTGCTGAGAACAATAGAAATAGTTTCCCCCAGGAAAGAGTACACCAATTGTGATCCAATACAAAATTAGCCTACAAGTAATATTACTCAGATTAAGCAGGATGTGTTTAAGTATTTAACAATGTATATATACACATATATATTTATGAATTGAATATACATGTATATAAAAATATATAATATGTTATATATAATGTTATATATAATATACTTTATCTATTAAAATAGAAAATCTCATGAATTTGAAAGTGAGCAAGGAAGGTAGTTGGAAATGTTAGGAGGGAGAAAGGGAAAGGATAAATAATATAATAATTATCTTATAATAAAATATTTTAAAACACATTGTATTTGTGTGTGAAATTCTCAAAACCCTTAAATTGTAATCTTTTGAAAAGGCATCTTCCTACTAATTTCTCTGCATTGAAATTGATACACTACCCATAATAAAGACAGAATATTGGCAAGAAACACAGAATCTTGGAAAACATACAGACTTTGTGGAAAAGGGACTTTTGTTGAGGATATAATTTTATATATAATTTATACAATACATAATTTCAGTAGTTTCTTCCAGATTCATTTTGTATAAACTATGGTAATAAGACTAACACCTGGTGGTTGCTGAAAAATTGAATCATTTTAACCTTTTTATTTATACATATTAAATTAAAATTTCCCTCATCATGTTCTCTTTGTGGAGCTTTTGAAGTACACAGTTCAGAGCATGAATTCAGAGGAAAGAAACCTGGACTTGAATTTAGAGTCTCCAATCTGCCAGTTGAGCAGATTGGAATAGTTACTTTGTGCTTCAATATCAAATCACTAAGGAAAACTGATAGTACCTTAGCACAGAATCTGTATTGAGTTAATCAAAAAATGATGAACACATTCAGGACAGAACCTTTGTTGTCCTTGGCAAACCATTCACTTACTCACATAGTGGTTAGGTTTCAATTCAACATATCTTTGCATACTTGTTTTTCTTTTTCATTTCAGTTATCTGAATTTTATTTTGTTATTATTTTATGTGGGTGATATAGACATGTGGTGCTCTAAAGACACTTTTCTGAATTCAGTTCTGTCTCTCCACCATGAGTTCCAGGGATCCAACCTGGGTTGCCAGACTTTATGGAGCAACTACTTTTATCTCTTGATATGTTTTGCAGGTCCTCCTTGTAAATTTTATTTTTAAAATAATATATTTCCTAAGCAATGTGTGTATCTGTGAACCATTAAAGTAGTATATAATCAATTTTTTTTTATCCCAATTGAAATGCTTGTTGCATGGATGGAAACAAAAAATACTTAATTACATGGAGTTCACCTAGATGTTTTTATAGGCTAACTCCTGTTTTGGCATTTGATGCAATCCCTTAAATGGAGTCTATGTCTGAGGCTCTAGAGGAGTGAATCACAGAGTTTGAATCATACCATTTGGGCCTCAGAAATGCACTCTAAAATCATCCTTGTGCCTTTCTATAATATGCATATTTCCTAAAATTGCTAGGTACTAAGTTTCTCCAGGTAATGGAATTACAGAAAAAAAAAAAAGGACAAATTAAGAAAAGCATGCTTGCTGTGGGATGTCTTTTTGTATGCTATGAATATGTGCTGCTCCAATTGGTTTATAAGTAAAATGCTGATTGGTCAGTAGCCAGGCAGGAAGTATAGGTGGGATAAGCAGACAAGGAGAATTCTGGGAAGAAGAAGCCTGAGTCAGGAGTCATAATCCAGACACAGAGGAAGCAAGATGACAAGGCAGAACTGAGAAAAGATACCAAGCCATGTGGCTAAATATAGATGAGAATTATGGGTTAATTTAAGTGTAAGAGCTAGTCAGTAATAAGCCTGAGCTGTAGCCTCTGTGTTTATTTGGGTCGGAGTGGCTGTGGATCAGGTGAGACACAGGAAAATTTCCACCTACAAATGGCACCCAATTTACGGCTTGAACCCACACCCCTGAGATTAAGAGTCTCATGTTCTACCTACTGAGCTAGCTGGGCAGGACACAGAAAAACTTCCAACTACATATGCTATCATCTACTTGTATGTAAATACGTAAAATAATAAAAATATTTTAAGATGTTCTATAACACATGGCAAGTTCTTTCATTTAAATTTTTAATGTTTTAAAATATCTACATATTCTCTGAGTGTCAACACTTGTCATGCATTTCTTGCTAAGGAAATCATATTCTGGAGATGTCATGGGTGCAGCTTATATGTCTAGAAGAAACTATATGAAATTGAACACCATGATCGTCTAGATTTTACAATCTTTTCACTCTCCCATCCATGGTTTTACCTGAGCCATATGCATATGGGTTGCATTATAGAAGTACATATTGATGCCAGGCACCCCACATTTGTTCTCTGACTTTTGCCTAATTGTAGATCTTTCTCATAGTCTTCATTAATTTCAAGAAAAATCTTTAATGAGATGTGAGACCTACATTTGTCTAAGGGTATAGAATATGTATTTATAATGTTATAGATATTATATTGGCTTATGTAAATGACAGTAAAGTCTTGCTCTCCCTTGCTTATGACCTCTCCAGCCAAGCCCCTTCACAATATGCATCTAGTTTTAATCATACATAGCCAATGTTTCACTGTTAAAGAAAGGAAATCTGAATTTCTCCCTAAAATAGTTCACTTTGAGGATATAGTTTAGACTTACAGCATGTACACATCTAACCAATTGAATCTGTATCAGCCTTTCAATTCCTCATAACTGGATATATTGGAACATTTTGAACAGAACCTGTTTAACTTTGTTTTTTTTTTGGGGGGGGCAGCAAAACCCATTTGATTGTTCATAGATGGGTTTAAGTGTTGATTGATTGGTTGATGTAGGTGGGGACATGAAGTTGTTGGCTGCATTGTTTGTAGGAGGGTATTTGTGTGTAACATACACAGATAAAAGAGCTATGTTGCCAAGAGCACTACTAGAAAAGGGAATGTGCCAGGCGGTGGTGGCGCATGCCTTTAATCCCAGCACTCGGGAGGCAGAGGCAGGCGGATCTCTGTGAGTTCGAGGCCAGCCTGGGCTACCAAGTGAGTTCTAGGAGAGGCGCAAAGCTACACAGAGAAACCCTGTCTCGAAAAACCAAAAAAAAAAAAAAAAGAAAGAAAAGGGAATGTGCACAACCCAAACCTTGCAGTTCCAAGATAAAATCTATTTCTAGTATTTGCATGCCTCACCTATGAATACGCTCACCCCAAACCCTGTAAACATTTACAACCATAATGACCATGTATATTCCTTTCAAGATATGTCATCAAAATCTTAATGAAATCTACTTTTAAAATGCAACTTTTCTCTTTCTGACCTTTGGTTTCCTCACTTAGAATGATTGCTTTCAGTTCCATCCATTTACCTGTGAAATATATACTCATATTTTTTTCTTAAAATCCAAGTAATATTCACTTATATATTCACATAACCACATTCTTTTTTTTTTTTTTTTTTGAGACAGGGTTTCTCTGTGTAGTCATCTCTGTGTAGCTTTGGAGACTGTCCTGGTACTCAATCTGTAGACCAGGTTGGCCTTGAACTCAAAGGAATCTGTCTGAATCTGCCACCCTAGTGCTGGCATAAAAAGAGTATGCCGCCACTGCCTGGCCATAACCACATTGTTATAATTCTTTCATCAGTTGATGGACATCTAGGTTATTTCTATTTCCTGGATCTTATGACCAGAGCAGCAATGTGTGATGATATTATGTTTTCCAAAATATTGTGCACCCTAATAAACACATCTGGGATCAGAGAACAGAATAGCCGCTAGATATAGAGGCCAGAAAATGGTGGCACACAAGCTTTTAACCTTAGCATTCCAGAGGTAGAGATCCGTCTGGATCTCTGTGAGTTCAAAGCCACACTGGAAACAGCTAGGTGTGGTAACAAGAGCCTTGAATCCCAGGAAGTGATGGCAGAAAGCAGAAAGGTATTTAACGCATGAAAACCAGGAACTAGTCTAGTTAATCTTTTAGGCTTTTGAGCAGCACAGTTCAACTGAGAGCCATCCAGTCTGAGGAAATAGGATCAGCTGAGGAATAGGCAAGGTGAGGTGGCTGTGGCTTATTCTGCTTCTCTGATCTTCCAGCATTTGTTCACCCCAATACCTGGCCCCAGGTTTGATTTTATTAATAAGAACTTTCCATATTCCTACTACATCTGGTACCCAACATTCATGGTACAAATTTGAGAAAAAGCTACTTGCCTGGGGTTTTGTGGGCCCCAGCTCAGACCCAAGCTACACATTGTTGATTGTGGTGACACACTGGTTGGATTTACTGAAGGAGGCAGAGGCAGGAGGATCCCAAGTTTGAGGCCAGCCTGGGAGGCTTTCTAAGGAGAAGCTGCAGCCAGGGCTGATACACAAACGGTGGTGGTGGGTCCATGGAGGCAGTGACTGCTGTTCCGAGTTGCTAGCTGCTTCTCATTGTGTTGATGACTGCAGTGATGCTGCTACCTGGGACAAAGGGTTTACTGCTGCTTGTTCAGAGAAGAGTTGCCTGGACTATCGTGTTTCAAGAAAACATCGGCAAAGGTCACTTTGGAAAAGTTTGGCAAGACAAATGGTGGGGAGAAATTGCTGTGAAGATTTTCTCTTCTAGGGAAGAACATTCATGGTTCTGAGAGACAGACATTTGTCAGACTGTGATTGCTCCAAACCATGGAGGAGGCACAAAAAAAAAAAAAAAAAAAAGATGCAGGGCACCATGACCATGACTAACAATGACTTTGGAATCTTCAAAAGGATGACGGGACCCCACAAAGATGATTCCACATGGACTATGGTAAAGCCATTAAGCTGATTAACACCACGGAAAGATCAACTTTGGACTACTTTGGACTACAAACTGCTCAGTACAATTTTGAGACGGCTAGCTGAGATGGTCCAAATTCATTACTACTCAAGCAAGGACTTGAGACGGCCCTGCACTTTCCCATTAAGCAGAGACTGGACTAATGATATGGCTAACTCTCTCAGGACTTGACAATTAACTCAAAAAATTTTCTTTTCAGGATTCTCTAAAAGTGCATTCAACCCCAGAAAGCAGGAAGAGGTTTTTAGTTGTTTAATGAGTTATGGATATTGTCATTGTTTATGATGGTTGGTTACAAGTTGTTAATTGTTAATGGTCAGGATAAAAGCTGAACAAGGAGATTAAATTCAGAGTTTTTGTATGAAAAAAAAGAAAAAGAAAAAAAGAATATAGATATGATGTAGATCATTGAATCTACTCTGAGAAAAAAGATAAAGAAATAATAGGATAAATGGGTAGATCACTGAATCTACTCTAAAAAGAAAAAGGGGAAGATATAAAAATGCTGAAAGGTAGATTATTGAATCTATTATGAAAAGAAAAAAGAGAATATGGATATGATAAGGTAAAAAGGTCACTTATTGAATCTACTTTTAAAAAGGAACTGCTTGCTTTAAACAGGATAAGTAATGAAATTTTTTGTCTGAGTTTATCAAATGTTATTGCACTGGACATTGTTAATAATGGAGTTTTTTGTCTGAATATGTCAAATGTTAATGGACTAGATGTTGTTAATGTAATTCTTGTTTGTATATATTGCAAATACTTATTGGATATAGTTTTTTCTTGTATTAGTTATAAGCTTTTTAAATTTTAGACAAAAAGAGGAAATGTGATGATATTGTTTTCCTCAAAATATTGTGCACCCTAATAAACTTATCTGGGGTCAGAGAACAGAACAGCCACTAGATATAGAGGCCAGAAAATGCTGGCACACACGCCTTTATTCCCATGAAGTGATGGCAGAGAGCAGAAAGGTATTTAAGGAGTGAGAACCAGGAACTAGAGCTGGCTAAGCTTTTAGGCTTTTGAGCAGCACAGTTCAGCTGAGATTCATTCTAATGAGGATACAGAGCCATTCAGTCTGAGGAAACAGGATCAGCTGAGGAATAGGCAAGGTGAGGTGGCTGTGACTTATTCTGCTTCTCTGATCTTTCACCGTTCACCCCAATACCTGGCCCCAGGTTTGATTTTATTAATAAGATCTTTTAAGATTCCTACTACAGCAATGACAATGGATGAATAAGTATCACTTTAGTAGAAAATAGATTCTTTGGAAATTTTTTTGAGAAGTCTCACTTTAGCACCATGCCCCAATTTTTTAGAGTTTGTTCTTTGGATATTTTTTTTGGTGTGTGTGTGTGTGTGTGTGTGTGTGTGTGTGTGTGTGTGTGTGTGTGTGTGTTTTCTTTGTATGTTCTAGATACTAACACTTTTTCGGCCAAGTAGCTGGCAAACATTGATTTCCATTTTTGGAGGCTTCCGTTTCTCCCAAAGCATGACTTCATTTGCTGTATTGAAGCTTTTTAATTTCATGATGTCCCATTTCTCAAGTCTTGTTCTTAATACCTTCAGTACCAATGTCCTGTTCCCAAAGCCCTTTCTTGTACCTAAAAGGTTTCAAATGCTTGCCCTACTTCATTCTCTTACATCAGATTCTAAGTTTTGGTTTGAATGTTGACATACTTTATCCATTTGGATATTTGTGCAGAAACAGATAGAATGATGACATTTCGTTCTTCTACACCTAGAGATCTAGTTTGAGCAACATAATCTGTTGAGGATGTTCTTTTCTCTACTGGGTTGGCCTTTTTTTTTACTAAAGATAAGAGTATAGCTTACATGAGAATCAAAATTTTATTTCATGATTAATGTGTTTCACCATATAGTATACGGCAGGTACATTCATCTTTGCTCTAAATACAAAACACATCTTCATCCATGAAATTAAAAGCAGTCTCCATTTACTTCATTACTTCCTCCATAAAAGACATTAGTTTTTATCAAGATGTAAATGTTTACAGACACTGAATTTAATATTTAAGGAATTGTGTTCATACTGACACTATTTTTAAATGCACTTATCCAAACACATTTATTAATCATGTTATATTATCTGTAGCAAGACTTTTAACACTGCTTTAATATATATACATAAAATAATATATACTGTAGATAATATATGTACACATATACATTGGCTTATATTAGATCACATACATATATTCAATGAGATTACCCTAAGTAGATGAGAGTATATTTAACCAATATGTGTAATGATCTCTCTCTAATTTCATTAGTTATTAGTAATACCATGCAAGTTTTAAAATGTGGAAGTTTATTGCCATTTTTAACTATGATTATTTATAAAATTATACTTATATGGGTAAAATTTATTCAAGTGTATGTTTGGTAGAATTCAGATACATTTTGGTACACCTTAGGTAATTTTACAAAGTAACATTTCCAATTCATATAACACAAAGAATACTAAAAAGCAACATTAAGAGTATCTTAGCAAAACATTCTAATTAATTTAATCTGCCTGTATATGTAAAGATTTAGAAAAATATTATGAGTGAAAATAAAATAGAACATGCCCATATGAAATCACAATGGCCCCACAATTATCATAACATTACATAAAAACACGGTTGAGTCTATAATATACATTAAATGTTCAAAATAGACTGATTTTTATCTATACTTTTGCAAATCTTGATCTATGGAAAGCTATAATAAAAAAGCTACTGTACTTTGAGATTTTTTTGTTGTTCCTTTTTGAAATATAATTAAGAGTGAGCCCTATTATTTCATGACAATGGAAAAGCCATTGACCGTGCTGCTTTTGAAATCCTGCATCACACAAAGCATTTTCTAATGATGTCCTTGGCTTAAGAAAAGAAAATCGACTTGACCTAATTAAAAACTCAAAGGAATCTCTCTATCATTTTATCATAAACCTTATGTGGGCTTTTTGCCAGTTAAAGAATGGTCAATTTTAAGAAATCTGTCAAATGAAGATGGAATGATACACATTAAAGTAAGGCAAATTACAAGGAATTAGATTTGTCAGACTGTAAAAACTTGAGGCACAATGTGTACCAGTGAAAGCTTCAAAATGGAGCACATTCTTCTTTGTTCAACTCAAGTACTAAAGATCAAGAAAAGGACATGGCTGTGCTGAGATGAGTGAGCAGCAGCACAAAAGCATCTTTCTGCAGACATAATTACTCCAAATCTCTGTCAATAATGAAGCAGTCCTAGTTACCTTGGTACCATCTTTCACATTTTCTACTACAATGAGATAGCCCTTAGAGTTCTTTCTGTGAATCCAGAGCGAGCGAGCTATAGAGAGCTTGGGACATTTTCAACTGGCAGTATTTTTTCAAAGTCAGAAAACTTTGAATTCATACACACATTTGAGCAATTCAAAATATGAAATGAAATTTACTCTCCTGATATGCCTAACTAGACTTACTATGGACTAACACATCAACATCAATTTTCATAAAATCTTTGACATTAATCTTTTTTTATCTCCTGCACATTTAGAATATTATTTTTAACCATGTGCTTTATGTTTCTTTATCACACTGTATGAATATGGTTTAACAGTTTCTGTTTCCTTGTTTTGAACTTAGTATTTATACCAGTGATTTTTTTCCCTCATTAACTTTTGATCATATAAACCCATTTTCTCTGATGCTTCTCTCATGATATTGCCTCATGCTTATTTAAATGTGACTTCATAAATATAAAATTTTAATTATTATCTTGGCCTATTTTTAAAATGTAAACATTTTTCTTGTAAACTTACACACAAATGACACATATTTAGAATAGCTGTTTTCTAAAATGTTTGGGATTACAAGTATTTTTGATTTAAGGGCTCTCAATGTTTGGAGTATTTGCATAGAATGTAAGTTTTAGAATTCCTTACCTGAAAATCTGCATATATAATTACCGAAATTTGCAATGTTTTATTAATATGATTACAATTTTAATTGCCTTCCAATTGAACATATTTTAAAATAAAATCTATCTATCTTTGTCTTAAAGCTTTCTGCTGTATGTTCCAACATACCCTTAAGTTTCATTACAATGCAAACTCTATTCCCATTCTCCACTTTCATGAAAATGAATCATTTTCTCATGACAAAGTATGTTCTTCTGCATGTCTGATCCATTAAATGGTTTATATTATTCTTCTTTATAAGATATTTAACACTATGTCAAAGAGTCAACCTCAACACCCAATCATTAATAGTCCCTTTGTACTTTCATAATTCTGTTTCTGTTTCATTAGGGAAAACTTAAGATTTTGCTTAATTAAAATATAATGAATTTGTTGAGACTTTTTTTATGACAATGACAACTTTCTATGAATTTCTATGTGTGCTAGATATTTCAGTATTAGTTCTTTGAACTTAAAAATTTAAATGGAAATCTATTCTATATAAAATATTTTTGTTTTTATTAGAACATTTGTGAGAGGAATTTTGGTTTCTGTTTTAGAAAACATGACCAGTTAATGATCTACACTTAGGAGGGCTAAATCCATGGAAAATAAGCTTCTACAGCAAGGTTAATTGGTCATAAGTGTACGAGGCAATGTTGAGGAGTAGAAAGAGACCCTATTGAAGAGAAAACAAGCTTAAACATTAAAGGAAGAAGTTAAAGACCCTCTTATACATAACAAGCAGGAAAGAATTTCTAATAGAAATTAACACTCTATTTTTGCTGAAAAGCATTAAACAGTTATTTATACTTACATACTCAAACAGTACACATATAGTATTCAAAATCAAGAATACTGAAGACATTGTCATGTTGTTGACATATCTCAAGTTCTAAGGCATTCAGATAATAGGTGAATAGCAGCAGATTTTAAAATTATTGAAAAATATCTAAATATGATGAATGAATAAGCAATTCAACTTCAAGAGAAGATGATAGATCGTGCATTGAATTTAACCTTTTAATACTAATCACATATAAACATTGACATGGAATAGATACACAGATGGACTTAAGCTTTGAAATGTTTGTGGACTTGTATAAAATGGTGAATAGAAAATTTAAGAGAAATGTAAGGCATAGCTATTTAGATAAAATTTCATCTACATACAAAAAACAAGAATATAATGTTTACTGCTCTAGTGGGCAATTGAATATGGAAGAATGGAGCCTAAAAATCAGGCAAGCTAGTATTAAGCAGAAGCCAACTTTATTCAGAGCATCAGAAAATTTATACTCTGAGAGATAAGAAGAATCACATGAATAAAGTATACAATCATAAGAATAGGCCACATATCACAAAAAACATGTTTTTACCATTGAGGAATAAAGACAAATAACAATAGCCAGTTGTAATGAGTACTCTAAATTAAATTCATTTCTATGTGTTACACCCAGGAGTGACATGAAAGTGTAATCCAAGAAGTTTTTGAAGAAACTGAAGTCACAAGACTTTTGTGCCTTTGTCTTGAATGTCTCACAAGCACTCAGAATTCCCCTCACAAGACGCTATCTTTCTACAGTGTTCCAACAATATAAAAACATTTTGCCTATTTTGACTTGTTTTAGTACAATATGCAGAATTAAAAATGCACTTATTGGAGCTAGGGATTTAGCTCAGTGGTAAAGTGCTTGCCTAGTAAGTGCAAGGCCCTGGGTTCAGTCCTCAGCACCAGAAAAAAGAGCACTTATTTTTATAAAGACATTTTATTTTGCCATTATTTTCCTCTAGTGTGTAAACACCCACTATGTCTGCTCTGTAAAATTTAGACAGATTTACAAAAATGTAAATGAATCAAACATTAGAAAATGTTGAAGTATATATCCTATTTTGAATAGAAAAACGAATTTAGATGTGATAACAATATATATTTCAATTGAGGTTCTTTGATATGAACAACTGTCATCATAACATTAGACTGCATGAACAGAACAATGTATCTGACAGTGACTGGTATTATCTTATAATCACCATAGCACACCCACTCAGTCTGCAAGACACTGACCACAACAATAAAAGAAAAAAAATAGTAGACAGTGACAATGACCCCGTGTACCAGCAGCAGAGCAGTGCTGCTGATAACAACAAAACATTCTTACATTCTTTGTAAGGGAAAGAATCTGACTAATCTTCCCAGAAAATTGAGAGTTACACTGCTTAGCAAGCATGGCAGCTTGATGTAACAGGGAGAAAATAACTCCGAGGAAGCACAGCCAGTTCTCTTTAGCTTCACTAAAACAGACTCAACATCAAAGCTCTTTGTTTATTACTCTAAAATTCCCCACTTGATCAATTGTTAACAAACACAAGCAAATGAGCAAGCTGTCTTAAAACCATTAGGAATTTGAATAAAATGGATGAACTTAAAGTAACTTTTTTCATGATCCTTGATGAAGTGGAAAAAATTTTACACTTCTCAATAGTATCCTGATTACAAAAACATGTAAACAGAGAATTTTAGACAACTCACTCAAATAGAAATACAAGCACGTGTACAGGTACACACACACACACACACACACACACACACACACACACCACCACACACACACCATACACCGCACATACAAATATGTGTTTATTTACAATATATGATGATACATATTTTTCTTAACTATGCTGCTTTGGAGACCTGAAATAACAAAATGTCATCTCAGTTTGAATTTCAAACATAACTGAATTAAAATACCTGTGGATTAAAAAAGTACATCAGAGCCGGGCGGTGGTGGCGCACGCCTTTAATCCCAGCACTTGGGAGGCAGAGGCAGGTAGATCTCTGTGAGTTCGAGGCCAGCCTGGGCTACCAAGTGAGTTCCAGGAAAGGAGCAAAGCTACACATAGAAACCCTGTCTCGAAAAACCAAAAAAAAAAAAAAAAAAAAAAGTACATCAGAATTTATTTTCTTTTAATCATTGAAACTGCACATGCATTCAAATGTGTACATATTCCAAATAGTCACATTACAATTAAAAGCATTAAATAACATATATAATGAATGTACATTATCTAGTTAAAAGAATATATATAATATATATATATATATATATATCTTACAGTCAATTTAGGAAATAAATAAACATATATATATATGGCTTTAGTATAACAAATAAACTCCACATACAGAGAGACACATGTATTACACACAGAGAGACACTATGTATGTGTGTACTTTTTACTGGATATTTAATATGAGTATATTTTTGGTGAGTTTTACATTTGGTGTCATTTCTCACATGGTTTATGTGCAAATAAATGTGAATGTCTAGTAGAATGTGTGCACATTTCTATTTAAGCTTAGACTTTCAAATCGACAGCAATTCAGTGAGCCAATGGCACAAATCATTAAAATCATTGATTTCTAATTGGAGAAGTAAAAAATTAAATGACAACGAAATAAGAAGGCACTGAGTATCTACAATGAATCAAATACACCCAACTCTACAATTTTACTTTACACAGACATTTAGAAAACAGCATCTGAGGAGAAATTTCACACATGCAGCAGTACACTTGTGAGCAACTCAGGGAATAAATACTATTTTGTTTGAAAAGCTTTGCTGTTTCTGAACCACTAGATAGGTGCCAAATTAACTGATAATTACTCTAGTCTAATCTAGTCATACTGCTCTGTACTGGTAAGTACTTAAAAATAATATTTTAATGATTCACAAATCTCTAATAAATGACGTAAACCCATACAATTCAGAAATACAAAAATAAGCATATTGCTAATGAAAATTATTCCCTTGTTAGATAATAATATCTTTTTTAAAACATTGCTTCAAGCAATTTAATTGAAAACTTACAACCACAATTATGCCGCATGCTATGCTTAGATATTGTCTCTATTGCACAAGCCCAACAATTGGCCACACCATGATGCAAAGCAATGGGAAGCTGTATGGGTAGAGAGGTTCAGAAGACAAATAAATGACTGCTAATCCATGTCACTCACAATGTAATTGGCCTAAGAATATATAATTTATACTTTTAGCTATCCTAGGTCTTTTGTTTTTTCCATATAAAGTTAAGTATTGTTCTTTCCAAGTCTGTGAAGAATTGTGCTGGGATTTTGGTGGGGATTGCATTGAATCTGTATATTGCTTTTGGTAAGATTGCCATTTTTACTATGTTGATTCTACCTATCCATGAACATGGAAGATCTTTCCATTTTCTGATATCTTCTTCAATTTCTTTCTTCAGAGACTTAAAGTTCTTATCATACAGGTCTTTCACTTGCTTAGTTAGAGTTACCCCAAGGTATTTTATATTATTTGTGGCTATTGTAAAGGGTGATGTTTCTCTGATTTCTTTCTCAGCTCCTTTTCATTTGTATATAGGAGGGCTACTGATTTTTTTTTTTGAGTTAATCTTGTATCCTGCCACTTTACTGAAGGAGTTTATCAGCTGTAAGAGTTCCCTGGTAGAATTTTTGGGTCACTTATGTGTACTATCATATCATCTGAAAACAATGAAAGTTTGATTTCTTCCTTTTCAATTTGTATCCCCTTGATCTCCTTTTGTTGTCTTATTGCTCTAGCTAGAACTTCAAGTACTATATTGAATAAGTATGGGGAGACCCCACCTTGGTCTGCTGGCAGTGGTCCAGAGGGTACCTGAACCAGTCTTCTCTGGTGACCAGCCTAGCAAATAACCTAGCTGTCATCATAGAGCCTTTGTCCAGTGACAGATGGAGGCAGATACAGAGATCCATGGCCAGGCACCAGGCTGAGTTTCTGGAACCCAATTGATGAGAGAGAGGAGAGATACTACAGGTGAGGGTCGTCGAGATCATGATGGGAGGATGTGCAGAGATGAGGGACCACACTAGTAGAAACCCATGAACTGTGGACTGGTGGCTGTGGAGCCCCCATGGGACTGGACTAGGCCCTCTGGATATGGAAGACGATTGTTTGGCTCAAACTGTCTGGGTGGCACCCAGGCAGGGGGATAAGGATCTGTCCTGATGGGCAGGCTTCTCGGAATCTGGTGCATGTGGTGTGACACCTTGCACAACCTTGGTGCAGAGGGAAGGGGCTTGGACCTGCCTAGGATCAGTGAGCTGGGCTCTGCTGACTCCCCGTGGGAGACCTCGATTTGGGGGATGTGGGGATGTGGAGTGGCTTGGGAAAGAGGGCTGGGGGGGTGGGAGGAAGGAGGAGGGGGGTCTGTGGATAGCATGGGGAATGAGTAGAAAATTTCTTAATAAAGAAAAATAAAATAAAATTTAAAAAGAATATATAATTTATACTATTTTTTTCTTCCTAATTCTTTGATAGCTACAGAATATTTAATCAAATTCCATGCGACATTTAGAAGCTTATTTGGGTCTTATTACTGTGAAATACATATAGACATAATTCTGTTTACTTTTAGTGCCTAGAAATTTTAACAGAAATATGAACTTGCTATATTAGTCAATTTTTAGTCACCTATGGAATATCTAGGAAAATCAGTCAAGTCAAGAAAACAGATGACAACAAATGCTGGTGGAGAAAAGGAAAGACAAACTCTCAGTTACTATTGATGAGATTCCAAATTGGCTCAATATAAACTGGACACTTGGTCATCTATATATAAAATTAAACTATGAAAATTTCAGGCAAGTGAATGAAACTATAAGTTATTACAGTGAGTGAGTAATCAGGACCCAGAAAGACAAATACCTCATGTTCTCTCTTATTTGTGTATTCAACTCTGAACATTTAGCTGTTAGGATATAACTTGGTATAACTGCAGATATTAGAAAAAACGAAGAGACCACGGAGGTTTGATGCAAAAGGAGCTTTTTAAAGGGAACACATGTGCTATGAAGAAAAACAAGGACAAAACTGTATCCAAAACTTTAACTGACGAAATCAACAGACAATACAAAAGGAATGGAAAGGAAGTAAGAATGATGGAAAAGGCACAGGGCAACATTGTTTTACTTTCATCTAAAATACATAGGTAACAAATATAAGTTTATGTGCATGTGTGTGTGCGTGTGCATCTCCACATGATACATCTACAGTACAATATACTACAATTGTGGAAGAGGGGTCAGAGAGACTTTAAGACTCTGAATACTAGGACATTTTCCATAAGAGAGTGTCTTCTACATTTGACAGGGAGCAGCATCTATGAAATGCCAACAATAGAGCAGCACAATGCTAACATCATTTGACTTGCCAACATGGTTGGTGAAGATTTAAGGAGACTCCAGACTTCGATGAGCACTTACATATCATTAATGCCAACTTACAAGGAGAAGATCAGTCTTCTACTTGGATTAACTACCTTAGTGGATTAATCAATTATATGTGCTCAGCCTTAAAAATACAAGCAATACAGAAGGTCTCAACAGGCTTTTTTGTGCATGTATCTATATGTAACTGAAAGTTTTCCTGTGCCCACCTGGCTCCTGCATCCTCGTGGTCCCACAGCTGCTCAGACCCAAATGAACACACAGAGGCTTACATTAATTACCAAGTGTATGGCCTGTTGGCTCAGGCTTCTTGCTAGCTAGGTCTTACATCTTAAATTAACCCATTTCTATAAAACTATACTTTGCCATGTGGCTTGTGGCTTCTTGCTTCTCATGATGGCAGCTGGCACCATCTCCTCCGTTCTGCTTTTCTCCTTCCTGCTCTCTAGTTAGAATGTCCTTCCTAACCCTATTCTGCTTCATCATTGGCCAAACACCTTTATTTATTAGCCAATCAGAGCAACATATTTACACAGCATACAAAAAGACATTCTCTCATCATTTATATATGTAATAATAATAATTGTAAATAAAGAATAACAGGCCATGCGTTTATGAGGCAGTGAGGAGAAGGGGATCATTGGAAGAGAGCGGAGTACGGTGAAAATAATATCAATACAGAAATCATTTATGAAATTGTAAAAATAGTATAAAATAGAACTAGGATCACCCATATTTTATTATGATTCTGAAAGAAAGTCTGTGACTGTATCAGTAGTGATGTGTATATAATCACAAAGGGTGATTGGAATATTTTACAGAAGCTTTTAAGTTTTCTTTGTGTAAAAAATATGGTTTCTCATCAAGAAAAACTGCTCCACACCCTTAGCCACTAGGGAAATAATGGTGAAAATTGCTTTAAGATTCTGTCTCACCCCATTCAGAATCATCACCAACAGGAATATAAAAAAATATCAAATGATGGCACACAAGTTCTAAAAGGGGAGCTCTTGTATACTCTTGGCGAGAGAACAAACTGTTGCAGCCACGTTGAAAATAAGTCTGGGGTTCACAAAGCTCGTCAAGAGCTGAATTGATTTAAAGCCTGCTCCAGAGGAAATTTCATGCCTGGTACTGTAATGCTGGTCAAAGGCCCATGGCTTGAGCTAGGTCATAGCACTATGGTAGAAATAACTGTTATTGTTAAATGTTCATGCTGTCAAATTATCTTCTAAATATTTACAGTTGTGCTTATAGCCTTGGCAAGCTACCATTTGATCTTTGTGCCCTCCAATGGACAGCAGTCAGTGGAGACATGCATAACTGTTTAGAGAATCGACCAAAAGAGATTTAGTGTTCAGGTATAAAGGGGCCATCTATATAATACCTCCATCCACATAACCAACACAACAAAAGTTTAGTGAACATCACTAAAAAAGAAATCAAGAGGAATGTAAGAGCAGGATGTTAGGAAGACTACTTTGAAATTCTGCCTTCCGGACATGACAGTGATATATAATCATGGTCTCCCAAGAGCTGTGGTTACTTCTACAAGATCTATACAAGGTAAAGCAAGCCAAATCCTGGCCCAGATGGAGTCGATGATCTCAATGCTCCTATCTCATACTAGAGAGATATTAGCAGTGGGTAACTGCTAATGGAGCAAGAGAACATTTTGTGTTAAGGAGATATAAATGGTAGCTTACTCATACTCCTGTGGATGCTCTCACAGCTGTGCACTAACAGGTCATAGTGGCTTATCTAAGCCAAATAAGCAAGCAAGCAAACAAACAAACAAAAACCAGATGAAATCAGAAGAGGGATGAACAAAGAATATCTGGTAAAAGGTTGACAGGGAAATGTAATAGATATAAATATATTTCATTATACACAAATATGAATGGATGTCTCTAAAATAAAGAAAAATACAATAAAAACTTTCCAGATATTTTTTCTTTAAACTCTCAAATCTCTCAAAAAGTATTATCTTAATATTTTCTTCCAAATCATAGATATACCATGATGGCTCATGACCATTTGTTATCAGGTTGTCAGCATCTGGTTCCAATGTGCTCATTGGAAAATAGTGCATCTATTGCCTTCATGACTGTTATGAATCAGTTTTGAAGAATTCCACACTGGTCCATTTTGCACATAAATACAGATAACACTGGAATGATAAGTATGTTTAAAATAAGAATGCAGCATCTTCAGGCATAATCAAAATTTAAATGTTACAAAACATTATTAAAGCATAATAGAATATAAAGCATAATTAGAAACATTTAATGTTGAAAATGAAGAGAGTGATAACATTTAATAGATTGAGTAAGTCTCCTATATTTCAGGGGCAAAATTCATTTTTAATTTAGTTCTTAGACGGTTTTGTACATTGTGTTTTGACCATAAATGTCCTCTCTCTAACTCTTCTCAGATCCATGACCCCTGTCCTAACTCAACTTTGTGTCCCTGTCTTTGTTGACTCTTTTGTTTGCATCCTTTTCTTTTCAAGTCCAATTTGTGCTTCCCAAATATTATTGGATGTCTGGTCTTTGACCAGAACATGGTCAACTTATCAGGGGCTATACACTCTTAGGAAAAACTCTCCTTTCCCAGTTGCAAACAATTGCCAAAAGCTCTGTAGGTAGGGGTACGACTGTGTACCCAAGTCCATTTCCCATGTTGATATTTTATCTGGTTTGGGCTTACAGAGGTTTTTTATTTTCTATTTGTTTCTCAGACTTTTTTTTCCCTTTTAAACAATGACTTAAGAAATATACTAGGTAAAATTGTGTGTGTACAATTTCAACAATACTCAGCCATCATTATTTGGCTTTGTTTACTATATTGGGCCTTCATATTTTTTGCACCATTTATAGTTAAGTTACAGATGTGGATTAGACCCAGAGCATGGGTTGCACAAGGAGTTTTCTCCCCTTCTTTCTAGAGTTTCTTTGTTGTTTTTCTGAATGCTCCTTAGTAAAGGTTGATTATCATTACCAAGACGGTAAATTAGTGAATGGTAATGCTTTCTCTAATTATAAAGCAGTTAAGAACACCATAAGCAAGTACCTGGAAGGAAAAATGCTGAGTACTCCATTTGACGAATTGGATTGTAAAGACAGTAGTTTTGCCATATGTTGCTGTTTATGTAGATGTTTCAACACAGTTATTTGGCACAGTTAATATTCGTGGAATTAAATTTGATGGCAAGATATAGTGTTATTTAGAAAATAGACATGAGCCATGGAGTAAGAAATAGTTCTAGAAGATAGGCCCAAACCCTGTGCCCATTTGAATAGACTGATAAGCTGTTATAAAATTCTAGGCTCAGATTTTATAATTGTTTCAATTTTAAAACAATACAATGTCTTGATCAAATTCTGCTAAATGGCACAATGTCATGTGATCGATCTTGGAACCAAGAGGATTTCCAAAAGGACTTAGAGATGAGGTAACCTAGAAAATTCAGGCTGTACCTTTGCAGCTGGATGATCAGAATGTCCCATGTGTTAAACTCCTTTGAAAGGTCAAGATAGTTTTTTCTTCGTCTTTAAAAATTGAAGGCTCAAGGACATTTCCCAAAGATATGCACTTAAGAAAAATTTGTGTTTCCCTCTCCCACTCATAGGCAGAACTATGCTAAAAGGACAACCTAGTCTCCACGATTTGGGAATGCAAAGGAATAAACTTACTCCAGATAAAACTACTAAGTTATAAATGTTCATAAAAATTTGAATCCACAGCACAGCACCAACTGTACTATTCCCACCACATTGTGCAGCCCACTCCAATTTCCCATCGGAATGTTTGTCTTGGTAAATAAACTTCTGCTTTAATCCTCTGTGTCTCTGACCTGGTTGTATTTTTGAGTTCCCTTTGAGAACTCAAGAACTGAGAGATCTCTCTAACAATAAGAATAGAAAGAAGCATTTGATCATTAATTTTTGTTTTGTTATCTTCTTTTATAGGTTGTTTTAAGATACACTAGACTATCCGTCTGGAAAGCCAAATGACCATTTGTTAAACTGGGAAAAGTCTTTTATTTAGGTTTTAGCTCTCCTTCTCTGTCTCACTTGCATGTTGCTGTCATGCCAATTTCTCTTTAAAAAAATCCCATAAAATATTAGCTCATATGCCTGTTTTCTCCTCTTTTATTTTGTAAGGTATGTGGAGTTGGTAAGTAAGGTCAGTCAATAGAAAAATAAGATATGTAGGACAGGATTTGGGAGTCGGTTCGCTTTCTGGTTTGAAGACAACAGAAATTTCATTGCTGTTGAGAAGGAAAGGGAGTAGAGTAGTTCCTGACATGTAGCAACATTATTATGATATGTTTGTTAAAAGAATATACCAGGGATTAATATGGCTTAAACACGTCTGCTAAAGTTCAATGGCTGGCAATTTCATTCTCAATGCCAAAGTTTTGACTGACAGGACCTTTATGAGGTGATTTAAAGAAGATTAAACCCTCCTGAATGGATTAATCCCATCACCACAGGAGCAGTTTGCTATTTTGAGTGTAGATTTGCTATAGAAGTGAGGTCATCCGCTTCTTATTTTTTCTCAGTTTCCTGCACACGTGCCTTCTGTCATGGCATTAATTTCTTTTCCAACCATGGCCTTGATCATGATTTTTTTTTCGGCCTCCATAACTGTTAGAAATAAATATTCCTTGAGAGATCAATTGTTTTAAGATGTTCTTTTATAGCAGGAGAAAAATTGACAAGAGAGACCAAGTGGCCGGTCTGGCTGAATTGCGATAATTTTTAAAGTAACTTAATTTCTCATGGAAGTAAAACTGCTGAAGAGACAGTGACAAGTGAATGGCAGGAGCCTGTAAACTCGAAGGCACAGTGTGGAACATGGACACCTGTTTGGCAGTCATAAAGGAGACTCTCAGATTCCCACTGTCACTGAGTGACTATGATCCTGGCGTGAAATCATTCTCTGAGTACCCAACATGGAACATCTAGTGGCTGTGAACAGAAGCATCAAATGTCCAGCTCATTTTCACAGCTCTTTTAGAGTCAGATTTTTTTCAGGATTAGGGACAGAAACAAGCAATATAATTTTTGAGATAGAAATAATACATGGAGACACAGATTCAATCTTGCCCACATATCATGGAAAATTTTGAGAGGAGTCATTAGCCTGGATTCTTTTGGTACCTGTCTTCATTATTCTCTGAGAATGCAAAGTTCTACATTCTGTCTGATCCCTTGTGCCAGTGGAAAGGAGCTGGCCTGGTCCACAGATAAAAAGATGCAATAGTCTGAACCTTTATAGACTGTTGCTGTGTTACATTTCCATTAATGAACTGTCATGTAAGGCAGCAGTAAGAGAAAATTATTTAAGGTACATAGCTGTGAGCAAAATTCTGGCTTGCCATTTAATATGTACACAGAGATGGTCTAAAGCATACATAAGTACTGACTCCTTAGTTGTGATGAATGACTGTAGAAAATGGTCAATACACCAGAGCATAAAAGAAATATCACAGTGTCCGAAAGACACATGCATTAGATAGACTTGAAAAATGGGAACACACATATTGATCTTCTTGTCTCTCTTTAGTGACCACCTGAGAATATTTACTCAAAGTGGACCTCACAGCTTAGGAGTGAGGAAGACATTTTGTATGTCAAACACCTTCATTCACCAACACTGGAATAAAAAATACACTAACCCGCCAAAGGCCTTCTATACTAAGACTGGGACAACCTTTGATCTCTCAAGAATATAAAATTAGAGACTGATTGTATTCTTCTGATAATTTCTTAGCATCAATAGTTATCTAACAGTAAGATAATTATATAGAAATTTGGCCGTTCTGTAAATGGATGCAATACAACCTTATTAAAATTAAGTATCTACTCTAGTTTGGGGCTTTTCTCCTTTATCTTTGAAGTATCAATTGGAATGAGAATTAAAGGTCTTGCATAATGATCACCATATCCATATATGTCACAAAGCATGGCTTTAGACCAAAGGAATAGTTAATGACAAAGAAGATCCATTAATTGACTTATTAATGGACCCTGTGGTTCACTGATTTTAGTATTTCTCTACATGTGCCATAAATAGAAGGCTTTAAAAGACAGAATAAGTGTCTATTTATGGGGCAGCTTATCTTACAATGCTATTCAGCAGTGTGTGTGTGTGTGTGTGTGTGTGTGTGTGTGTGTGTGTGTGTGTCTGTGTGTGTGTGTGTGTGTGTGTGTGTGTGGTGTGTGTGAGAGAGAGAGAGAGAGAGAGAGAGAGATCTTACAGGATGCAGTATATACATTTATCAATAATGAAGATATAATAATGTGTCTTCAAGTATAGAAACACATTATGTTGAGGATTCTGTTAGAAATGACACTCCTATTCTTTTATCCTGGCACACTGTGAGCTAGTGAGTCTCTTCTTTGAAAATTGAGTTCTGCAAGAAGTCCCATGGGCTCAGTGGGGTTGTAGACATTGAAACATCTTCTTTACAAAAATTAACAATTTACAATATGTAGGAAGACACTGAGCTACAAAGCAAGGAAGCAACCTATCTTTGAAGAGCTGGCCAACTACACGGAAAACATGGAATGGAATGGAATAGAGGCATCCAAAGTCGTAGACAAATTTCTAAGCAGTCTTATTAAATAAAAAACACATATCCAAATATAGGGGCGAAAGCCTTAGAGATCAGGGAAATAGAAATAGTCACCAGCTAACCTTAGCTCACCACGCTGCAGCTTCCAAAGTGCCACAAGTTCCTGTCTACCCAGGCTTTATGGCCTTGTTGTTCTGCCCTCTCATTGGCTGTGAGCCCAGCTACCTCACTTCCTCATTCCTGCCTGTCTGTACAGACCTCCAGGTCTCTATGGTTGGTACTCAGATTAAAGGCATGTGTCACCACACGCTTGGCTCTGTTCCCTAGTGTGGCCTTTAACACGCAGAGACCCCCCCCTGCCAAGACATAAGATTAAGGGCGTGTGCTCCCACTGCCTGACTTTTGTGTTTACTTAAAATGGTTTGCTATTTCCTCTGATCTCCAGGCAAGCTTTATCTATTAACATACAAATAAAATATCACACATTTCAGCACAAATAAAATAACACCACACAAAGTGAACACAATATCAATATTGTCTGAGAATTACACATAACCCTGGGGAGACAGCTTTGCTAAATTTTCTCTAGTCTTATTTTTGATGATCACAACTACTTCTTGCTTTAAAAGTGAATTTGGAAGGGTGGCAAGTAGAGAGGAATCTGGTTGAAGTTGAGTGATTGAAAATTCTAATCAGAATATATTATATAAAAATATTTTGTCAATAAAATGCATTTATACAAAATATTAGGAAAATCAAGGTTTTAATTACAGTGACCATCATAATGGTTGACTGATTCTTCAGCTAGAATTGCTTGAATAGGGAATGGGAAATATTTGAAGTGTTACTATACTTGATCTTGGTTATATTAGTAGGTAAAAATGGTGTAGGCTTGGTAGAACTGTTACTACATATTCAAAATGGGTTCAATTTATGAATCCAATTGAAAATCCATTAAAGTTTGTTTCATAAAAATTGTACATGCACCTCTCTTCTCAGACACGTGAAGGGATTTGGACCCCATATGAGATACACACATTGTAAAGTAATGTGAGCAGTACTTGGTAGCACAGAGAGGTAGAAAGGAAACATAACCAGAATATGAATAATGCAAAATCTACTTGGCTCATTTCAATATCCCATGCCATAGTATGATTATTTGCCTTGCCTCTTGGACAGAGTGTAGATCACTTTCGTTTTGACAGGATCAAACTCTCAGGTTATGCTGCCCAACGTGATCTCGTCAGAGACCAAAGAAGTCCTTGTATGTTTTATAATGACAGAGGGATACATCCAGGGTCTGGATTAGTAGATCCTAATATACTTCTGTTTTAATATGAGCTTTCAGGTGGGGTCAAGCAACACAAACTGAAATATCAGGACAGTTGATTTTCTTTGGACTCTAACAAAAGATAAGAAAATAGGAAAAAGTTCCAGGTAAAGAGTTTACTCCCCATGCCCAAAAAATTGTTCCAAAGAAAAGAAATTTCAGCCATTCACTGAGTATTTCCTACAAGATGAATGAAGCATCTGTTATTGGAAAAGGTATGTTTTGAACATTTAGCATTCTTTCTCAGTTTAAATGTTGTCCCTTATATCCACTAACCACATGCTTTCTTTCTTATAATTATATCATTTACAGACCATGAATGAGCCTATTAATTCTAGCCTCAATCTCATTGTTCCAGTAAACAAAAGCTTATAAAAAACCTCTAGTTCCCCAGTATTCATGTGAAAACAGACATTTCATTGCACAAATCAAATATCACTGTTATGAGACAGTTATCATAAATAAATAAATAAATAAATAAATAAATAAATAAATAAATAAATAAATAAAGAAAGAAAGAAAGAAAGAAAGAAAGAAAGAAAGCAAGAAAGAAAGCAAGCTTTGGCTTAATTTTATATTTAGAGTATTTTCCAAGTAATTTACTTTTAACAAAAATATAACAAGGATCCACATATTGCATCTGATTATTGTATTAATTTCTTTCTTTCTACTTTAAATACTATGACTAATTAAGACTGTTTTTGAAGTATACAGGTTGATATGCTTGCTTATACTCTAGCAGAAAGTTTTAAAACACTACAGCTCTGGTATTATGCTAAGCATTGTTACAGTTTACACAAAGATGTTCTAATAAGAACATATCTCCATTTTCTCTTTATTTTCAATATAGCCCGTTGTAGAATTCAGTGTGAACCTAGGTGTCTGTGTTTTACTATTTTCAAATTCAAGGTCCAGTTCAATACTTCTGTGGACACTGCTTTTATTTTTTTGTATGTATGAAATGATTATAATAATATTTTAAATAGTAGAAGCAGGAAACATGGCAGAATTAAACAAAAATAAGTTTTACTAGCCATTACAATAATTTTATTGTATTATTACCTACATACAAAGCTAGCACTCAAATATGACTAAAGAGTTTAGAGGAGGGAGCGAAAACTGCAGTCTAGATATAAACCAAATGAATAAATTAATTAACAAAAAAGAGTATTAATATTTTGTCCCCTTTCAGTAAATAGTGACATGAAAACCATTCTACAGACCTTTGAATTACATTTTCACTGGATTATTTCATGAATATTCTTCTGTGTCAATATTGATGACATCTCATCCAGTCAAAATCATTTTTCATAGAAAGGGCTGATTCAACATCATTTATTTTATCTTTCTACCTTCACAACACACTTAAAGTTACAAGAGTCATTGATCAGTAACACCAGAGCTCTGCTAGGAAGCAATATGCCATTATGTTCTTGGGGCATTGCTTCTTCAAGTTTCCTGATCTCCAAATGTTTTCAATTTTGCTAAAATGTCCTGCTATTTCAGGAATGCTATTAGCACAGAACCCATAGAAAGAGCATTAGACACCCTCATAGGCTCATCTTAGTGGAAAAAGGACAACATTGTTTCTACATATCTAGACCCAGATGGTGATCAGATGTTGATGAAATGTCACAGAGAAAGATTTCTTGAGTTAGATGAAAGAAAGCAGATTGATTCTTTTTCTCTCCGCACATGATTTTGTATTTGCCATGAAGAGTATTTGGAAACATTTTTTTTTTGTCAACAAACCAAATATGGGATACTTACGTGATATTGCTTCCATTTTAAGATTCTCATACTTTGAACTTATTGATATCTTATCATTTTTATTCATTTTAATTCACATATAATTATATCATTTCCCCTTTCTCATTCTTCCATCCAGCCCCTCTCAATACTCCTCCTTTTAACTCTTTCCACATCATCCCCCGAACTTAGCCTGTTTTCACTGATTATTATTGTTACACTCACACACACACACACACACACACACACACACACATACACACACACACGTATATGTAAGTATGCACAAATATATAAATACAAACTATTGAATCCTCTCTTGATGTTTGTGTAGATACAGTTTCAGAAATGACCATTTTGTAGTGGATAACATGTTAGGGAACTTATAACTGGGAAAAATTGATTTTTGCTGTAGTCATTGGTTGCCTGTAGTTCTTTGTTTAGGAGTGAGACTCTGTGATATATTCCCTTTCCATGTCAGCATATCCATAGCTATTACCATTTTTTTTGGTATTGTTAATGTAGTCCTTTCTAGGAGAGACTGTTTCATTGCTGACTTCCTGGTATGCTGGATCTTGCAATCTTTCAATGGCCTCTTCTATGATATACACTGAGTCATAACCCAAGTGCACGGGCTATGCTCAAATGTTTCAATGGAACTGGGCTGTCCATAAGCTGTTGGTATCTGAAGAGTGTCCAGTTGTGGTTTTCTGTGATGGTCTCTATTTGCTAGGAAGAGAAGCTTCTTTGATGAGTTGTAGTACCAACATTTATTTGTAGGTATGAATCTCAATATTGTACAATGGTATGTATGACTAAAATAAGAAACTTTAGGAATATATTGTTGATAGCTATGTAAAATTTGAATTGGAAATACTGATAGAAATATTGGTCATAATTCTCTAATATAAAGCACATATCTGAAGAATGATAGTCACTTGGATTGTAAATTTTATAATAGAAATAATCTTTATCAAATAATCATATCAGTATAATATAAAACAAAAAAAGAACTGTTTTAATATGGCTAAGACTGTGTCTTTCAGTTAAAAAGACTTAAATTGACTAAGGAGAAAGAAAATGTTTTTTAAAGGAACTGATAATTTAGAGTATTTATTTGCACAATTAATTGTAAAGAAAAGTTAAAACAAAAAAATCAAAATGCATATTATAAAAAAGTAAAAGAGGTAATTACCTTGTATTTACTGAATTGTGGGTTTTTGTAAAAATATGGAATATATTGCTTGAATCAGGATGCTTGGATATTAGCTTCATTGTGATTTGAAAAATGAAGTGGTATTCAGGCTTTCCTATCTGTTGGAATTTTGATGGATTGTGCTGATCTGGCAAATCCCATTGCTAGGAAATGCAAAGGACTATATTCATTAAAAATTCATATATATTTATAATTATAACATATAATAATTATGTTTATATTATATGTTATGTGCTTATATGTTACATGTTATATGTTTATATTATATATTAAATTTTATATATATATATATATATATATATATATATATATATAAAATCTTCTCTATGTACATATAACCCAGATATACCACTCCTTGGCAGATACTCAAAAACCTTGAACTCCTACTCCACAGATAATTGACCAACCATGTTCATTGCTCCTCTATCACCAATGGCTAGGAAATAGAAACAACTGAAATGTCCATCAAATGACAAGCGGATAATAAAAATGTAGGACACATACACTATAGAGTACTACTCATGAACTTTGAAAGTAAATTGATTCACCAAGAAAAGATCATATAGAGATGAGTAACCCAGACCCTAAAAGATAAATCTTGTATATTCTGTCTTATCTGGGGTTCTTAGCTCCAAATCTTTAGATGGATATCCATAACCTGGAGTAACTACAGATATTAAGAAAGAAAAGGGGGACTATTGTTGGGGAAGTATGATGGAGTTGGAGATATCAGAATACAAGTGATCTGAAGTGAGGAATGGGAAAACCAGAGAGATCTGTCTACTTAGGGAAAGAGAGCAAGAGAAATACAGGAAAAGAGAGAGGATGATACAATAACAGCAAAGTTGTCAAGAAGATTCTCACAAAATTATATGCTATCACTCATGCCTTTGGCTGCTACCAAAATTTGGAAGGTAAGTTCCTATTGCTCATGACCCCATGCATGTTATACATAGGGCCTAGAGGCTCCCAAGCTATAACTCACTGGAAAGCCTCATTCACTGAAGATTAGATTGCATGGTAACAGAAGATATCATACAAGCTCAAAAAGAGGAAAATGTCCAATAAATTCAGCAGTGGAAAGAGAAAGATTGTAAAAGCCATAGGAACAGGGAGTTTGCTACGAGACTGTGTCTCCTATGTATTTCAGAAGCTACACACATAGAGTCTCATGAACATGACTGTCCAAACATGAAGTAAACAAGGAAAATACCAATAGACATATTAACATGGAAGGTTGAATGCTCACAAGTCCTGAAATCTAGACAAAGAGCAACAGATAACTAAAGAACGCTGAGAGCAGGAAGAATCGTTTTCCCCAGGAAAGATCACAGCAGTTGGATACATAATGCCAAATGGTTAGCCATGAGAACACAGACCACAAAAGTCACATTATACAGACTGAGTGGGTTTTATTTATGCTTTTAGGAATACACAGACACACACTCCCATTAGTAACAATTAAAGAAAAGGAGACATGAATTTGAAAGAGATTGGGCTATATGGGAAAGTTTTTGGAAGATGGAAAAGGAAAGGGAAAATGATGTAATTATAATCTCAAAACATAAAAGCATATAAAATATTTACACAAATTATAATTGTTTATTGAAGGCTGCTGTTTTATCATGGAAGTAGAATATTGAGTGAAGCTGAATGTTCAAATAAATTGTTTAATTAGCAAAAACTTTTTCAATCTGTTGTTTCCATTTCAGTTTTAGACATTGAAATATGAAATTTACCTTGCTCAAAGTTTACTTCTTTATCTGTGTGTGGTTTTATTTTCTTTACCTCACTGAAATCGATAATTGTATTAAATAACTATTTTGTTGAACAAATATCTGCTAATGATTGTAGCCCTAATCATTTGTCCTTAGGAACAAATATGTAGATTTTTAAAGTATAATATTAAGTCATATGTGTGATATATGTTCTTTAATTTTATTATCCAATTAATTTTGCAGTTTTTAAACTTGCAATTTTAAATTTTCAAATATAATTACATAATTCTTCCCTTCATCTCCTCCATACTGCACCTTGATATCTCACCCTGCTCACTTGGAAATTCATGGCCCTTAGTTTGTGATAGTTTGTCTTTATTCCTAATTTTAATAACATCACACAGACTCTAATATGAGCAATAGTAGATCATTGTGAAAGACCAATAATGTAACTTTGTGTGGTGTCTTTTATATTCCTATTATATCAAAATACAATTTTATAATGCACTATATAAAGCTTTTATTACTCCAGTGATATTTTAATTCTTTTCTAAATCCAAGTAGGAGAACTGCAAAACTGTAAAGAAGCAAACCAAATATCATGAGGCATGTGACTTGCTATTACAGAGGCAGAAATAGTTGAAATGAAAATATAACAATCTCATCTAGTATTTTCTCCTATTAGGCTGATACTAACACTAAATAAACTGTTGATAGACTGCTATTGTTTAGAATATAATTAATAACAAATAGTCATGTTATCTATATCAATAAATAATGTTAACTGACATAGCTTTGGGAAATGGAAAACAAACAATTCTTAAAAACAAACAATTTTAATGAGCCATCTTGAATATGGTATTCAAATTTCTCTATTATATCTAATCCATTTCCACGTTGATATAAGAAATCTGGGCATAATTGTAGGAAAATGAACAAACAAAACATGTGACTATATCCAAGTATTTATCTTTCCATTTGAACTGTACTTGTGATATTTAATTATGACTTCTGCTATTATCATCACCATCCCTACCATCAATTTATCTTTATCATCTTACATTGCTTAGGAACTCCTGTCGGGAATGATGAAAGACATCAACAGGTATTAGAGAAAAGGCAATTTTGCTCCTCAATTTCCACATTTTTTTCCTGCTGTTGTTTAGAATAGAACTAAGCAACGTTTTCTGTTTAACTCAGGCTGATGATGTCGAAAAATTCTATGTTCATTTTCTGGACCCTTCACTCAGTCATCTGAACAATCTCTGGTCCATATTCCACAAATTGTCTGCTCTATGTTTCTCGGGGTAGAACAGATCACAGAATTTGAGCTAACAGAGGAAAATCATTCTATGCTAGTATTCTCCAAGTCTCAAGCAGGCTTTGCCTCATTCTTCTGCTGGATTCAGTACCCCTTGTTTGCTTAATGGAAATAAGGCTAGGCGGCTGGAAGGGATAATTCTTATGAATCATATCAACTTCCTCAAATGATATATTGGTGTATTTTTACACATATAAGTCATGTATAACTTATACACATATAATTCATGTATATTTTATTAGTAAATATGTTTTATTGTGCTTTTTAAAAAAACTTTGAAGCCTTGTTCCCTTCTCAAATATTTTATATCAAAATATATTATTTTACTTTTTTATTAAATATGAGACATTACCAGACCCTACTTATGTGTTGAACTTCATTACTTTTTAGTTATTCCATTATAGGCATAGCTGCTTCCCTTTAGACCCCAGTTGAAAAGAACAATGGAAAACAAAAAAAAAATAATAGGAACTCATCCACATTCCATGTCTTATGTCTCATCATTCATCTTGCTATACTGATTTTTAAAAATTTATTTAGAACGGATGCACAACAATATTTCATATTTTGTATTTTACAATCTAAAATCACAGCAATAAACCAAAAGTCTTATTTAATATCTCTTTTTTTTTCTTGATGTCAAAACTTCAAATCAGTCAAACATGCCATATGCTGTATTATACATTATTTGACATCCAGTTTAAGAAAGTACTTCTGCCTTTATACAGAATGATGTCTTTTCAGCCTATTTGGCAAGGTAACAATTGAGCTTATTTGCTAAAGTATACCTGTTGTATTTTCAAATAAACTTCAGTTTCAGCTTACCCATGTTTCCCTGGTAGTGTACATTTCTGAATAGTTTGCTTCTCTAGTTGGAAAGTTTATGGTTTTTGCTCACATTTAAGAAGCCAATATGACTAGCTGGTTTTGCTTTTAGATTTCCTTTGTAAAATAAATTAAAATGACATTTTAGAACCCTGTGGGAGAAATCTTTAATTTTCTGTATCATGTCTAAATTCTAAGCTTTAAAGTTATTGAGGATTTAACCTTACTAACATAACATTTAAGCAGTCACTCCCACCTTTTCTGTTATTATGTGTTCATTTCATTTTCGTCTCTTCCATTATATTATACTTCAAGTACAATAAGTAAAAATTTAATTAAACCTATCTATTATGTACTCATAAAACATTAAACAAAATAAAACCTTAAGTAAATTATAATTTAGGATCTAGCATCCATATTAGGAAAAATGGCGTGTGAATGTTACAAAACCATGAAATGTACTTCGCCTACTACATTTACCAGAATGCAGTGCAAAACTGAGTAAGGTACGATGAATCTCAGTCTGTACTGTAACTACCATAGGGAAAGGATCATTATTATAGTTAAGAACAAATAGTATACGACTTGATTTAGGCATAAACTCAAACAGGGAGCTGCTCTACAGGATTCATAACCCCTCTCTAAAAATAAGACCAGAAAATAAAAAAACAAAATAATAACAAAAATTTCTCAATCACATGATGCTTTGTTTTCCAAGTCTCTGATGAAAAGTAGCTAAATGATAGGCAGTGTGTGGTTATTTCAAGGTGAAATCATGACAGAGTAGTAAGATCATTCAGTATGCACTTGGAAATATTTACTGAGTTTATAAGTAACATCCCACAGCCCCAGCATCTTTTCATTGTTTTTAAGTACTTTGACAACAGAAATACAGCTTAGTTAGAGTCATTTAAATATGTGAATGCTAGCTTCAAATCCAAAACATTTAAGTCCAGTCGATAGAGTGTTGATAATAGTAGATATTTGATTCTAAGAATATGTTCTAAATTATTTAAGAATAACACTTTTGAAATTCTTGAAGACATGTTATACATGGGGATTTTAAAACTTACTGATGTATGGAAGTATTGGGGCAGATTTTGCCATCCTTTGACATCTTCCAACTTGGAATCTTTGCTTGAATCACAAGCCAAACTCTGAAACACAGGTATGTTAGGACACAGATTTTATTTTGATCTCAATTGCTTACAACTATATAAATGCAAATGTCCTTATCTTCTGCATGTACCATGGCTGTTAATATTGTACCTGATTTGATCAGTCTCTGTGGCACCTGCTGTGATAAAGCTTTACCTCAATATCTTTTCAGTTTTGTGTCCCCATCTCCCTGTGTCTATATTTTTGTGTGTAAAACAAAACAAAAGAAGTTTTACTTTTCTCTGTTCGGTTCCTGCCCTGACAATATCCTACCCATGTGTCACACACATGAAGATATACAATATGATCTTCAATAAAACAATGGATAATCATATCAAAACCCACAGGAAAATAATCTTGCAAGATATTCAATTGCACATATAGATTTACATTCAACCCAACAGGCATTTCTTTCTCTAGCCATAGCTGCTCTATGATGTGCAGTCAGAGTTTGGTCCCTGAATGACTAAACCGCCAAAAGTTCCTGCATGATTTTTAAGCTTTCACTCCCCTTTGGGGCCACCCCTTTCTGTCATTCAGTTATTTCTCTTTATTATTCTAAAAGCAAAACTAAATCCTTTCATAGCTTTAAATTATATGCTAAAGTCCTCTTTAATTAATTTGATGGTCACAGTATTAGGTCTAATAAAAACTTTTATTGTCCTATTGGAAACCTTCCCAGAGGGAAACAGGCAGAGTCTGCACCATAATTGCAGGGTTTATACCCTTTCCTAGGTCAAATGGGCCAAATTTAAAAATTTCTGCATACTCAATAATTTGCAAAAACGCTAAGGAATGGTGATATGGCACTTAAAGCAAGTGTTCTGTTTGATAGTACAAGTCAGTTTCCATTGAGCTATTAATGAGTGGGGGCCCTTAGAGCTGCTTTTATTGTCAACTCAGAATCTTTCAGGCCTCATTATCAATTTGATCTTCACTGCTCAAATGGAGAAATTCTTGATTTCATTGCAGCAGAATATTTATTTTTCTTTATGTCATATCTGAGGCTATAAGTAGAAACATTGATCAATTAAAGTGAACAGCATATTCAGGGGAATAGCAGTTCTCACTGTTTTAACATGATCAATTGTTCTCTGTGTTTCAAGGAGATTTCTATAAAATAGTTTTCATAAAGATAATTGGGTCTCTGTTGAATTCATTATTACAATTTATACATGGAGATACCTCTGTCACCTGAGTACAGTTTTATTGTCTTTGGTCATTCTTAAAGTCATTCAAATCTCTGCTGTCAAAGCCTGTAAAGCATGCCATTTTTATTAAAGCGGCATAATTTTAAGCTAAAAATATGAGATAACATAAATGAAATAAAATTTCCATATATTCCTACTGAAGGCAATGGAGTATGTCTCTGTAAGTGTTCCTGAATGTTAAAATTTATCTATGATCTTTCACAATTCACCAACTGCCTTTGTTAAGCTCTGCAAAATGTCACTAATTTTATTTTGTATTTCATTTTTTGTAAATATTTACAGTTAAATTTAGATTTGCAGGTAATTTTGCCTTGTGTTCATTGGTATTTTAATAGAGTTTAGCTCAGGTACTGTGGTAGCATTGGGGAAAGCCTGCATTACTGTTCCTATATTGTATGTAAGCCCATTAATACTCAGCTTCCATAAAACCAAATAATAATGACATTACAAAACTGAGGGATATCATCAATTTATTTCATAGGTGCAAAAGCAATTGCTTTCAGAAGATTGCAATTTCAACTTCATTTTTTTCACCTTATCTGTGTCAAAAGGCATTTTTTTATTTATTTTTATTTTGCAATACAATTCAGTTCTACATATCAGCCACGGATTCCCTTGTTCTCCCCCCTCCCGCTCCCCTCACCTTCCCCCCAGCCCACCCCCCATTCTTACCTCCTCCAGGGCAAAGCCTCCCCCCCACAGACTGAGATCAACCTGGTAGACTCAGTCCAGGTAGGTCCAGTCCCCTCCTCCCAGGCCGAGCCAAGCGATCCTGCATAGGCCCCAGGTTTCAAACAGCCAACTCATGCAATGAGCACAGGACCCGGTCCCACTGCCTGGATGCCTCCCAAACAGATCAAGCCAATCAACTGTCTCACCCATTCAGAGGGCCTGATCCAGTTGGTGACCCCTCAGCCATTGGTTCATATTTCATGTGTTTCTGTTCGTTTGGCTATTTGTCCATGTGCTTTATCCAACCTTGGTCTCAACAATTCTCGCTCATATAAACCCTCCTCATTCTCGCTAATTGGATTCCCAGAGATCCACCTGGGGCCTAGCCATGGATCTCTGCATCCAGATCCCTCAGTAGTTGGATGAGGTTTCTAGCACGACAATTAGGGTGTTTGGCCATCCCATCACCAGAGTAGGTCAGTTCGGGCTGTCTCTTGACCATTGCCAGCAGTCTGTTGTGGGGGTATCTTTGTGGATTTCTGTGGGCCTCTCTAGCACTTTGCTTCTTCCTATTCTCATGTGGTCTTCATCAAAAGGCATTTTTATCCTGATCTTTCAATGACTCACAAAGATACCCAAATAATCCCCAAAAAAGACATTCATGCATTTGATGCTTCCTTTTCCCTTCTGTAACTAAACCTGAAAACTTAAATTATTCTTTCTATATTTTGTGAGAAACTGAAAAAGTATAGACAGGTAATATCCAAGGTTATTCTTAATTTTGAAAATATGGTACCCAAAAATCTCATATAAGAATTAAAATGCAATTTTGAAAACAAAATTAGAATGTATAAATCATGCTTTTCCTAAAGAATGGCATTGATGCTGCACATTTTGTAATATTTTGAAGATGACGCCAGCCTTGCAAATAGAATTTGTAATTGTTTATATGTAAGATTACACCCGTAGGCTTGCTTGTTTGAACACTTTTACTCAGCTGGTGATATTGTTTTGGAATCTTTATTAAGGATTAGGAGGTGGTTCTATGTAGAGGAAGTGAGATTTTGAGGCATGAGCTTGGGGACTGTAAGCTGGTCTTGCATTTATTCTTTCATTGCTATCTATAATGCAAGCATACAAGCCAGCAGTTTCATGCTCCTGTCAGCAGAAAGTTGCCTGCTACCATGACTTCCCTACTCTGGTAGACTACATCTCCTCAGCACATGCCTGTCACCATGGCTTCCTTACTGTGGTAGACTTCATCTCCTCAGCACATGCCTGCCACCATGGCTTCCCTACTGTGGTACACTACATCTCCTCAACCCATGCCTGTCACCATGGCTTCCTTACTGTGGTAGACTTCATCTCCTCAGCACATGCCTGTCACCATGGCTTCCTTACTGTGGTAGACTTCATCTCCTCAGCACATGCCTGTCATCATGGCTTCCTTACTGTGGTAGACTTCATCTCCTCAGCACATGCCTGTCATCATGGCTTCCTTACTGTGGTAGACTTCATCTCCTCAGCACATGCCTGTCATCATGGCTTCCCTACTGTGGTACACTACATCTCCTCAACACATGCCTGTCATCATGGCTTCCCTACTGTGGTAGACTTCATCTCCTCAGCACATGCCTGTCACCATGGCTTCCTTACTGTGGTAGACTTCATCTTCTCAGCACATGCCTGTCACCATGGCTTCCCTACTGTGATAGATTACATCTCCTCCACAAATGCCTGCTTCTATGGCTTCCCTACTGTGATATACTACATCTCCTCATCACATGCCTGTCACCATGGTTTCCCTATTCTGGTATACCGTATGTCCTCAGCACATGAGCCAAAAAAAATTTCCCCTATCTCATTTCCTTTTTTAAGAAACTGGGCACAGTAATGGGACTACTAACCAACAGAGAAAATTAATGTTCTGCTACCAGGGTCACAGCTACAATAAGTCTGACTGTGTTGCTCATAGATATTAGAAAATTGTTTATTACAGGACTGTGGAAGAATCTGAAGATGTAGCATAGAGGTGCCATAGAATGTTACAAATAAACTTAATGGCAATTCTAGTAGGATTCAGAAGCAAAGAATCCTAATAATAATGTGGATAGTGGATTCAAGGTGTAGGATGTATCAGAAGGGAGTAAAGACTTTATTGGTAATTATAATCAAGGCCATTCATATCATATTTTGACAAATAATTCAGTTACACTCAATTTATGTCCTAATGCCTTGAATAAAGCAAAAAATTTTAAATAATGCATCAATTTATTTTACAGAGTAAATTTCAAGACAGAATAGCACTAAGTCAATGGTGTGTATATTGTTTATTGCTTTCAGCCATATACTCAGTTTGAAAAAAAAGAATGTGAGGGATAAGATGTTAAATTTGTATAAGTTAATGGAAAGGGAATGGATCACTTAAAACTTTTGGATGATGTGGTTGTATTGGTTTTATTGTCTCTGTGATAAAATACTCTAACAAAACCAAAACAATAGAGAAAGTTTAATTTGGTTCACAGTTCAAGGTTACAGTCTATCATATTGGGACAGTCCTGGTGGCATGATTTTGGGGCACCTGCTCATGTTACCTACAGAGTCATGAAGCAACAGTCATAAAATTTTGTGCTCAGCTTACTTTCTCTTGTTTATATAATGCAGACCAATCTCAGGAAATGGTGCCACACACAATGAACCTTTCTTCCTTCACAAATTAACCGAATTGTGGTAATTACCCCAAGGATGCCCAGAGGCTTATCTTCTATGTGACACTAGAGCTCCTCAAGTACATCAAGAAGGCACTGAGAATAACAATCAATGTGGCTGTGAGGGAAAAAAAAATCTAAAGGTCATGAGAGATGAGTGTGTTACATAGAGCATTTTCATTCTTCTCTGTGACACTAGCAACAATATTTTGAGAGTGAGATTTGAACCATGAAAAGATCCAGAGAATGAAAATGTAAATTAACTTGAAAGGAGAATTAGTGAACAGGGAGCCCAGCCACCTGTATTTCTTGCTCAAAACTTATCTTCTCAGGAAACGTTTTCCAAGGTTAGTTAGCCAAGCACTCAGAAGCTGCTGAAGTTGAGAGGATGATGGACAGAAGACATTTCAAGGTGATTTCAGAGCTTGATGTAGTCATCACTGTGGTGCAGGGGTAGCAGTTATGCAAAAAATTCAAGAGCTATAGTATGCTAAAGACTTGTATGTAGGTTATACAAATCCACACAGTGTGGACAATGCATGGCAGCATAAGATTACTGGAAGAGACACCAAAAGACCATTACAAAAGCCACAAGGTAACAGTGACGATCCCAGTACATTGGAGCTGCCAGAAATATGAGGTATTGGCTAAGGGAAACTACAGGCGTCAAGCAGAGCCAGCCAAAAAGAGAGGCAACATGCTCCACTTGCAACAGAACATGGGAGGCACAGCTACCCCCCAAAAGATTACACCTTCACCATTACAAGATACAGAATATGGAGCTGCAAGGGGTTGATGAATTACCTTGTGGATTTTATCATTGCTTTGATCCAATATGTCCTTGATATGTCTCCATTACCTAGTTTTTGAGAATAATATTTATGTCATTATGTTTCAAATATGTTACTTGAAAAAAAATTAAAGAGGTTCATTGTTAAAAGCTCACCTTCAGTCTCCACAGAGACTTTGGACTTTTGAACACCGTTAGAACTAAAGGGCTTTGAAGGCTTTTGAAGTTGGAGTTGAATACATTGTGTTTTGCATTATGAGATAGCCATGAGCTTAGGGATGCCATGGAATTAATGCTACAATTTGAAAGTAACATACCCCCACAGGCTCATTGTTGTTTTTCCATTGGCACAGCGAATACCCCCGAAACAGCTGCTGTTTCAGCCAGTAATTGCAGGTCTGTTACTGGCCCCCTTCTCAGGCAGTGCACCAGCGGGACTTTTATGTCCCATCGGCTCTGCCTCTAGCTCCTACCACCAAATGTAGTTTTTAACTAAACCTCTATCTTTCTATTTATCAATAAAACTCGGGAGTCAGGGGCTGGGGTGAAAATTTGCTAGCTCAAAGAGATTGAAGATCAACTAGCTGACCTTCTCTCTTTGCCAGCATGTCAGAAACAGTATCCTTCCACTCTGCGAAACCCAAAATTCATCATACTCCAAGTCTCTCTTTCCCTCTCTACTACTTCCTGTGAGTCTATCTGTCATCCAGACTCCCTCTGACTCTTTATTATTACGTTCTGTCAAGTAGTTGCTGGCTCTGTCTCCTGACCCAAGGTTGATTTTATTTAATTAACGCAAAAGCAAACTCTTGGTTCACAGTGTGTGATCAACTATCCTACAGGAGTGGTTCTAATCAAACACTGTGTCTCAGCTGGTGGCACTGTTTTAGGAGTTTGTCAGAATTTGGAGGTGGTGCCTAATGGGAGGCAAGAAGTCACAGGTGGTAGGGCAACGGGATGCTCCTTCCTTCATCTAACAGCTTTTGCCAAGGTTCCTCTATTGTGAAAAATTAACTTTCTTTCTTTCACCTTAAAATATTTATTTTTATTACTTTTTTTCTTTTATAGAAAATACATTTTTTTCACATAATAGATCTAGATTATAATCTCCCCTCCCTGTACTCTTCATTCCTTCCCACCTCCCCTCCCATTTGAATCCATAACCTTTCAGGCTCTCATTAGAAAAAAAGAAAAAAATGACATCACTCTAAGCAATAATAATAGAATAAAATAAGACAAAATAAGATAAAACAAAACTAACATGTTGTAATTGTAAAAACAAAAAAAAAAACCCAAAAACAAAAATAAAAAAAAACCAAAAAAACAAAAAACAAGAGCCCAAGAGAAAGCACAAGAAATAGAGAACCACTTGTCCACACATTCAGGAATCCCATAAAAAGCACTAAACAGAAAACTTTAATATGTTTGTAAAAGACCTTAGGGTAAAATCCCAGAAGAAAGAATAGGTGTAAATAAAATAGCAATGAAAAGTAAAAAATAATAAGACAAAATTAACAAAACAAAGAAAGAGAAAAAAAGGAAGGAAAGAAGAAAGGAAGAAAGGAAGAAAGAAAGAAAGAAGGAAATAAAAGAAGAAAGAGAAAGAAAGAAAGATTGAGAGACAGAGAAATGCCTGACATGACATTGTGAGACAAGGAATTTCCAAGGATACCACTGAGTTAATTTTCTGTTGGCTGTCTACTTCTAGGCATGAATTCACGCTTAAGAGTAGTTTGTTTACCCAGTAAGACTACCTTAGAGAACACTAAATTTTCATTTGCAAATGAAGATTACTTCTGGGTTAGGGATGGATGCATCTGTCTATTTTTCCTTTCCTCTCTCGGACTCCATCTGCTGCAGACCCATGTAGGTCTCTGCATGTTGTCTTGGTCTTTGTGTGTTCCTATGTGCATCAATCCTGTGATGTAGAAGGCCTTGTTTTCTTGGTGTCCTCCATCTCCTCTGGTTCTTATCTTCTATCTGTTTCTTCTTCACTAGTGTTCCTTGAGCCCTGAGAGGAGGTACATGATAGAGACATCCCATTTATGGCTGAGTATTCCGTGGTCTGTCACTCTATATATGATGTCTGACTGTGGATCTCTGCATCTGTTCCCATCTGCTGCATGAGGAAGCTCCTCTATGGATGGCTGAACAAGGCACTGATCTATGAGTATAGAACGGTATCAGATGTCATTAGGAGTCATTTGTTGCTACATTTTTGTTTGTTTGTTTTAAGAATGTAATAATTAGTCTTTCCCTAGGTCCCTAGGCTATCTAACCTTAAGGTTCTTGTCACCAAAGCAGTGTCAGGTATGGGTTCCATCTCATGGAGTGAGCCTTAAATCATATCAGACATTGGTTGGTTACTCCAACCAACTTTGTGCCACCATTGCACTAGCATATATTTCAGATAGAATGCCATTGTGAAACAAGGGGTTTTGATTGAATTGGTCTTTTTGCTTTTTTCCTTTTCAGGGTGTAGAGTACTTGAAAGTGTATTTCTTAACACAGTAACAAAATGAACCCATTGACTTTCAATTTTTTGAAGGTTGCCTTAGTTTGTTTTTCTGTTGCTGTGATAAAAGACTGACCAAATCCATATTGGAGAGAAAATGGCTTATTTACCCTACAGATCACAGACTATAACTGAGGAAAGTGTAGTGGGTAGCCATTCCAGCCTTGGTCTGGAAGTTCCAACCCCCATTGAGACTTCGGCAACTGTCACGCCTACAAGGCGGGGCCAAGGGAGGCGCCTGGGGACCCGAGATCTGGATGGGCCAGCAACAACAGAGCGGGTCCCCAGGCGCCTCTCTTGGCCCCGCCTTGTAGGTGTAACAGTTGCCGAAGTGTCAATGGGGGTTGGAACTTCCAGATCAAAGCTGGAATGGCTACCCACTACAGGAAAGGAAATTCATGAACTCAAGGCAAGAAAATAGAGGCAGGACCTGAAGTAACAATTGTGATTTAATACCAGCTTAAATCAGCTAGGCTAACAGACAGAGATATTTTTTCAGTTGAGATTCCTCTTTCTAGATAACTCTAGCTGTGTCAAGTTGAAAAAACAAACACACAAAAAAGAAAACAAAACAACCAGGCCCTGAAACTATAACCAACTTGCCTCTGCTTTATTAATAAATGGTACTTTAAGCATCTGTATTCACAAGTTGATAATTTTTTTTGTTTGAACACTAAGTAGTGCATTGCAATACACCTTAAATCATATCAGATATTTAAGGAGTGATTTCATATCATCAGAAATGTTTAAATATTTTATGTCATAACGTCCTTGTCAACAATTATTTTTTAACATTTTCATATTTACCTGATATTGGAAGTATCTCTTTTTTGTCCTCATCTTACTAACATCAGTTCTTCAGACAACTATTTTTAAATCAGTTGTAGGTTATTGTTGCTGTTTATCTGATCCTGAATAAATCAGTTGCTAAGTGCTTTAGTATATAATAATTTAATAATTTAACAAACATAATTGCAAAACATTTAAATAGTGCATCAATGCATCATTTTTTCTTGACAGTCTAAAACACCCTACAGGACCTGTCTAGTTATTTAAATATTCACTTTATTAATTTCCCATTATTATGACATTTACTTATGTGAATGACTTGAATTAAAATGGAAAAGTTATCTCTTCAGGAATTTGCATAGGTGTTCTATAGTTGTGCTGAATTTTTGGAGTACTGTATTGTCAATTGTGGATTTTTATGATCAAAACACACAAAGAACTCAGCCCAAAGCAGACTTTCTTAGCATTCTTAGATATGAGTCTAATTAATACTTTCTTGAAGCAAGGTTATTGTTAGTTTCAAGAAAAAATAGAAAACTTTATATTACTCTCATGATTCTACTAGGAAACTCTTAGAGTTGGTCAATGCTTTCAGCAAAACAGCAGGGTATAGATCAACTAAGAATAAAGCAGCAGCTTTCCCTTTCTAGATAATGAATGTTCTGAAAAAGAAATCAGGAACACAGATTCCTTCTCTCTTCACAGAAGAAAATACTAAGAAATAAACCTAAGGAGGTTGATGAAAGAGCTTTAACTGAAGAAAAGAAATTATAGAACATTCTATAAGATAGAAAGACTCTTTACATTAACAGATAGGAAGAATGAGTAATTTAAAAAAATGAGTTAAAATGATTATATTACCAAGGTAATCCAAAGCATTTTGGATCAATGCCCATCAAATTTTCAGTGACATTCTTTAGAAAAACAAACAAAAAAACAAAAGTAGGAAAAGTAATCCTGAAATTCATACGGAAGCATAAACTTCCTAAACAGGCCAATGCAAGTCTATGAAGAAATAGCAATGCTGGAATTATCAACGTATCTAATTTCAAATTACAGTGTAGAAATACAACAGGAAGAAAAAATTCTAGAGTTTTGGTACAAAAAAAGACATGTTGACCACTGGACTAGGATTGAGGGCCCAGAAATTAACTCATGTTAATTTACCCATCTGAGTTTTGACAAAGCTTCCAAATCTTTACCATGGTGAAAAGACAATCTCCTAAAGAAAAGGTAAAGGGTGATCTGGAAACATACACATAGAAAACTGACTGGATAAATCTATGTCTCTAACCATATATAAAATTCCAAAGATTTTTAAATACCTCATATAAGTTCTGTAGCTTTGACACTATCAGAGGAAAACATCAAGAAAATACTTCTGGATGTAAGCAAATGAAGTATTTAATGAAAAGAGACTCAATTGCTCAGGAATAATAGCATAGTTAAGAACAGGATTCAGTTAAAAGGAATGGCTTCTGCACATCAAAGGAAAGATTTTCAGAGTGAGGAAATCCTAGAGAATGGGAGAAAAAATTTTGCCTACCCTATATGACGGGGTTTATATTTAGAATACGAGACGCCCTGAAAATTAAATACCTATTAAATAAACAACAAAAATATTGGGAAATAAATGGAATATATTTCTCAATAGAGTAGATATAATTAATCAATAAATATATGAAAAAAAATTTCAGACAAATGAATATTAAAACACACTGAGATTGTAGTCATCTCTACTAAGAAATAAGAAAATAAACACAGAGAAGTACTGGTGAGCATGCTGGCTTGTGGGAAAACTTACACACTTTCACTTGGATTGAAAGTAAATGCAGCCAATATGGTGATCAATATTTCCCCCAAATAGTTAAGCATAGAGCCATCATGTTATGGAGCTATATTAATTTTAAGAATATACCTAAAGTAAGCCAGGCAGTGGTGGTGCTCGCCTTTAATCCCAGCACTTGAGAGGCAGAGGCATGTGGATCTTTGTGAGTTCGAGGCCAGCCTGATCTACAGAGTGAGATCCAGGAAAGGCACAAAGCTACACAGAGAAACCCTGTCTTGAAAAAAAAATACCTAAAATAATATGACAACATCCCAAAAAATCCACAGTTACTAAAGCACTATTTATAATATCCCAAATATGAAAATAGTCTAGATGCCTATCAATAAATAATACACAATGAGTCTAAGAATACATATATAAAACAAATATTATGTATGAGTTTTATTCAAGCATAAAAGAGAATATAATCCTGTCATTTGCACTTAAAAGAATACAATTAGATATCAGATTATTAAGGTAAATACCCTACCCTCACTAAGGTATATGATTTCATCATATGTGGAACACATAGACTAAAAGATAGATAGTGATTATATAGCTCTAAACATAGAGATGGAGATGATAAACACAGAGGTACATTGAGATTGATAGTACAGAATAGTGGAAGCAGTTTTATAGAAAAACAGTAATGTTGGAGAGGTCACAATACCTACTGTCACATTATACTACAGAGATGTAGTACATGGTACAGGTATAGAAACAAATGTGAAGAACAATGTAATAAAAAGAACACATGCGCGCACGTGTGCACACAAATACACACACACAAGCATCAACCATTTGGCTTACACTTGCATTATTTACTGTGGATATACTGGGATTTTTTGGTGTACTTAAGTACTACACTCAAGTGAATGTGTAAGAGCCATTTGTTTTGCTTCCTGGAAGACTGTAAGGCACCCTGATGCATACAAAAGCAACTGGAAATTCAGAGTACAACAATACGCAGTGACACTGAACAGATCAGTGCCCCGTGCTTAACTTTCTCTACAGTATCTCAAGTATCATCTGCCACCCACTGGATGTGGTCCCTCTAAGTTGAACTCGGCCACCCAAACCCAAGCACCTGAACACTCTTCCCATGGCCAGGCATCCCCTACAAACCCAGCAGACTACATAGGAACAGGCACAGGCCGTAATGACTGGAAAAACAGCAGATAGTAGGGATAGGTTCAAAACACAACAGCTGGAAGAACAGGCACAGGCACAAATCACACTAGTGGAAGAAAAGATGAGTAAATGCAGCTGTAAGAATACATTCAACAACCAAAAAAGCAATATGGCACCACCAGGACCCAATGATCCTGCAACAGCAAAACCTGAACATTCCAGTGCAGCTGAAACACAAGAAAAAGAACTTAAAAATCACTTTATGAAGATGATAGAGGCTCTTAAAGAGGAAATGAAAAATTCCCTTAAAGAAGTTGAGGAAAAGACAAACAAAAATTAGAAAATATCAATAAATCCCTTAAAGAAAGCAAAGGAAAATCAAGAAAAAATAGTGAAACTGGTGAAAGAAATGGTTCAAGACTTGAAAACTGAAATAGAAACAATAAAGAAAACACAAGCCGAGGAAATGCTGGAAATAGAAAAAAAACTGGGAAAGCAAACAGGAAGTACACATGAAAGCATCAGCAACAGAATACTGGAGATAGAAGAGAGAATCTCAGGGCATTGAAGATACTATTGAGAAAATAGACTCATCAGTCAAAAAAATTATAATACAAAATTATTAATTGCAATAAATTCCTAACACAAAACATCCAGGAAACCTGGAACACCATGAAAAGACCAAACCTAAGAATAAAAGGAATAGAAGAAGAAGAATCTCAGCTCAAAGGCACAGAAAACATATTCAACAAAATCATAGAAGAAAACTTTCCCAGCCTAAAGAAGGACATGCCTATAAAGGTACAAGAAGCTTACTGAATACCAAATAGAATGGACAAAAAAAAAAGTCCCATCTCCACATACTAATTAAAACACTAAATATACAGAATAAAGAAAGAGTTTTAAGAGATGCAAAGGAAAAAGGCCAAGTAACATGTAAAGGCAGAATTATCAGAAATATACCTGACTTTTCAATGGAGACTATAAAAGCCAAAAGGTCCTGGACAGATTTTTACAGACACTAAGGAAACATGGATGCCAACCCAGACTACTAAATCAAGCAAAACTTTCCATCAATGTAGGCAGAGAAAACAAGATATTTCACTACAAAACCAGATTTAAACAATGCCTATACACAAATCTCGCACAACAGAAAGTACCAGAAGGTAAACTCCAACCCAAAGAACTCAGTTACATCCTCAAACCACAGGCAGTAGATAACCACACTATAGCAAAGCCTAAAGAAGGGAGAGACACACACACACACACACACACACACACACACTACTATCACCACCAACAAAACAAAACAAAACAAAACAAAATAACAGGAATTAACAATCACTGGTCAATAATATCTCTTAATATCAATGCTCACAATTCTCTAATAAAAAGACACAGGCTAAATGAATACAAAAACAGCATCCATCCTTCTGCTGCATACAAGAAACACACCTCAACTTCAAAGACAGACAGTACCTCAGAGTAAAGGGTTGTGAAAAGATTTTCCCAACCAAATCAACATAAGAAGCAAGCCAGTGTACCTATCCTTATAGCTAACAAGATAGACTTCAAACTAAAGTTAATAAAAATAGATAGAGAAGGACAATTCATATTTATCAAAGTAAAAATCCATCAAGAGGAATCTCAATTCTGAACATCTATGCCACAAATACCCACATTTGTAAAATAAATACTACTAAAGCTTATTTAACACATCAAACCCCACACATTAATAGTGGGAGACTTCAACACCCCACTCTCACCAATGAACAGGTCTGCCAGAAGGAAACATAACAGAGAAATAAGAGAAATAACAGATTTTATGATTCAAAAGGACATAATAGACATCTATAGTACATTTCACCCAAACACAAAAGAATATACCTTCTTTTCAGCCCCCCCATAGAACCTTCTCTAAAATTGACCACATGCTCACTTATAAAGAAAAAAAAATCAATAGATGCAAAAAAAATTGGAATAACCTCTTGTATCTTATTGTACCAACATGGGTTCAAATTAGAGTTCAACAACAACACAAACTACAGAAAGCCTACAAACTCATGGAAAATGAACAATTCTTAGCTGAACCACCTCTGGGTCAAGAAAGAAATAAAGAAATTGAAGACTTTCTAGAATTCAATGAAAATGAATTGACAACATACCCAGACTTATGGGGCACAATGAAAACAGTGCTAAGGGGAACATTCATAGCACGAAATGACTACATAAAGAAATTGTAGAAATCTCACACAAGTGACTTAACAAAACACCTGAATGCTCTAGAACAAAAAGAAGCAAACTCACCCAGGAGGAGTAGATGGAAGAAAATGATCAAACTTGGAGCTGAAATCAATAAAATTGAAACCAAGAGAACAACACAAAGAATCAATGAAACAAAGAGTTGGTTCTTTGTGAAAATAAATAAGATAGACATCCCCTTTACCCAAACTAACCAAAAAACAGAGATTCTGTGGGATAATGCTTTTGTACACTGGTTTAATAAAATGCTGACTGGCTAGGAGCCAGGAAGGAAGTATAGTTGGGATAAGCAGACAAGGAGAATGCTGGGAAGAGGAAGGCTGAGGAGGATACCCATTCCACTGTCCAGGGAGCAGCATGTAATGTCACACAGGTAAAGCTACAGAATATGTGGCAACATATAGATTAACAGAAATGGGCTGAGTTTAAGTATAAATAAGCTAGTCAGTAGTCAGCCTGAGCTAATGGCCAAGCAGTTATAAATATTATTAAGCCTCTGTGTGATTATTTTATAAGCAGGCCATGGGACTGCAGGGCCCAGGCAGGCCTGGAGAAATTTCTAGCTATACAGAGAGAATATTCCAATTAACAAAAGTAGTAATGAAAGGGTGACATAACAACAGACTTTGAGAAAATCCAGAGAATCATTTGGTCATACTTCAAAAACCTGCACTCCACAAACTGGAAAATCTAAAAGAAATGGACTATTTTCTGGATACATACCACTTACCAAAATTAAATCAAGACAAGATAAACAACTTAAATAGACCTATAACCCCTAAGGAAATAGAAGCAGTTATTAAAAGTCTCCCAATCAAAATAAGCCCAGGGCTAGATGGTTGAAGCACAAAATTCCACCACAATTTCAAAGAAGAACTAATAGCAATACTCCTCAAATTTTTCCACATAATAGAAACAAAAGGAATATTGCTACACTCTTTTTATGAGGCCACAGTCACCCTGATACCCAAACCACACAAAGATACAACAAAGAAAGAGAATTACAGATCGATCTCCCTCATAAACATGGATGCAAAAATACTGGCAAACAGAATCCAAGAACAAAATCATCTACCATGATCCAGTAGGCTTTATCCCAGAAATGCGGGGATGCTTCAACATACAAAAATTTGTCAATGTAACCCACTGTATAAACAAACTGAAAAAAAAAAAAAACATAATCATCTCATTAGATGCTGAAAAACCCTTTGAGGAAATCTCACACCCCTTCATGATAAAGGTCTTGGAGAGATCAAGGATACAAGGAACATAACTAGACATAATAAAAGCAATATGCAGGAAACTGACAGCCAACATCAAAATAAATGGAGAGAAACTCCAAGCAATCCTCCTTAAATCAGAAACAAGACAAGGTTGGCCACTCTCCCCATACCTATTTCAATATAGTACTCAAAGTTCTAGCTAGAGCAGCAAAATAACAGAAATGAGTTCAAGGGGATACAAACTGGAAAGGAAGAAGTCAAACTTTTGCTACTTGCAAATGACATATGATAGTATACATAAGTGATGCCAAAAATTCTACCAGGAAACTCCTACAGCTAATAAACACCTTCAGCAATGTGGCAAGATACAAGTTAACTAAAAAAAAAAAAAGAAAAATCAATAGTCCTTCTATTTACAAATGATAAACAAACTGAGAAAGAAGTAAGGGAAACATCACCCTCTACAATAGCCACAAATAACATAAAATATCTTGACGTAACTCTAACCATTAACAAAGTTAAAGACCTGTATGACAAGAACTTTTTTTTTTTTTTTCGAGACAGGGTTTCTCTGTGTAGCTTTGTGCCTTCCCTGGAACTCACTTGGTAGCCCAGGCTGGCCTCGAACTCACAGAGATCCACCGGCCTCTGCCTCCCGAGTGCTGGGATTAAAGGCGTGAGCCACCACCGCCCGGCATGACAAGAACTTTAAGTCTCTGAAGAAGTAAATTAAAGAAGATATCAGAAATAGAAAGATCTCCCATGCTCTTGGATAGGTAAGATCAACACAGTAAAAATGGCAATCTTACCAAAAGCAATCTACAGATTTACTGCAATCACCATCAAAATCTCAACACAATTTTTCACAGACATTAAAAGAACAATACTCAACTTCATGTGGAAAAACAGAAAACCCAGGTTAGCCAAAACTATCCTGTACAATGAAGAAACCTCCAAAACCGCCATCCATGACTTCAAGCTATACAATAGAGCTATATTAATAAAACAGTTTGGTATTGGCATAAGAACAGACATGTGGGTCAATGGAATCAAATCAAAGACCCTGACATAAATCTACACACCTACAAAAATCTGATTTATGGCAAATAAGCCAAAAATATGCAATGGAAAAAAGGAAGCATCTTCAACAAATTGTGCTGGCATAATTGGATGGCAGCATGTTGAAGAATGCAAATAGATCCATATCTATTGCCCTGCACATAATTCAAGTCCAAGTGGATCAATGACCTGAACATAAATCCAGTTACACTACACCTGATAGAAAAGAGAGTGGAAAGTAGTCTTGAACGAATTGACACAGGAGACCACTTTCTAAATATAACACTGGTAGCACAGACACTGAGAGCAACAATTAATAAATGGGACCTCCAGAAACTGAGAATTTTCTTTAAGGTAAATAAGACAAAATGGCAGCCTATAGGATGAGAAAAGATCATCAACAAACCTACATCTGACAGAAGGCTGATCTCCAAAATATATTAAGAACTCAAGAAACTAGACATCATAATACCCAACAATCCAATTTAAAAATGGGGTACAGATCTAAACAGAGAATTCTAAACAGAAGAATCTCAAATGACTGAAAGACACTTAAAGAATTGCTCAACATCCTTAGCCATCAGGGAAATGCAAATCAAGCCAAGTTTGAGATACCATCTTGCACCTGTCAAAATGGCTAAGATTAAAAACTTTGATGACAGCCTATTCTGGAGAGGATGTGGAGTAAGGGGAACACACCTCCATTGCTAATGGGAGTGAAAACTTATACAGCCACTTTGAAAATCAGTATGGTGTTTTCTTTGAAAACAGGGACTCAATCTACCTCGTAATCCAGCAATACCACTCTTTGGCATATATCCAAAGGATGCATATTCATACCACCAGGAGTTTGGCTCAATCATGTTCATAGTAGCATTATTCATAATAGCCACAACCTGGAAACAGCCTAAATGCCCCTCAACCAAAAAATGGATAAAGAAATGTGGTGCATTTACACAATGGAGTATTGTATTTCTGCTGTGGGATGTTCTCTATGATGTGAATGTATTGCTGATTGATTGTTAAGTAAAATGCTGATTGGCCAGTAGCCAGGCAGAAAGTATAGGTGGGACTAGCAGAGAGGAGAATTGGGGGAACAGGAAGGCAGAGTCAGAGAGACAAGGCCAGCCACAGTGTGGAGAAGCATGATGTAAGACACTGATAAGCCACATGCTATGTGGCAAGGTATAGATTTATGGAAATGGGTTAATTTAAGATATAAGAACAGATAGCAAGAAGCCTGCCATGGCCATACAGTTTATAAGTAATATAAGTCTCTGTATGTTTACTTGGGGGACACTAGTGGGAGAGATTTGCCCCAACTGCCGGCAGGCTGGGACACAGGAAAACTTCAGCTACATATTACTCAGCTGTAAAAACAATGACATGAAATTTGCAAGCAAGTAGATAAGGCTAGAAAAAAAATCCTGAATGAGGTAACCCAGACATAGAAAAAAAACATGGTATGTACTCATTCATAAGTGGATATTAGACTTAAAGCAAAGGGTACAATATACAACTCCAGAGAAGTTAGGTAATAAGGAGGACCCTAAAAGGGACATACATGGATCCCCCTGGGAAGGGGGAATAGATAAGATCTCCCCAGTAAATTAGGATTATGGGTGGAGGGGAGAAGGTAAGGGGAGGTGGTAAGAGAACATGAGGTAACTAGATGGTCCAGTTGGGGGAGGGATAGAGAGGGAGAGTAAGGAAGGAGATATATGGTGATATTTTATTTGTGCTGAAATGTGATTTTATTTGTATGTTAATAAATAAAAGTGCCTGGGGGTTAGAGCTAAGAGAAAGCCATTTAGCAGAAGTCTGGCAGTGGTAGCACATGCCCTTAATCCTGATCACATGACAGGCAGATCTCTGTGTGTTCAAGGATACGGCCAGCATAGAGAAACATGCCTTTAATCTCAATACCAACCATAGAGACCTGGAGGTCTGTATAGACAGGCAGTGACGATGAGGTCATGTGGTTGGAATTACAACTAATGAGAATGCAGAACAGAAAGTCAATAAAAAGACAGACACACAGGAAGTAGGTCTCTTTCTGAGGGGAAGGACAACAGGGACAGCTAGGGGTAAGAAGATGGTCTTGGTCTTAGCCCTTGGCTGCTGCTCTGACCTCTTGGGCTTTTAACTCTGCATTTGGCTCTGAGTTTTTATTTAATAAAACCATTCAGAATTACATCTACAGAGATACCTTGATAGAGGGAGCCAGTATGGGGTTAGGAGAAACCTGGAGCTAGGGAAATTCCCAGAAACCCACAAGGATGAACCCAGCTAAGACTCCAAGCTATAGTGGAGAAGGTGCCTGAACTGGCCTTCCCCTGTAGTCAGATCTATGACTACCCTAATTATCATCATAGAACCTTCATTCAGTAACTGATGGAAGGAGATGCAAAGATCCACATGTAAGCACTGGGTGAGGCTCCTAGAGTCCAGTCAAAGAGAGGGAGGAGGATTATACGAGCCAAGTGGTCAAGATCATGATGGGGAAACCCACAGAGACAGCTGACCCTAGCTAGTTAGAGCTCAATGACTCTGGACCAACAGCTGGGGAACCTGCATGGTACCAAACTAGGCCCTCTGAATGTGGGTGACAGTTGTGTGGCTTGTTGTGTGTGGCTTGAACAGTTTGTGATGCCAGGATTTATCCCTAGTGCATGAACTGGCTTTTTGGAGCCCATTTCCAAGGGTGGGATACCTTGCTCAGCCTCAATACACAGAGGAGGGGCTAGGTCCTGCCTTAACTTGATATGCTAGACTTTGTTGAATCCCCATGGGAAGATTTACCCTCTCTGAGGGGTAGATGGGGAGTGGGGTGCAGGGAAGGTGGGGGGTCAGTGAGAGGAGGAGAGGGACAAAGAATTGTGGTTTGTATATAAAATGGAAAAAAGTCTTCTAAATAAAAACAAAGTAAATAGCTCATAGTCATGTTTTGGGTAGATTTTCCTCATCTTGTTCTCATTTTTTCTCAACAAAATACTAAAGAATATATTTGGGTGTGGGGGCCCATCCCCACCTTTTCTCCCAAGGGTATTCTTGAGGATTGAGGGATAAGAGATTTATAGAAATACAGAGGATAGAGACAGTTATGAACACAGGATAGCCTCAGGAGCTCCTGGATATTAATCCACCAGCCCCTTCTGTCTCTTCTAAAGGGCTTTTTAAAGGAATGCCAAGGGATGGAGCAAAAGACCTTCCCCTAGCACAGCCAAGTGCAGACCCTTCTAAACACCTAGTAAACATGCATGTGGTCAATCCATGCCCTTATGCAGCCCTGCTGGGTAAGGCAAGCTCAGATTTCACTAGGAAACCTCTGTGGACTCCCACAGATCCCTTCTCTTAATTTTTTAAAGAGTCTCTCAGGTCTCTAAGACAGACTGGGTCTGTCTTAGGTCATCCTCCTTGATTATTCTTCCATTACCTGTCATGGAGATATGCTTTCCATCAAGCATACTTTGGCTTAGGTTGGAAGTTATCAAGAAGAACATTGTTCATCTCTGACCACCGGCCTCTGGCAGGAGGGGTTAGAGAGCTTAACTCAACTATGAAGCAGGAGCTTGCACATGGTTTGAACAACTCAGTGATCCTTAGGCTGTCACCACCTCCCCAGTAAAGGAGGAGAGGATGACCAAGAGGGAATGTTCTTTTTTAAATGGGTCTTAAGATGTCTATAACTGCCTTAGCTGTACCAAGCTCTTTTTTGAAATCAATAAACTCTCAACCACATCAAGTAAACTGCATCAAATTTAAAGATTCCCTTAGATTCCCTGCATAAGCCCCAGGTTTCAAACAGTCAATTCATGCACTGAGCACAGGAGCCAGTCCCACTGGTTCAAACAGTTCAAGCCAATCAACTGTCTCACCTTCAGAGGGCTTGATCCAGTTGGGGATCCCTCAGCCATTGGTTCATAGTTCATGTGTTTCCATTCCTTTGGCAATTTGTCCCTGTGCTTTATCCAACCTGGAGGAGATGGGAATGGAGGGTGGGCTGGGGGGAAGGAGGGGGTGGGAGGGGGGAGAAAAAGGGAATATGTGGTTGATATGTAGAATTAAATTATATTGTAAAATAAAATAAAAATCTAAAAAAAAAAAAAGATTCCCTTAGCTTCATCAAACTCTGGTTCATTAATATAAACATCATTCTTGTATGAATATTACTATTTATATGTACAACTAGCATGAGTATTTACTATATGTATTTACATTTTTACAAACTTACATTCTATAGGACAACTTTATAAACCTTAGCAAACATCTAGAAGAGATCTCTTAACTGAACTATTATCACTATACATATTTATACTTTTTACAAACTTATATTAAACATTTAGATTTACATTCAACTTTCATTCAAACTACATTCAAACTACATATTTACACTTTTCACAAACTCACATTCAAAATATACTTATTTATACTTCTTACAAACATATTCAAAAGGAAACTCTATATAACTATTTTACGAACATACTCATAAGGAAACTCTACTTTTAAGGAAATTCTATTTTTACAGATATCTAGAAAGAATCCCTTACAGAACTTATATTCAAAAACAAAATCTATTAACAAATAGATGTTTCTTAACTGAACTATTAACAAGGCAAAATGTATGCAAATCATTTCTGAAGTTCAGCTTTTTTAGTCAGCTTTGATATCTCTCTGAAAATTTTCTTGAGAGTTTGAAGTCAGAGACTAATTCATCTAAGAATGAGAGTAAAATTTCCCCTTCTTAGTTTTTTAAAAACTGCTTTTTAAGATTACCATTAGTTCTTTTAATGATGTCAATGTTTCTATTTCTAGTTCTTTTTTTGGTTTTTCAAGACAGGGTTTCTCTGTGTAGCTTTGCACCTATCCTGGAACTGACTCTGTAGCCCAGGCTAGCCTCAAACTCACAGAGATCCTCCTGCCTCTGTCTCCCAAGTGCTGGGATTAAAGGTGTGCACCACCACCTCCTGGCAATGTTTCCATCTTGTAACTTAAGCACAACTCAATCTCATTAGTCTTTTTCACATCTGAAGCAATTTCCCAGTGTAAGGACCATTTTCCTTGTTTTCTAAAAGATTTTAAAGTGACTTGTTGACAAACAGTATTGTTGTGCCCAGATCTCGAGCCCCAGAGAGACCACGGAGGATGAGCATACCAGAATGCAAAAGCAAGGTTTAATTCAGGATATCCTAAAGCAATACAAGCCTAGGCAGGGACTTCATCCAACAGATCCAATTCAGTGGAGGGTGGAGGAAGTTCCTGCCTCTTTGCAAGCTCAGTTTTTAAAGGCAAAAATCACAAGGTTACATCATTTAGGGGTGCTAGTACGGGTACAATTCTGATTGGCTTGTGTCTAGGAATTCCAGAAATCATGATTCAATTTTCCTTCTAAGGAGGCGGTTGCCCTTCACCATTTCTCATTGGCTGCCCCCAGATGGGGGCATCTGGTGATTACACAGTCACTATGGAAACTAGGGTTGGGACATTCTATGGTCAAACAGTTACCTAGGGAACCAGGGAGAGGACATTCCATAGTCTGGCAGTCATTACCTCCTGACTACCTTGTGACTCTGTACTTTTACACTTCCTGGTTTCTGGAATCTGGACTGACTGGTTTCAGTCACTCCTGGCCTATTCCAGTAACATATGGCCTGTAGTTAAAAGAAGTCTTAGGCCTTAGTTTTAGGGTGAAAGCATTTTAGTCTTATTTTGGTTCCACAGGTATTAGACTTTATTATCTCCTGAGAGGCAAGCTGTTTGCCTGTTCCTAGTTCTCAAGAGGTAAGACTAAGCTTTCTAACATTGCTTGGAAAAGAAACTACATTTTTGAGCTGAAAAAAAAAATTGGGGGGCAGTATCACCATCTTGAGCTGAAAAACTACATTTCCCATACTGCCTTTCTCTATAGCTGCAAGTTAGTATTACATTTCCTAAGCTATTTTTCGAACTACATTTCCCAGGTTGCCTTTCTGGGTCCAGGAGGAAATTACCGGTTTTTGTTTATATGGTTTAGTTTTGTACTTTTGCTTTTACCCCAGGAATTTGCTGTTGTTGTTGTTTTCTTCCCTAAGCTTGCATCAGGACACCTGCATTACTGCATTACTGTTTGACAAATGAACCTCTCTAGTTAGAGCTTTCATGTGACACTGTTCCCAGAGTGGTTCATGTCTGTCTGTGTGCACCTAAGACAGGTATTTTGGTGCCTAAAGCAAAAGCCCTTCAGGGCTTGATCCTCTGTTTTCCAGGGTCAGTAAAAGAAAATGAAATGAAAGCACTTAAAATAAATGTCTGTTTAGACTTTTCAGAGAGATTTTTGGGAACTCAAGCCCTGCCTCCTTCATTGCAGAGATTTCAAAGCCTCCATTGCTTCCCCCACCCCAGCAGCCCCTCCCATTCTCTGCTGTGGCTTCACCTTGGGCAAAGTTGTTCCTGCTTCAGCTTTCTGCCTGGGCTTTCTCACTAGGCTTTAGCTGTAGGGAACTCTGGATGCTGCTTTTCTAATACTGGCTTGAAGGAAAGACAAGACTAGCAGGAGAATTTGCCATATTCTAAGAGGTTTTTTGTTTTTTCTTAGAGCAATTACAGGTGACTTTCCAATACTGATATTATTTCCACGTGAATCTAATTCTTGCCCTTACAGAAGGAGAAAAACAAAAAAATCTGAGAAAGAAAAGTTCTGAAAAGCTTTTAGTTTTTTAGAGAAAGAGTTTACTATGTCTTTCCCAAGAAAGCTTTCAGTTTTTGAGAGGAAAATTACTAAGTTTTCTCCAAAACTTCTGTATTCTATAACCTTTTGGCTTCATGGCCAAACAGAGACTAATTATGATGGTACTATGTTTCCATACAGTGGCAGCATCAGCAGAGTGAAAAGTTTTATTTCAGCCACATCAACCTCAGGGAAAATTCTTTCCTCTGCCTCTCAGGGCTTGATTCTAATCTGTCTCTAGGCCAAAAGCTTCCATAGGAATATTTTTCTGCCCATTTTTTTTCATCTTTGATAGACTTTTCTGATTCTTCCCCAGGACTTTGCTTTCATAGCTTCATAGATGGAAAATAAAGAACATAGTTTCTCTGTCTTATTGCTTATCTTATCCTACATTTCTTCTTAAACTATATTCTTAACTTAATATTTCTATATTCTACCTTACTCTAAATTTCTTCTAATACTACATTCCTACAGACAGAAATTAAGAGTGAGAAAGACAGAAAGAAACCTAGACAGAGAGAAATATGCACGCAATTTCATTTTTCAACTTCAGCATTCAACCACCTAACTTGACTCCTGAGAATAAAATACCATCACCTTTATCAATTCCTTGTCAGCATGCCTTACACCCTCGACATTCATTTCACCAAATCCCTAAGTCTCTGTTCCTGGCACCATTTGTGGAGGGCCCACCCCCACTTTTTTCTCCCAGGGTATTCTTGAGGAGTGAGGGATAAGAGATTTATAGAAATATAGAGGGGAGAGAGAGACAGTTAGAAACACAGGATAGCCTTGGGAGGGCCTGGATCCTGGATCCTGGATCCTAATCCACCAGCCCCTTCTGTCTCTACTAAAGGGCTTTTTAAAGGAACAAAAGACCTCCCGCTAGCATGCCAAGTACAGACCCTTCCAAACACCTAGTAACTATGTATGTGGCCAGTCTATCTCCTTATGCAGCCCTGCTGGGTAAAGCAAGCTCAGTTCTCATTAGGAAACTTCTGTGGCTCCCACAATGGGGAAACTATCAAGGGCAGAAAAGATATTTTACTTTTCAATTGTTGTAACATTCTCTATAATACCCATTCACAGTTTTTTAGACTAATTATCTCATATATCTCATATATTATAGGTCTCAGTCATATGATAAATTTTATTTGTGTGTGCATATGTATTCTCAGGTACACATGCATAAGTGTGTACAAGTGTGTAGGCCAGAATTTAGCAGAGAATATCATCTTCATTCACTCTCTGTCTCAGTTTTTAGTGAGAATGGCCCACATAGACAACTGTGTTAAATGCAAATGCTTTCCTTTATACATTTCTTGGTCAAGGTATCACTTCACAGCAAAAGAATGGTTGCTAAGACATTTTCTAACTTTTTTTTTGAGACAATGTCTCTTACTGAATCTGGAGCTAATTTGGACAGAAAACCCCATAAACCTCATTGACTCTCCCACATTCTTCTAACCACTGCACTGACAAGTGTGTGCTATCAGTCTGAGACTTTCACATGGGCATTGGAAATCAGAACTCAATACCTCATGTTTGTGTGATATTTTTCCAACAGTCCCTCAATAATATGACATACTACCTTCACTTTAAAGAAAAAGATAATGTTTAGATGATATAAATCTAATCAGGTATATTTGCAAATAAATTTATAAATGCTGGAAGTAATAATTATTTTCATATCTTCACAGTTAACAAATCAGTTCTTTTATAATATTCTTTATTTAAAATAGTAAACTAATTAGAAATATAATTTGATCAATAGTCAAATTTTTAATGATTATTTGATGTGTTAAAACATTGAAATAAATATTTTTAAATCATCTTCCAAACTCCCATTGAAGATATTAAGTACATTGGGTCACCTTGTGCAGGCTGAATACAAGGGGTGAGTGCTTCGTCTTACTGCAACTTGATATGCCATGTTTTGTTGATACTCGTGGGAGACCTGCCATTTCCTAAACAAAAACAGAAGAGGAGTAGATTGGAGGGTTGGAACAGAGGGTTGCTCTTTCGGAGGGAAAGGACAGCAGCGGCAGTGAAGGGTAAGAAAGGGTTTTTAGCTCTTAGCTATTGCTCTGACCTCTTGGTCTTTTAATTTCTGCATTTGGCTCTGTGTTTCTTATTTTAAAAAGATTGTTACATTCACAAAGGGGAGAGCAACTGGGAGCACAGGAAGGAGGGGAAACTGAAGCTGGGATGTAAAATAAATAAATTAATAAATTTAATTTTAATTTTTTTTAAAAAAGAAAATGTTAAATATTTCAAAACAATTTCTTTCAACTTGAGAACATTGTGGTGATGCCTATCTTTTAAACGTCACATGCATTACATCAATTTTCTATTTTACATTTTGCCAGTGTATCCAGCTTAAATAATGATAACTAACCAGCTATCTTAAATTATTCTTATTTCTGAATATGTCTCTGGGGGCTTCCAATCATCCAAACAAGTAGCAGTATTTTAATGATTAGTCACAGACATAGTGTGATTATACCTTGAAATGTGCTTCAGGGCATTTCCTTGTAAGCAGATTACTAAAGATACAGTTAAATATTGCGGCATGTGGAGGGTGTTTGTCTTTGGCTTGCAGGTTACTGTTGCTGTTGCGGTTTATTATTTTCTCACTTTCATTCTAAAATAAGGAAATATTGACAACATCTGTTGCTAATTTGCAGTGGTTCATGGACCTATGCCCATGAATGAATTTTTAACTCTTACTTTCTCTAGACTGTTCTAAAATGTGTGGTATCTTCCTTATGTGCAAATTTAGAACTGAGTCTCAGTATTTCCCTGATGGCATAAGCTACTTATGCTCAACTATTGAGAGCTAAATCCTTGTCTGGGCCTTCACATTTCTGAACCTATTTACTTACTTTTGTATTTAAATGAGTTCTTTCAGAAACTAGTTCCTTTTATGGGAAAGAGTGAATCAGATTTCCTATTTTTATTGTAAATTATAACTTCTTATTTAACACTTAGAAATTATTCTTAACTGTCTTTTTAAATTGTTCTTTGGAAATACTTTTGCCACAAATACACATAATTTTGTGGGTATCCTATCTATGTCAATGATTACATACAAAATTTGGTCTAGTATATTAGCATATGAAGTAATATTGTCCATTTATTTTATTAGATATGAAAATGATGTCATTTTTGACATAATGTAATATCTTTTTTAACCTAAAACAAAATAAAATGTAAATATACAACACACAATATGTATATTTTATTCATGTTTTGGGGCTTTTATTATAATTTGCAGTCGATATTTTATGCAATTTTTTATAAAAGAATCATCATGTTTTTACAATTATTTAAGTGAGTTCTACATCTTACTAACGCATTTTATAAATTCTAAGATAATCGATATCTTCACTAATCTTTATATTTGTAATTATTTCTGAGCTACTCATTAGTTTACAAAGTCAACATTACCTGCATTGTCTGCCTTTATACAAATGGTGCCATCATGAACACTTTCCTGAGATTTATTGTTATCCATGTAGCATGTTTGGATGTTGCTTCATATTATTTTTTTTATCTTTTCATTACATCTTTGGTAATTTTGCATAATTTGTTTTGATCATATTCAATCTTCCTCCAGTTTCTTCCAGATTCCATCCCTACCCACCCAACTTCCTGTCTTCTTTATTCCTTTACCTCAAATCAAACTGGTGCTGCCCATCCATTCTTGAATATGTGGCCTTCCACTAGAGTACAGTCAATATACCAGAGACAAATTTATAAAGAATAATGATCTCCATCTCCTCCCAATAACTATCCATTGCCAAAAGCTCCTCAAATAGGGTTGAGACTTCTTACCCATCTCTCATTCAGTGCTGGAATTTTGTCTGACTTAAACTCTTGTACTTCTTATGCATGCTGTCACAACTACTGTGAGTTCCTATCTACAACTGCCCTGATGTAACAGGAACAGATTCTTTCCTTGTAAATATGATCTGCCTCTGACTCAAACAATCTTTCTGCTCCCTTGTGCATGGTGATCTTTGAGCCTTAGGAGGACTGGGACAAAGATGTCACATTTAAGGCTGAGATTCTGTACTCTCTTATTTTGTGTGCCTTCACAAGTTGTGGCTATCTGTGTTAATTGTCATCTAATGAAGAAATACGATTAGCTGATGATAATTGATAGCACATTAATCTATGAGTATAAGGACAAGTCACTCGGAATAAAAATAAAAGCAGTCATTCTGAATCTGTATAACTCTTTGTATCCATGTAGCCAAATAATAACAATAACAATAATAATAATAGGCTCTCTCCTAGGTCCTACAAACTGTCTAGCCACAGGTTTATGACCCCAATAATGGTGCCAAGTATGGGTTTCATCTTGTGGAACAGATCTTAAATCTATTTAGAAAGTTGTGTTTTACCTTCATGATATTTTACCATGATTTCACATGTGGGCATGTCTTGCCAGTCCCATCATGATTGTAGTTTTCAAATTTAGCATCTAGATGATACTGATGCATGCATTTCTCTTCTGGTATCATGAATAGCAGGTTTTAGCACTATGAAAGGTAAGTGGTAGGGATAAAGCTTCCAGGTCAATATCGCCTTAGTTTCTTTATGATCTGTGATTCAATTTTTTGTCGTCTTCAGCAAAAGGATCTAACCATCATGTTCAGAAAGGTAACATTAGCATTGCTAACAGCTTGTAGTGTTTAGTTTTTGAGACCTCACTGGCCTACAACTCATAAAGTGCTAAAACATTTATAGTGCTGAGCTTTTTATTTGTTAGCTTGTGGTGTAATAAGGGCATTGTGGATCCATAACCAGGCAACTCCATTTTAACTCTTGTTTTATATGTGTGTGGTGATATATTGTGCACCCCAATAAAACTTATCTGGGGATCAGAGGACAGAGCCAGCAACTAGATTAGACATAGATGTCAGACAGTGAAGGCACACACCCTTAATCCTATAACTCAGGAGACAGAGATCCATGTGGATCTTTAATCCTTTAATTCCAGGAAGTGATGTCTAGGCAGAGAAAGGTGTATAAGGCAGGAGGAAACAATAACTCTCTTTTGAGGCTCGGGATTTCTTAGAGGTAAGAACATGGCTGGCTTGTTCTGTTTATCTGATTGTTCAGCTTTCACTCTAATATCTGGCTTTGGGTTTTTCTATTAATAAGATCCTTTAGCAATTCATGTTACATCTGTGTATTTTGTATATCTATGTTTCAGACAGTGTCTTGCATAGCATATTTCCATGTAACTTTTTCAAAAGGTCTTTAGCATTATTTATCTCTACCACTATTCCCTCCTCAGTACTGTCCTCTCATTTCCAACTCTAATTTAAAAGTTCTTGTTCTATTATTCCCTATTCACATATTTGACATAGAACTCAGTAGCATAAAGGACTAAAGGGAAATTATATTACTTAAATTTCAATATATTACAAGACTTTTAAGTTAAAACTCTGCTTGATAAATAAGTTCATTCTATGCTCTCTTGATGATTTGTTAAAAGCATGTCTAGAACTCTGGCAGAAGTCTGTTGCCTTACCAGAGGCCATGCCTGTACTGAACCCCCAGGTAAGACCCATCCATATTCATCCAATGTTTTGTCAGAGCCTAACAAGCTCTTTCAACAGCAGTCACTTACCTTATCTCCATATCTCAGCTCATAACTCCAGCAGAAGCCCATTACCCCAAACCCAGTTGCCTAGATGCCAGTGTGTGAATACAATGAACAACAGTCATGGCAACATAGCATCACAGAGGCCACCAGTCCTGCTGTAGCAAACCCCAAATATTCTAAAAAAGCTGAAGCACAAGAAAGCAACATTAAAACCAACTTTATAAAGATGATAGAGGTCCTTAAAGAGGAAACAAATAAATCCCTTAAAGAAACCTAGGAAAACACACACACACATACACACAAACACACAGGACAGGAAGTGAATAAAACCCACAAAATAAAGCCAATAGAAATAAACAGACAAGTAAAAGATATGAATAAAAATATTCAAGACTAATTATAAAATAAAAATACTATAAAAATATTCAAGACTTAAAAATGGAAATAGAAGCAATTAAAAAAAGCACAAACTGAGGGAATCCAGGAGATGGAAAGTCTATATAAGCAACAGGAATTACAGACATGAGCATCCCCAACAAAGAATGAGAGATGGAAGAGAGAATCTCAGGTATAGAAGATACTATAGAAGAAACTGATACATCGGTTCAAATAAATTGTTAAATCTAAAAAAAAAAAAATCCTAACATAAAACATCCAGGAAATCTGGGACAATATTGAAAAACCAACCCTAAAAATAACAGGATTAGAGAAAGTAGAGAAATCCCAGCTCAAAAACCCAGAAAATATTTTTAACTATCATAGGAGAAAATTTTCCTAATCTAAAGAAAGGGATACCTGTAAAGGTACAAGAAGCTAACAGAACAGCAAAAAGATTGGATCAGAAAACAAAGGTCTTCATCCACATAATAATCAAAACACTAAATATACAGAATTAAGAAAGAATATTACAAGTTACAAGGGGAAATGACCAAGTAAAATACAAAGGCAAACCTATTAGAATTATACCTGGCTTCTAAATGGAGACTCTGAAAGCCAGAATTGCATGGACAAATGCCTTGCAGACTCTGAGAGACCACAGATGGCAATGTAGACTACTATCCCAGCAAAATGTTCAATCACCACAGGTGGAGAAAACAAGAGATTCCAAGACAAAGTCAAATATAAACAATATATATTCATAAATCCAACCCTACAGAAGGTACTAGAAGGAAAATTCCATTCCAAGAAGGCTAACTATACCCATGCAAACACAGGAAATAATCTCAGACCAGTAAAACCAAAATAATGGAAGCAAACACACATACGCACACACACACACATACACAAACACAAACACACACACACACATACACACACCAAGATGACATCTGAACATCTATGCCCCAAATGCAAAACACTCACATTTGTAAAAGAAACATTACTGAAGTTTAAATCACACATCAAATAAGGAAATAGAAGCAGTCATCAAAATTCTACTAACAACAACAACAAAAGCCAAGGTCCAGATAGTTTCAACACAAAATTCTACCGTATTTTCAAAGAATACCTAATACCAAATAAAAATACCCCTTCCAATTATTCCACAAAACAGAAATAGAACAAACATTGCCTAATTCATTTTATGAGGCCGTAATCACCCTGATACCCAAACCACACAATGATTCAAAAAAGAGATTTACAGGCCAGTTTCCTTCATGAACATTGATGCAAGAATACTCAACACCCTTCATAATAGCCAAATATAATATAAAATGTCTTGTCATAACTCTAACCAAGGAAGGGAAAGGCCTGTATGACAAGAACTTTAAGTCTTTGAAGAAAAAAATTGAGGAACATATCAGACAATGGAAAGATCTCTGTGGTAAGGTATTTGTACACTTTGTGAAAATGAATGGCTGTGATTAGTATAATTAAAAAGCTGAATAGCCAATAGCTAGGAAGAAGTTAGGTGGGATTCCTAGGGACAAAGAGGACTCTGGGAAGAAGATGGCAGTGTGGAAAGCCAGACAGAAAGAAAACAGTAGGTGCAAGATGAAAGAAAGGTAATGCCATGTGCTGGAGCATAGATTAATATAAATGGGTTAATTTAAGTTATAAGAACTACTTAACTCAGGTCTAAGTTAAAAGCCAAGCTTTCATAATTAATAAGAAATCTCCATGTTGCTATTTGGGAGCTGCCTGGAGGGACAGAAAAAGACTTTGCATATCACTGACAACATGGAGGTACAAATATCCACACAGGTCCTGAGAAAGCAGTCTCTTGGGCAGGCTAGGGAACAGAGGCATAGCTCCTTTAAAAGTCTCTGCTGTGCAGCAGAGCACTTAATCAGCCAGCTTGCTAGGTAAAAAAGCCTACAGGATCATGGAAACAGCAGCTTCCCAGAACTGGGTTGGTAAACACGCCAGAATGAGGCTAGGCTCTCAAAGTCAGAGAAGGCCGCAGGCATGCAGGAAAGCAGTCCAGACGGAGAAAAACCTTTAAACAGATACAGTAACTTTTGTAATTCGTAAGTCTCCTTGTCATTATTTGGGAGCTGGGTGGTCTAAAGACAACTTCCTGAAGAGAACACCAGTAGCACAGGCACTAATATCAGCAATTAAAACTTAGAATTTTCTGTAAGGCAAAGGGCACTGCAAATATGACAAAATGGCAGACTGTAGAATGAGAAAAGATCTTCACCAACCCCATATCTGACAACAGGCTGATTTCCAAAACATACAAAAAACTCAAGAAACTAGACCTCAACAAACAAAATAATCCAATTAAAAATGGGATAGGCATCTGAACAGAGAATTATTAACAGAGGAATTGCAAACGGCAGAGATATGCTAAAGAAATGATTGACATCCTTAGCCATCAGGTAAATTCAAATCAAAATGACTCTGAGATCCCCCATATGACTGTTAGAATGGCTAAGATCAATAATACAAGTGACAGAGCATGCTGGTGAGGATATGGAACAAGGGGAACATCCTTCTATTGCTGGTAGGAGGGCAAACTTGTAAAGTCTCGTTGGAAAGCAATTTAGAGATTTCTCACAAAAACTGATCCACCTCAAGACCTAGCTATACCATTCCTGGACATATACCCAAAAGATGCTCCATCCTACCACAAGGACACTTCCTCCATTATGTTCATAGCCATGTTATTATTAATAGTCAGAAACTGGAAACAACCTAGATTACCCTCAACTGAGAAACTGATATGCAAAATGTGATACATTTACACAGTAAAATATTATTCCGCTGATGAAAAATGACATTTTGAAATTTGCAGGGAAATGGATGGAACTAGAAAAAAAAAAACCATCTCAAGTGAGGTAACACAAACTCAAAAGGAGGAACTGGTATCAGCCATACTAGTCATTAATATCTCTCTCTCTGTTTCTGTCTGTCTCTGTCTCTGTCTCTCTCTGTCTCTGTCTCTCTCTCTCTCTCTCTCTGTGTGTGTGTGTGTGTGTGTGTGTGTGTGTGTGTGTGTGTGTGTGTACCTATCTACCATCTATCTAGTGAATATGCTGGAATTTTAGATGTATTACTTTTAGCAAAGACTTGCCTCCAAGATAAACAAACTATAAATATTTGAGGAATCCATTCCAAGGGAATTATATTTCTCAAGGAAACTAAAAGGAATGCTTGACCTTTGCAGCCAGTTTACAAGATTAAACTTAATATTGAATACAAATCACATATTTTTATTCAATTTACAGCTTATGCTTATTACCCAGTTCTTAGATCAAGCTGGCTTTAAAACAAGCTATGGAAGTTAGTGATATGAGCAATAATATCTCCCACTCTAACAATAAACACCCTGGTTTTCCAAATGAAACTTCTATAATCTACATGTCATCTTAAGGTCACAAAGCTCAGTTATAGTTCCTTGCTGCTGTCTCTGTTGTAGCTATAGGAACACCTGTCCTGAAGCTTTCTAGCCTGTAGGATATATGTGAGCTTAAAGTGATAGTACTTTATTTCAATTCCATATGCCAGACCTTCTCTGCAGGGATCCTGAACTGCCACAAGAATCTACACAATCTGGCCAGGTTGCAAGAATAAGCAGGAGTGCAAATGTAGAGGATGAATGGTATGGTAGCTGAAGTTCTTGAGGGAAATCTTAACTATTGGGGATGGAAGTGTATATGTGCAATCATTCACCCTTCTTGTCCTCCAACAATCCTGAAATGAGACACTAGAAAGACCGTTAATGTGTTAATGTACTTCCTCATCTTTGTTATTTTTTCTTCTCTTCCTCTGTTTCCTTTTCTTTATGATATTTACTTACAATGTACTTTGTACAAGTTGGTAACTACTATTGTGAGAGTAAGGTTCTACTAATATTGAATACAAATTAAAATAGAGGGGTGGAAGACAAAATTAAATGAAATATCACTACACTTTATTTTTATCAATGGCCTGATGATGAGAGAAGTTTCACTATGTAGCCAAGGCCTGCCTGACATTCGGTATACAGAATAGGACGACATTTCTATAATTCTTGTGCTTCCACCTTCAGAAGTTATTTTAGGCATATACCACTATATTTGGCTTAAATGTAAACATTATATTTTGTAAAGTAAAAGTTATAGGTTATAAATTATCTTATGTTTTTTATAGATAAACTGGTATGTTTTCAACAGATAAAATATGTTTTATCAATCAGAAGTAGTCTACTTGATATGGAGTTGATAAGAATTTTATTACCTGCCAGGCGGTGGTGGTGTATGCCTTTAATCCCAGCACTTGGGAGGCAGAGGCAAGTGGATCTCTGTGAGTTCAAGGCCAGCCTGGGCTACAGAGTGAGTTCCAGGAAAGACGCAAAGCTACACAGAGAAACCCTGTCTCAAAAAACAAAACAAAAACAACAACAAAAAAAGAATTTTATCACCTGAAATTTTCAAATGTGTCCCTCTGTAGCTAGAGTTTTCCTGCTTGGCCCACAGTCAGGACAAATCTCTCTCACCCGCCAGTCCCACAGCCACTCAGACCCAACCAAATAAACACAGAGACTTATATTGCTTACAAACTGTATGGCCGTGGCAGGCTTCTTGCTAACTGTTCTTATATCTTAAATTAATCCATTTCCATAAATCTATACCTTGCCACATGGCTCGTGGCTTACCGGGATCTTCACATGCGGCTTGTCATGGTGGCAGCTGGCAGTGTCTCTCTCACCCAGCTTCCTGTTCTCTCAGTTCGCCTCTCTGTTAGTCCCGCCTATACTTCCTGCCTGGCCACTGGCCAAACTATTTATTTATTGACCAGTCAGCAACATATTTGACATACAGACCATCCCACAGCATCCCTCCTTATTGAAATGCTACTTTGGAGTCATCCTTGTGGAGTTCTGGGAATTTCCCTAGCACCAGGGTTCTCCCTAACCCCATAATCTCTCTTTCTATCATGATATCTCTTTCATTTCTCTCCTACTCCACCCCTCCCCTAGCTGGACCATCCTATTCCCTCATGTTCTCATCCCCTCCATCCCCTCCCCTTTATTGTCTCCCCATACCCTTTACTCAATTTTTTTTAAATAAAAAAGGAAAAACAATAATTACTTTATTCATTTTATATGCTAACCACAGATCTCCCTCTCATCCAACCTCCAGCTCCCCAACAACCTTCCTTCCCCAACCCATCCCCCATCCCCTCCTCCACAAGGGTAAGGCCTCCCATGGAGAATCAGCAATGCCTAGTACATTTAATTGGGGAAGGGCCAAGCCCTCCCCATTTCATCAAGGCTGAACAAAGCTTCCCACTATAGGTAATAGGCTTCAGAAAACTAGCTCATGCATCAGGGATAGATACTGACCCCACCGTCAGGGGCCCCTCAGATCAAGCTACACAATTGTCTCCAGTATGCAGAGGGCCTAGTCCAGTTCCATTCAAGTTCCACAGTTGTTGGTCTACAGTTCATGTATTGTGATAATATTCCACCCATGACCTTGGGCTATAAGGCCCAAAGGAGGTGGTGCTGTATGTGACCTCTTAAAAGGAAAAGGAAAGGGAGAAGGGGTCACATGGTGGGTCCTTCATTTTTTTTTTTTTTTTTAATCCTGGAGTGATCAGACACCAGATGGCCTGGGAATTGAACCTGGGTTCTCTGGAGTACCACTACATTCCTGAGCTCCTACAAGTTTGATTCAGTTGTCTCTGTAGATTTCCCCATCGTAATTTTGATGCCCCTTGCTCATATAATGCCTCTTCCCTTCTTCGACTGGACTCCTGGAGCCTGGCTGTGGATCTCTGCACCTGCTTCCATCAGTTACTGGATTAAGGCTCTATGATAACAGTTAGGGTATTTACCAATCTGATTACCAGGGTAGGCCAGTTCAGGTATCCTCTCCACTATTACTAGTAGTCTAACCTGGGGTCTTTCTTGTGAGATATCTTGATAGAGGCAGACATTATAGGGTAAGGGATAAACCTTGTGCTAAGAAAAAAAAAAAACTTAAATAAAAAAAACGAGTTGGGCAGAAAAAAAATGCTACTTTGGCTTTGACAATGTGTATGGTAATACAATTCTGAAAACAATCAGGAAACAACTCCCAAGTAGGTATTTTTCCTGATCACTCAACAAATAGATAATGACTATGTGCTGTATGTACACTCTTTCTTATTTGTTCTAGTTGTCAACATCCCACTAGGAAACAGAACACAAGACTGGGAGTAAATTAAAGATGCTGCAGTAAAGTAAGACACAGAGGATGAGACAGTAAATAACCCAGGGTGAAGAGAAAAGGAAGAAAGACAGGGAAAGTCTTGTTAGTGAGGAAATGCTTCAGCTCTGTAACCCTGCTCTTTCTCCAGGCACAGTCTTTGTGTGAACACTGGAGAGCACATGCGTCTCCAGGGAAGACAACCATGGAGGCAACTGGAGAAGTTATGTGGATTTTAATCAATGATAAAGTTTGGAGAACTCCAAAAGGAAGATGAAACTAATGATCTCTCTCTGCCAACAACTGTGATAAAAAGCATCCATTAAGGGTAATATTGAGGATATTCCTTTGTAGCTGAATAAAGGCATAAAATGAGTCTATTTATTGAGCATTTATAGTACATATAAAATCATTGGCTAACTCCTCTATGAAGGTGCATATACCATATATAGTTGGTGATATCTCCATCATTGTAGCCATCATCATCAGCATGATCATAATCATCATTATCATCATTGTCATCCTGCCAAGGAATCGGCTGAGATCTTGGAACTTTCTAAACTACTAAAAATAAACATATTAATTTTTACTAACTGGAACCACAGGTGGGACAAGCTGTTTGAATTTGAAAGATGAGTACCAAACAATGTTTTATACTATATGAAGTTCTTTGGTTCTAGAAAATATTTGGATAAATTACTCCTGCTACACAAATGTAACATAAAAGGAATGCTGTGAAAGATACAATAACTAATTCCATTTTTTCTCAGTGTTAGTGAAAACACACAAAAAATAATTTCACACAATATAGAATCTATTAAATAAACATTGCAGCAGTTGAGTCAAATTGCTATAATTTAAAATTTCTGTTTTGGATTACCAAGTATTGATTATTTTTATAGACTTTTACATTTTATATTTTTGCTCTTTGATTAACTCTAAGGTAATAGGTATCTGACATGGCTGTCATCTTTTTTGAGACAGTCATGATTAAATTGCTCAAGCTGGTCTCACACTTTCTATATAGCCTTAGGTGGCCTTAAATTCCTAATCCTTTTGCGTATTCCTTCCATGTCTTTGGATCATGGCCATATTTCAAAATAGCTACCCTCTTTCTAGAATGTTCAAAGCTAAACTTCATTAAGCAAATATCATGAAAAATATGTGACCTTTATTTACTAATTACTTGATTTGACTTGATATAATATTAATTTCACATTTAAAATAGTAAATTCTTTGAAGCAAGTTGTTTTAAGTGGTTACTTTAAAAAAATTAACTTCCAGTTCACAAAAAAAGTTTGTATTTCAAGACTATCACTTGAATAATCACTAGGTTGGTTATGCAAACTGATGGATGTCAAGTATAATTGATTTCTTATGTTTACATGACGATTCCTGCACTTATAATAGCCTTAATTTTTGTACAAACATAATTTACTCAATATCTGAAAGAGAATATTATTTTGCAAGTTGCCATACTAAATTGAAGCAGACAAAATGGATAATCTGTGTATCAGAGTCTTGGATTAAGCAAGTCAGATATTTCTCTCATTAATAGCATTTAAATAACAGGAAATCTGAATTTAACACATCACTGAAAAGATATTTGCATGAGACAGACAAAAATCTTTCCAGTATTCTTATGTTTTTCTTCAAAGTAAAGGATTTCTTTAGACATTCTGAGATAGTTTATTAACTTTGAATGTGAGTATGCCAGGTCTTTGCAAAGCATAATCAAATGAATCTTCAACTGTTTTTAACTGAAATTTAAAAGTCCATCCTGTCCAATTACTCTCTATTATTTAAAGAGCAAATTTTCAGCAACAAAAATATTTAAATTCAGGCTATATTCTAGAGGATCCTAACTTATATTCCATTTTAGTAATAGTAAACAATGCATACAAGATTTCTCAAGAAAAGAGTCTACTTTTATTTTTAATAGGAAACATAGGAAAAGAAGTCTTATAACCAAGTTTGGAAGGCCTTCTTTAATTGGTAAATGATACTAAATCATAATATGGAAAAATAAACTAAAATTTTCTGTTATGAACACATTATTCACTTATTATTTAAATTAAGAATAGAATGTGCTATGAAAATCCTGTAAAATTTCTGATGGTAAGGTAAATTAGTAATTTTCATTGTTCACATTAGTATCTCTGTAGTATCAGAGTATTCAAACATGTTTGAAACTAAATTTAAACACAGTATTTATTAATGTTTGTTTAATTATCTAATTTGTACAAAATTTTGTAGCATGATTTTGACCTTTCACTGCCTTATGTGTTACAAAATGAATAACTAGTTTGTTTGTCATATAATTGCCATGTCCTTTAATGCAGAAGTACATTTGTTCTGAGATTGGCCTGTATATATAATATACTTCTGAAACAAAATGCAATTTTCATCTAAAGTCAATCTGATAACACCTAAAGTGTAGTATTTTAAGTTTTATGGTACTCCTGGATATTTATGATTTTAATGCAAAACATAAATTGTAGTAGTATATGAGCTACTAAGACTGAAAATTTAGACCTTTGTGAAACAGACACAAACATGTTGTCAGCAGGTTTCCTGTGTATTTCCTTTCTCTAGAATTGCCTATGATTTACAATTCATAAAAAATGTTTCAAGGAAAAAATAAGAATGTGTAGGATGTGATCTCCATCTCTCTCGGTGATGGTTACAAGAGCACAGTGCATTTTATTTACTAGGGTTGTACAGCAAAAGGGTACTTAGAAATCTCATCTCTCCTTGAAGTGAAGGAATAGTGTATGCACATAAAACAATATTTATTACAGAGCTTGGAGGTATATAAATATAAATATTGCTGCAAGGATTCATGATTAGGTTGTCTCTACACTTTTTGTGACTTTATTCATTTGTGTTTCATTATTTTTCCCCTTACTTTATTCCAGCTTTTGGCCACCACCACAGAAGTTATCCATTTTATGACTGCTGCCCATTCAAGTTTATTTTAGTGCTATGAAAGAGTTAATGTGATTACATCCATGTTTAAATTGCTTCTATAAAATAACTTCAGTGTTTGAAAAACTAAACCCAACCTCAATGACATCAGAATCCAAGGTACAGATGAAGTTTGGAACTCTTGAAGAGTAATGAGCAATGCATGTGACCTTGAGAAAAATGAAGATTTCCCAATTCCATGTTCCCCACACAGTCTCCTATTACTCTGGTTGGAAATGACACTATTATAGAGCTCATTCCCCATGAATGAAAGAATTATCCCCTATTAAAATGTAAATGCCCCGGAAAAGACAGAACAGGAATCAATCTATCATTTATACCTTAATGAGAAGAAGTCACTCAAAACCTCCCAACATGATAGCTGTTCAAAATTGAACATTGATGGCATGTAGATGAGGCAGAGGTACTTTGGGAACAAGGAGAGTGAGAAGGAAAGGAATAAGAAGGAAATTTGGAAGTGCTGAGAATAAATACTGCATAATTAACAATGTTACAGAAAAATTCAGGCAACAATTACAGGATTAAGTTCTAGGCCCACAAAGACTTTTATGGAAAACCCTTGAAGAGATACCTTTGAATTTGAGAAAAATAATTTATTCCTATTAACTAATGGGACAACCGTTCACAATGAAGACCGCTAATGTGTTCACTACTGTATGAGTTCAAGATCTGGACTTCTTAATCAATTTCGTTTTGCTGGCCCTAAAATATTAAGCCCGAACCTAAGTATCTATTCTGAGTTGTTGTAATTAATAAGAGAAAATAAATTTGCCAAGTACCTTAATTTTTTGGTCCTGCGCATGATACTGAATGAACTTTTCTATAGATTATATAAAATGTTAGTGCTTTACAACATTTTCAACTTAACTTTTTGAAAATAAACCATATCTATTTGAAAGGACGAACTTTAAATACTTCATTTACTTTTGTTTCTTATGTAGAATAAATGGTAATGTGTACATGGACAGATTATTCTGTTCAAGACTGCTTACTGCTAATAGAGAAGACCCAGGTTTGGTTTACAAATACCATGACAAGGGGCTTACAGTTTCTTCTTCTTCTTTTTTTTTTTTTACTTTGCAATACAGTTCAGTTCTACATATCAGCCACGGATTCCCTTGTTCTCCCCCCTCCCGCCCCCCTCACCTTTCCCCCAGCCCGCCCCCCATTCCCATCTCCTCCAGGACAAAGCCTCCCCCGCGGACTGAGATCAACCTGGTAGACTCAGTCCAGGCAAGTCCAGTCCCCTCCTCCCAGGCCGAGCCAAGCGACCCTGCACAGGCCCCAGGTTTCAAACAGCCAACTCATGCAATGAGCACAGGACCCAGTCCCACTGTTCGGAGTATCGAACAACTTCTTCTGATCTCTGAGAGCAATACTTTAGTATACTCATGTACACAACACACACACACACACACACACACACACACACATACATACACACACACATACACACACACCACAGGTAAATAGCACTAAATAGAATTGCTATGGATGATTGATTGATAAATAAAACACTGATTGGCCAGTAGCCAGGCAGGAAGTATAGGCGAGACTAGCAGAGAGGAAAATTGACAGAACAGGAAGGCAGAGAGGAGGAGATACCAGCCTGCCCTCCAGGGAGCATCATGTAAAGGCAGCAGGTAAAGCCATGGAACACGTGGCAACATATAGATTAACAGAAATGGCCTGAGTATAAGAGTAAGAGCTAGACAATGGTAGGCCTGAGCTAATGTCCGAGCAGTTTAAATAATGTAAGTGTCTGTGTGTTTATTTTATAAGTGGGCTATGGGACTGTCAGGACTTGGCAGGACCCAGAGAGAAAAAACTCAAGCTACACAGAATTGAATGGGTTTTATAAACAAATGAGCACACAACATTGAGTGGGTACGAAATCAGAAGGGTGATGGTTTGGGATGAGATAGAGGAGGAGTGAATATGATCAAATAACAATGTCTGAAATTCTCAAAGATGTAGTAGAAACCCATTTTAAAAAAAGTTTTGTGATGAGCGTAATGAGTAGAAGGTCAGCATACATTACATGGCTTTATAACTGAGGTTAAAGTAAGTTCATGTATATCTCTTGCTTGTGTCATATTAAAACATTTAAACAACTTTTAATTGTAAACGTTTCTTACCTGCACTTCACATGGCTTTCACAGGTATCCTTATGTAATATGCTTCTGAGTAGCCATGTGTTAAAGTTTTAATAACTCCCAATATTTTTTGTATTTCTACTGATTATTATATTTCATGTTTTAATTATTTGATATAAGCCTCAATGTAAAATTACTATGCAGAATTGTTGGGTTTAAGCACTAAATTAAGGCTTGTCATTAGGTAAAAATCTCAGTTATAACCCTTTTTTTATTTTTAGGTCAAATATGTAAATTGGATCCTCTAGTAGGTTATGAAATGTCAGATAAAATTTAAATTTGATTAATAAATAAGTAATATGTTAATTGTTTATTGGTATTTTTAACTTTTCACATATTAGTTTAATCACTTTATTCTGAGGCATGGAAGCATTGTCAGAAATGTAGCCTTCCATTGATCTGACACTTTATTCAACTGTAAATCTGATAATTCCACTCTTAAAATTTCTACCCAGTTCAATGACATAACTTTGATCTTTAATTTCAGTGTATATTGTATTTATTACAGAAAAGAATAAACATCAAAGGATTACCTGAAAAACAAATTACAACTATTCAAGTTTGTTAGACTGTTTCTCTTTCTAATAGTCAGCATCAAAATTATATAGTTAATTGCCTTCTCTAGTGTATGGCAGCCATCTTGCTTATCACTGAATAAGCCACATTTGAGCTGCACAGATCAGTATCGCACTGAGGGATGTGGTTGCTGATTGAACACAGGTGTAATGGTTGATATACTGTCACACAGTCTGACGTTAACCTAAGATCTTTGTTGAAATAGTTATTACTGATGGCATGAAATGTAATTGCTAATTTTCTGCCTGAGTGGTTACATATTTTCTCTAAATCTTAAGAGTTATTCATCCTTTTTCCACTGGCCATTTCTCAGAGTTCCAGGCAGATGTGTCAGTGGTCTATGGACCAGTAATTGAACCTGTCACTTGCAATCTACCAACTTCATTCTTCAGAAATGTGACTACTGCTTCATCCACTCTCCTGCTTATTTCTCTAAGTATCAAATGTCTTACTTGCACCTAAGCTAAGCACTCTTTACTGTTTACCTTTAAGGTACTCTGTGGCCACAGAAGAAAACAATTGTTTGTGATTCTAATTTGGTGTTCTTAAATATTTATCAGAGATTCCAGTTTTCAAATCAATTTTCTCATAGTATTTCATTACATTATTCCGTAGTTGTAGAAAGTGTGGGGGCTTTATGGAGAAAGAGGTGGGGAGCAGATTTGCTCTTCTATATCTATACCTACCTTAGAATGGTGTAACATGACTCGGGTTGCTGGGCTGAATCTCTGGGACCCCACTGAGAAAACAGGGAGGCTGGTGCTTAGTACCCAAATGTCTGGGAGTATTTCAACATTTTGACAAATATTGTACTGTATTTTATTACACTGCAATACATTTAACTACTATACATCCCACTCCCTTTTTTGTATCATTGCTGAAACATACGATTCAGCTAAGGTTAACAAAGCAACATATGCCAAATTCAGAAGACTGTCCATAAAGTTCTTCTAATTATTTATATTGAGATTAAGTCATTTTATATATATAAATATATACATATATACTTAAATATGTACAAACAACAGTTTGTTATCTCTATATTAATTTTCTTTTCAAAAGGTTAGAAAATTATCTCTATAATTATATCTGATGAATAGGGAGACTTATAAAACTATGACTGAATCTTATTTTTATGAAATTTTAAATGAAAAGAACCATAACGATTTTATGAAAAAGTATAGTTCAGACTTAAATAACCCTTGCATTATCTAAAAGAGGTATTTGCATCTCAGTGTCTTTACTTTTAGATGAGCTACAACAATTTTTAGTTTGCTGATGTCAGTATTACTGATTGTAGAAAACGCTCCTTGAATACCACTTGACACATGCCACTCCGGGATGCATGACCACAACTGCCAAAGGAACAATTGCAAATCTTGATGTTTTAGTGATATTAAGATAATTAAGAGTTAGCTACCATGTAAGCATCCAGCAAGCACTCTAGCAGTTGCCTGGAGCTCCTTAAGTAGTGGAGGGAGGGACTGTGCGTGCAGGTCAGAAATGCCCTGAAGGGTAATAACTGATTCACAAAAACATTCTACTACAAACTGAAATTACCATTTGGTGGTGTGATAGTGCCTTGAGGTACACAGTTTTTTTTCAACTCTTTTTAAGGGCAAATTTGCTAAGTGAAGTTCTTAAATTTGAAGCTACAATTAATTTATGTGGCTTGAGTTTCCACTAGTTAATTCTAATACAGGATTTCATATGACATCTTGATGCCCATTGTTTGCGTGTGTGCATGTCTGTACACGTGTGCTATATGTATGTCAGATTCAAAGGATGGAACTGTATGATGAAATATAAAAGAAGGTCAGCAATAGGTAACTTAATACATGAGCCAGAATATGGATAAAAGTAAGAATTAGAGAGCCTAAGAATTTAGAAAAGATAAATCACAGGGCAAAGTGCCAAGAATACAAGAAAGATTTTTTTTGTAAGTTTTTGTTCATATGCTGCTTTGATCCAATTCTCAAAACATGTGCATTCCAGTGAAAAATATCCAGATAAGTTCTCAATGTAAACCCCAAACCACATTATCTCTTTTTTCACAGTTAAGCATTTCCTGGTGTCTATAATTTTGCTCTCTTTCTATCTGCAAATTAACCAGAACATTAGCCAGGTTTTTTTTTCATGAATTGTCATCATAATATTTTAAATTCATGTAAGTTTTGAACATTCAAAAACATGTGATAATATTATTTTTAACAATATCCAGCAATATAGTGGTATATGCAGAAAAATATTATTCTGCTTTATTTTTATCAGCAGTATAGTTAGAAAATCCTGTAAAATCAGATTTTAAGTGTTTAACATGTACATATACATCTACTTAATCTAGTTTTTTTTTTCTTCTTTTTTTAACTGAATTTCAATATTGGTTGTGATATACAATATTCTGCTCTATTCCTGTACTCCTTCTTTTATAGATAGCTTTCAAAATTTATTCAAATCCAATTTTAATTTATCTAGTGGGTTTTTAAGAAAAATCATTTATTTTAAAACAAGTGTTCTTGTTTCAAAATCTCAGTGTGGTTTCAATATTTCAGTTTATCAGTTATCATTTAATCTGATTTGCAAAATTATATTTAGTCCTGACAAATGATATTATACGATTCTACTTCACTGCTTTATTCAGTTTTTTTCTCATGGTAAATATTTGCTTATGAACATTTGGTTTTTCATATGACACATGTCCATGTAGACTAACCAAGTTAATCAATTCCTTCTTGACATACATGTTCAAACCATTGAATGAGAAGGAATAAAATGATATTTGAAAACACAATCATACAAGTCCAACCTTATTGAGAAATTTATGCCAAGATCGTATTTGATTGTTGTGCATACCAGCTTTAGGTTTGGGAGCCTTTGCATTACATTCTAGCATTAACTCATTCAACAAATCATGATGTTTAATAAAATGGATTATGCAATGCAGTTTTCATTTGTCTTCTATACCTCCATTCTACACCCCTGTGGCCCAAGATGTTATGACATTCAGCTATTAAATTCAGCTGCCTCTTCAATTCCCAAGGGAGAAAAATAGAAAACAAATTTAAAACCAAGAGTTTTAAAGTTATTTTTATATTTTTCTTCAGTCTCAAGATCTTCACTTTACAAAGGTAGTGCTTTCAGTCTGCAATCCTTACCCTGAACTGGTTAAGGCCTAAATCTGCTGGCTCCATGTCTTACAATATTCTCTAATAGTCCTAAATTCTTGTTCTTTTTTTTTCTTGTTGGATGCTAAATCTTTGCCTGCTCCAATCTAGTTGTACATAAGAATTTTCAGATGTGACAAATTCTGTAATTCTTCATTTTAGTTTCAATTATGATAATGGTCATTGTTTAATTACTATACACCCACAGAACATAATTATAAATAATATGTGAAATATACTCACAATTGGCTAAGGCATATTTATTAGATTTACTTTATTGTTATACTTCTATTTTATATTATAGTTACTTAATGGCAAATTATGGGACAGAGAGGGCTGGTGAGATCATTTCCACATTATGAGGGCTACCCTTGGTTGTCAACTTGCAGCAACCTATACTAAGGAATTACTTCCTTCAGACTGGCAAATAGGCAAGCCAGTGAGGCATATTGTTGAGTGATAATTAATGAATGATGGCCTAGCAGTGTCACCTCTGGACCATGGGTTGTACCGGAAAAGTAGTTAGGGAAGCTAGAGAGAGAAAGCCTGTAAACATTCTTCCTCCATTGTTGTTTCTGTTCCTGCCTCTAGGTCCCCACCTTGAGACTTCTAATGGTGGAGTCTTTCAATGATGACTTTAGCCTGTAATCCAAACAAACCCATTCTTCTCCAAGTTAGCTTTGGTCATTGAATGGACACTAGCCCACTCTAGCATACAGCTCTAGCATACAGCTCTGGCAGGCCTTGCCCTTCTCCTTCCTATTCCCTCTGCCTTGCTAAAACCCACTAGATTACATTCCTAAGGCTAGTACCAAGGTCTATTCTCTCATTTTTCCACTCTCTCCTCCTGAGGCAGAATACCAAGGTCCAGCTACCAAAGTATTGAAGTTCAGCAATCAAAAGCCCCCTTTGGCTCACCTGATTAATACTCAATTAAAATTAAACTCATCCTAACACGGGATTTCCCACTTTACCTTTATAAGCTGTCACTTTCTAAGGGACATGTCTGTCTGTCTCTCCTTTCCAGAGGCAGTCTTTTGCCACCCCTCACTTACCCCGACTGCCCAGGACAAATACCCCTGCCCCCTTTCCCATCCCCTTCTCTGTCTCCTCTATCTCCTGTCTTTGTCTCTTATTCCCTGTCCTCCTTCCCTCTGGGGCAAATAAATCTACTTTGTGCTGAGAACTTGGTCTTGGGAGTCCTGAGCTGCTACCATTCTCTGAGATCATTGTTTTATCACAGCAACAGAAACCGAACTATGACAAATAGAAAATATTTTAAAATATGAGTTTGCTTTCATGCATGCTGTTTAAAACTATTTTTAATCAGATTCAGCTTTGGTCCTCTGGGCTTTGTTTTCAAAATCCGTGGTGCTAGCTTTCATAGTACGGAAAGGTATTAGGCACTTTTCCTGGGAGGGAAAGAAACAAAATGATATTCAGTATAGAACAGTAGTCCTAAGGTTGCAATAGTGGCCCTCTTTTTTTTTTTTTTTTCAAGACAGGGTTTCTCTGTGCAGTTTTGGTTCCTATCCTGCATCTCACTCTGTAGACCAGGCTAGCACAGAACTCACAGAAAGCCGCTTGGCTCTGCCTCCTGAGTGCTGGGATTAAAGGTGTGGGCCACCACCACCTGGCAATGGCCCTCATATCTTAATGGGAAAAATGTCTGTCCAGTTGGACTTAAGGCCCTCTCCACAGATGAGAAATCATGCCTGACACTGGCAACATAGCTAACTACCCATGGCTAGTGAGGTCAGGGACATGAGAGAAGAATCCACAACCACCGTTTTACTAACTCAGCATACTTATTAACTGCATTTGTAATATTTCTTCTTCCATTAAAGATTAAGAGTAGCTTTCACTTCTTACCGGAGAAACGTCTCTGTAAACAGAGACCATTAATAAAACCCATAACTGGTCAAAATGCAGAGAACAAGTGGATTTAGGGTTTCCAGTCCCAACAGATAGATTCAAAAAACAAACAGCTACTGTATCCCTTGTATCTAAGGTCACAAAACAACAGACAAAGATCAGAAGGATAACAAGAACAATGAGACCAGCAAATCTGCTGTGATATTAGGAATGACGGTGGGGTTTCTCCCATGTTACTTCATATTTGCCTAAATAATAGAGAGAGGTACCATATGAATAGACATGCTAACATGGAAGGGAGAATGTAGCACGAATCTTAAATGGTCTTATTAATAAAAACAATCCTGGAGCCAGGTATTGGGGTGAATGCTGGAAGATCAGAGAAGCAGAACAAGCTTCCTCACCTTCCCAATTCCTCAGCTGATCCTGTTTCCTCAGACTGGAAGCCTCTGAGTCCTCATTCAGAATGAATCTCAGCTGAAACTGTTGTTCAGAAGCCTAAAAGCTTAACCAGCCTAGTTCCTGGTCCTCACGCCAATTTTACCTTTCTGCTTTCTGCCATCACTTCCTGGGATTAAAGGCTCACTTCTTGGGATTAAAGGCATGAGTCGCCATGCCTGACTGTTTCCAGTGTGGCTTTAAACTCACAGAGATCCAGATGGATCTCTGCCTCCCAAGTGATAGGATTAAAGGCATGTGTGCCAAGATTTTCTGGCCTCTATATCTAGTGGCTGTTCTGTTCTCTGACCCCAGATAAGTTTATTAGAGTGCACAATATTTGGGGGAACACAATATCACCACAAGAAAATCTTATGGAACCCCTACATAGACAAAGCATGACAAGCAATTAAGGGATGCTAAGAGCGGGTGATAGTCTTTACATAGGATGAATCACTTAACTAAGTATCCAATTCTAAGTGATTAGCTCTGAAATCATATACACGAAAGTAACAGTAAATGAACTGAACAAATTTTATGTATGTGTATGTATGTATAGATATAGACATATATATACCCAAGTGTGTATATGTGTGCAACAATAACTGTTAGTGGGGAAAAAAAGACATGATTTAAAGACTGAGTAATGAGGTTCCCTGTGAGGTATTGAACAGAGGAAAAAAAGAGGGAGAAATGATCTAAGTATATTTTAAATTTAAAAAATAAAAATATCTGTATCCAGCATTTTCGCATATATATATGCATATGATATATTTTTAATTTTCTCTGTGTATCTATGCATATGTGCACCTATGAGTACAGGTGCCCATAGAGTCTAAAAGAGACATCAGATTACCTGATGGTGGAGGCATAGAGATCTGTGAGCTGCCATCAAGGGTTCTGAAAACAACAACAAAAAAATAAAAAAACAAAAAACAAAAAATAAAAACACACTCAGGTTTTTGTAAAGGCTGTATACACATTTAGCCATTGAGTCTTCTCTCCAACCTTAGGGCTACTTCACATAGCGAGAGCTGGTTATATTGTAGTTTCCTCTGAAATTATTACTTTCTATCTTAGAGTGAAGCATAAGAAGATACATAATGTTCAAGGAAAGGCAAAACAACAAGATATTCTCAATTATTCTTAATCTTCTTTTATATTAAAGGTTTTAAACATAATTTTTAGGCAATGAGAATAACATACCAAGGATAAATGGTTCAACAGGTTGCTATAAGAATTGTTCAGACAATTCTCGCTCATACAAACCCTCCTCTTTCTCGAAAATTGGACTCCCAGAGCTCCACCTGGGGGAGGGTTTGTATGAGCGAGAATTGTTGAGACCAAGGTTGAATAAAGCACAGGGACAAACAGCCAAATGAATGGAAACACATGAACTATCAACCAATAGCCTAGGAGCCCGCAACTGGATCAGGCCCTCTGGAGAAGTGAGACAGTTGATTGGCTTGATCTGTTTGGGAGGCATCCAGGTAGTGGGACCGGGTCCTGTTCTCAGTTCATGAGTTGGCTGTTCGAAACCTGGGGCTTATACAGGGACACTTGGCTCAGCCTGGGAGGGGGGACTGGACCTGCCTGAACTGAATCTACCAGGTTGAACTCAATCCTCAGGGGATTCTTTGCCCTGGAGGAGATGGGAATGGGGGGTGTGCTGGGGGGAAGGTGGGTTGGGGGTGGGAGGGGGGAGAACAAGGGAATCCGTGGCTGATATGTAAAATTAAATTAAATTATAAAATTAAAAAAAAGAATTGTTTGAACAATATTATGATTAGTGAAAACGTGTCTATGATAGAGTTTGGTACTCAATGGAAATATGCTTGTATAGGAGAAGCAGAGATAGAGAAGCTTTTATGATGTGATTTACACTTACTGGATATAGAAAATAGAGTATAAGTTAGACCTGTGCTAAAAGAGCTTTTCTTGGTACACAAAATATGGAATCAACAGAAAGTGTTGGATACTAAAGAGACAAAAATAAGATAAAAGTAGTAATAAAAAATAAAGATAAAAAGCACAGTGTTTGAACTCACTGGGCCAAATAATATCTTTTTTATCAGAGTTGAGCAAGAGGTCAGTTTATCACTAACTTCCATACTGGGTTGTAACTATGGTGTTATGACAAGATCGTTGTAAAGGAAGAGAAGTTTTGGCAGACATAAATGACTTAGAACAGCATGTGAACCTCATCTATAAGGTAGTAAAAAACACAACAAACAGATTTTTAAAAGAGAAAGCCAATGAAATGGACCTCTCCATGACACTTGGAGACAAATATGGATAAATTTACAAGCCAGAGTCCCTAGGATAAAACACTGATGGAAGACCAAATGTAGTGTTATGGTAAGCCGTTGGGAGACATTGAGGTCTGACTAGGAGTTCAACACAGAAGTATAGATTATAAGACATAGAGAAATACATGTTGTTTCAACTTTACTCCTCCACCCTGTTGTGGAAGAAGGAGATCTATGTGTGTAAACCTCCCCAGATTCTTCCCTAACAGAGTAGTTAAGTTTACCTACAAGTACAAACTATGCAAGGATGCCTGGAAGTTCCATAAGTTGTAGATTTGTTGCTCAATTATTAATATTAAGATTTAGTCTTGCATGGACCCTAGAAGAAGATGTGCCTTGGTTCCTAGTGATCTACAGGATTATCAAAGACACTAAGAATTGATTGGTAATAATAGATATAAAACAACACAAGTTAAACGAATAAAGTATAATAAAGCAATAGAGACTGCACAAAGCCTGTAGCCATGGAAATCGTAAGCTCAAGTAGAAAAAGAACTGTTATCACTTTAGTACTTGAGTACAATATACTGGCTAAGGTATCTCCTAAAACAAGTGAGGTTTGTGCTTCTTTGAGTATTTTCCTGTTTTTTATTGTCTGCTTTGTCCTTGTTGCTTGTGTTTCATAGCAATTGCTGTATAGATAGTTAAATAAATAATAAACAAATACTGCCAGTAAGACTCATTGCTAGCCATGTACTAGATATGAATAAATAAAAGTACACAAAGAGTTGATGTTCCAATAGATTTGGAAGACCACAGCTAGACTCCTATGTCACCCCTTCCAAGGCTCAAGGACTACTGGGGAAGAGGAATAAAAAGAACATATGATCAGGAGGAGAGAGGGGAATACTGTGTGGCAATTTCCTCTCAGATAAAATCTTCCATTTTAAAGAGGAGCCAGTAAAAGGTGTTGAAACATTCCATTTTGTAGGAATCTCATTAATATATCAGCTGTTCAAGTATTTCATCCTGCTCTAAGGTAAGGAAATAAACAACACAATGACTTCTGGAAGTTTCTGAAACTGACCAGAAAAATCAGTTCCCTCTCTCCGAAAACATATGGAAGCAGTAAAAATTGCTTGGAGTTATATCAGGCCCAAAAGGAATGATCAATTATAGGATGATCAATAAAAATTACTCAAATAATATGCATAACATCATCAATACTTTCTGACATGTACAGAAGAGTAAAATAAAAAAGAAGAGGGTTGAAAATATGCACCCAAAGCAACCGTTACATATAACTACATACCATTTGTATTATTTGTATGTCTTCATATGAACAGCACTAATATAGATTCTAAATAAAGATTATAACAAAGATGATCACAAGAAATAAAGAGATATGAAAGAGTGAACTGGAAGATTTAGTGATAAATATTATTTTAAAAACTACATATAAGAGAACCACCTGCACCTGGAGAAGGAAATGAATACCTGGGCTCCCTGGTGGACAGCCCTTCTCTCTATGTCTTAGCTACCAAGGGAACATACCATGCCTTGCCCCCTACGTATTGAAGCCACAGAGACCCATAAGCAGCCTGCCCCTACCCCAACCATTCCCCACTACATCAGGGACTACCAGGGTCCTGCCTGCACCTGGAGGAGGAGCCCCAGAGACCCAGAAGCAGCCTCCTTCCACCCTCAAACATCCTCTGTAGCATCAGGAACTGCTACCACAGGAACTGCTTGCACCTACAGGAGGCAGTGAGTGTCTGGACTCCCAGCTGGACAGCACTGCTCATTATCCCCTACTCCTAGGGACATAACCCCTGCCTTTCCCCCACCCACCAAAGCCCTAGAGAACCAGCAGCAGCCTCTCCTCATCCCCAAACATCCTCTGCCACATCAAAAATCACCAGAGCTACAGGTCCCACCTGTACCAATTGTAGAAAGAAATGGGTAGATAACAGTGTAAGGATATTTTCAGCAACATAAAGAGCAATATGGCACCACTGGAAACTAGTGGTCCTACAAGAGCAAGACCTGAACAACCAATTTAGATAATGCAGAAGAAAATGACCTTAAAAATAACTTCATGAAGAAGATAGAGGCCCTTAAAGAGGAAATGGAAAATCCTCTTAAAAGAAATGAAGGAAAAGATAAACAAAAATTGTAAGAAATCAATAAATTCCTTATAAAGAAAGCCAAGAAAAAAACAGTCAAACAGATGAAGGAAACAATTCAAGACTTGCAAACGGAAATAGAGGCAATAAAGAAAACACAAACTGAGGTAATTCTGGAAGTGGAAAATTTGTGTAAACAATCAGGAACTACAGATGCAGCATAACCAATAGAACACAAGAAATGGAAGAAAGACTCTCAGGCACTGAAGATATGATAGAGAAAATACATTTATCAGTCAAAGAAACTGTTAAATCCAATAATTTCTTAACACAAAACAGGAAATCTGGAGCACCATAAAAAGACCTAACCAGGAATAATAGGGATAGAAAGAAAGAATATCAGCTCAAAGACACAGAAAATGTATTCAACAAAATCACAGAAGAGAGCTTGTTGAACCTAAAGAAGAACATGCTTATGAAGGTACCAGAAGATTCCAGAATATCAAATAGACTGGACCAAAAAAAGAAAAATAAAGCCCTATCATCATATAATAATCAAAATACTAACCATACAGAATAAAAAAAATATTAAGAGCTGCAAAGGAAAAAGGCCAAGTAACATATAAAGGCAGGCCTATCAGAATTACACCCAAATTCTCAATGAAGATTCTGAAAGCCAGAAGGTCCTGGACAGATATTCTGCAGACACTAAGAGAAAACAGATGTTAGCCCAGACTACTGTACCCAACAAAGCTTTCAATCATCATAGATGGAGCAAACAAGATATTCCATGACAAAAACAGATTTAAGCAATACCTATCTACAAATCCAGCCCTACAGAAATTACAAGAAGGAAAACTCCAATCCAAGGGTGTTAGCTATACCCTCAAAAACACAGGCAATAGATAACCTCACACCAATATTCCCCAAAGAAGGGAAACACACAAACGCTACCACTACCACCAACAAAACCAAAATTAACAAGAATTAACAATCACTGGTCATTAATATCTCTTAATATCGACGGACTCAATTCACCTATCAAAATACACATGTTAATAGAATGGGTACAAAAATAGGTTCCATCCTTCTGCTGCATACAAGAAACATACCTCAACCTCAAAGACAGACACTACCTCAGAGTAAAGGGTTGGGAGAAGATTTTCCAATCAAATGATCCTAAGAAACAAGCTGGTATAGCTATCCTAATATTTAACAAAATAGGCTTCAAACTAAAATCAATCAGAAGAGATGGAGAAGGACATTTCATATTCATCACAGGAAAATCCATCAAGATGATGTCTCAATTCTGAACATCACTGCCCCACATACAACAGCATCCACATTTGTAAGAGAAACATTATTAAATCTTAAATCATCCATCAAGCTCAACACAACCAATAGCGGGAAACTTCAATATCCCACTCTCACCACTGCATGGGTCTGCCAGAAAGAAACTTAACAGAGAAATAAGGGAACTAGCAGGTGTTATGACTCAAATGCACATAACAGACATCTATAGAACATTTTCTGTCAGAATGGCTAAGATCAAAAACACTGAAGACACCTTATGCTGGAGGGGAACTCTCCTCCACTATTGGTGGGAATGCAAGCTTGTACAGCTACTTTGGAAATCAATACGGCACTTTCTTAGAAAATCGGAAATCAATCTCCCCCAAGACCCAGCTATACCACTCTTGGGCATATTCCCAAGGAATGCTCAATCATACCATAAGGGCACATGCTCAGCTATGTTCATAGAAACATTATTTGTAATAGCCAGAACCTCGAAACAACCTAGATGCCCTTCAACTGAAGAATGGATAAACAAAATGTGGTACATATACACAATGGAGTACTACTCAGCAAAGAAAAACAATGACATCATGAGGTTTGCAGGCAAATGGATGGATCTAGAAAAAAATCATCCTGAGTGAGGTAACCCAGACTCAAAAAGACAAACATGGTATGTACTCACTCATGGGTGTATACTAGATGTAAAAAAATGATGACTAGACTGCTACTCACAACTCCAGGGAGGCTACCTAGAAAACAAGACCCTAAGAAAGACACGGGGGTCACTTAATGACAGAGAAATGGATGAGATCTACATGAGCAAACTGAACGTGAAGGGGGGGTAATGAGGGCAAGTGAAGAGGGAAAGAGAGCTTAGGGGATCGGGAGATCTCAGATGGATCAAGAACAGAGAGGGAGAACAAGAAAAGAGAGCCTATGATAAATAAAGATCCCATGGGAATAGGAAGAAACAAAGTGTTAGAGAGGTCCCCAGAAATCCACAAAGATACCTCCACAATAGACTAGCAATGGTCGAGAGAAAGCCCGAACTGACCTACTCTGGTGATAGGATGGCCAAACACCCTAACTGTCATGGTAGAACTCTCATTCAATGACTGATGGAAGTGGATTCAGAGATCCATGGCCAGACCCCAGGTGGAGCTCTGGGAGTCCAATCGGCAAAAAGGAGGGATTGTATGAGAGAGAGAGATTGTTGAGACCATGATTAGAAAAAGCACAGGGACAAATAGCCAAACTAGTGGAAACACATGAACTATGAACCAATAGCTGAGGAGCCCCCAACTGGATCAGGCCCTCTGGATAAGTGAGACAGTTGATTAGTTTGAACTGTTTGGAAGGCATCCAGGCAGTGGGACCTGGACCTGTCCTTAGTGTATGAGGTGGCTCTTTGGAGCCTGGGCCTATGCAGGGACACTTTGCTCAGCCTTGCTGCCGGGAGGAAGGGACTGGACCTGCCTGGACTGATCCTACCAGGCTGAGCTGAATCCCCATGAGAGTCCTTGCTCTGGAGGAGATGGGGGGGTTTGGGGGAGGGGGAATCTGTGGCTGTTATGTAAAATTAAATTAAATTATAAAATAAATTTTTTAAAAAAGAACATTTCACCCAAACATAAAATAACACACCTTCTCAGCATCTCATGGAAACTTCTGTAAAATTAACAACATACTTAGTAACAAAACAAATCTCAGCAGATACCAAAAAATTGGATAACTCCCTGTATCTTATTGGATTACCATGGCTTAAAGTTAGAATTCAACAACAACACTAATGATAGAAAGCCTACAAACTAATGTAAATTGAACAATGCTCAATTGAATCACCACTGGGTCAATAAAGAAAGACATTCTAGAATTCAACAAAAATGAATGTACAACATACTGAAACTTATGGGACACTATGAAAGCAGTGCTAAGAGGGAAGTTCATAGCACTAAGTGACTACACAAAGAAGGTAGAGAAATCTCACACTAGCAAATTAACAGCACATCTGAAAGCTCTAGAGAAAAAAAAATAACCTACCCAGGAGGAGTAGATGACAGGAAAAAAAATGTTGAGGGCTGAAATCAGAAAGATAAAAACAAAGAGAACAATACAAAGAAACAATTAAACAAAGAGTTTTTTTTTTTGAGAAAATCAATAAGATAGACAAACCCTAATCCAAACTAACCAAAAGGCAGAGAGAAAATATTCAAATTAACAAAATCAAAAATGAAAATGGGGACATAACAACAGACACTGAGGAAATCCAGAGAATCATTAGATCATACTTTAAGAACCTATATTCCACAAAATTGGAAAATGTAAAAGAAAAGGACAATTTTCTCAATAGGTACAACATACCAAAATTAAATCAAGGCCAGGTAAACAATTTAAATAGACCTATAACCCCTAAGGAAATAGAAGCATTCATCAAAAGTCCCCCAACCAAAAAAAGCCCTGGACCAGATTGTTTAAGCACAGAATTCTACCAGAATTTCAAAGAAGAGTTAGTATCAATACTCCTCAAATTGTTCCACAGAACAGATACAGAAGGAAAATTGCCAAACTCTTTTTATGAGGCTACAGTTACTCTGATACACAAACCACACCAAGATAGAACTAAGAAATAGAATTACAGACCAATCGCCATCATGAACATTGACAAAAAAAAAAATACTCAATAAAATTCTGGCAAACTGAATTCAAGAACACATGAGAAAAATCATCTACCATGATCAAGTAGGCTTCATTCCAGAGATGGAAGGATGGTTCAACATATGAAAATCTGTCAATGTAATTCACCATATAAATAAACTGAAAGAAAGGAAATTACATAATAATTTCACTAGACCCTGAAAAAGCCTTCAAAAAATTCAACATCCATTCATGACAAATGTCTTTAAGAGATCATCGATACAAGTAGCATACCTAAACACAATAAAGGCAATATACAACAAGCCAACAGCTAACATTAAACTAAAAAGAGAAATTCTAAGTGATTACCCTAAAATCAAGAACAAGACATAGCTGTCCACTCTCTCCATATCTATTCAAGATAGTTCTTCAAGTTCTACCTAGGCCAATAAAATAAGAAAAGGAAATCAAAGGGATATAAATTGGGAAGGAAGAAGTCAAATTTTAACTACTTGCAAATGATATGATAGATAGTATTCATAGGTGACCACAAAAAATTTTTGATGAAACTCCTATAGCTGATAAACACCTTCAGTAAAGTGGCAGGATACAAGATTAACTTAAAAACATTGGTAGCCCTCATATCTACAAGTGATAAATGGGATGAGAAGGCAATCAGAGAAATATCACCCTTTACAATAGCCACAAATAACATAAAATATCTTTGGGTAACTCTAACCAAACAAGTGAAAGATCTGTATGACAAGAACTTTAAGTCTTTAAAGAAAGAAATGTAAAAAGATATCAGAAAATGGAAAATTTCCCCATGCTCTTGGATAGATAGGATCAGCATAGTAAATTTGGCAATCTTTTTTTTTTTTAATTTTTATTTTGCAATACAATTCAGTTCTACATATCAGCCATGGATTCCCTTGTTCTCCCCCTCTGGCCCTCCTCACCTTCTCCCCAGCCCACCCCTCATTCCCACTTCCTCAAGGGCAAAGCCTACCCCACGGACTGAGATCAACCTGGTAGACTCAGTCCAGGCAGGTCCAGTCCCCTCCTCCCAGGCCGAGGCAAGCAACCCTGCATAAGCCCCAGGTTTCAAACAGCCAACTCACGCAATGAGCACAGGACCTGGTCCCACTGCCTGGATGCCTCCCAAACAGATCAAGCCAATCAATTATCTCACCCATTCAGAGGGCCTGATCCAGTTGGTGACCCTTCAGCCATTGGTTCATAGTTCATGTGTTTCCATTCGTTTGGCTATTTGTCCCTGTGCTTTATCCAACCTTGGTCTCAACAATTCTTGCTCATACAAACCTTCCTCTTTCTCGCTAATTGGACTCCCAGAGCTCCACCCTGGGCCTAGCCATGGATCTCTGCATCCAGATCCCTCAGTAGTTGGATAGGGTTTCTTGCACGACAATTAGGGTGTTTGGCCATCCCACCACAAGAGTAGGTCAGTTCGGGCTGTCTCTTCACCATTGCCAGCAGTCTGTTGTGGGGGTATCTTTGTGGATTTCTGTGGGCCTCTCTAGCACTTTGCTTCTTCCTATTCTCATGTGGTCTTCATTTACCATGATCTCCTATTCCTTGTTCTCCCTCTCTGTTGTTGATCCAGCTGGGATCTCCCGCTCCCCCAAGCTCTCTTTCCCTCAACCCTCGCCCTTCATTACCACCACTCATGTCCAGGCTGTTCATGTAGATCTCTTCCATTTCTCCGTCATTGGGCGATCCCTGTGTCTTTCTTGGGGTCCTGTTTTCCAGGTAGCCTCCCTGGTGATGTGAGTAGCAGTCCAGTCATCCTTGTTCCACATCTAGTATCCTCTTATGAGTGAGTACACACCATGTTTGTCTTTTTGAGTCTGGGTTACCTCACTCAGGATGTTTTTTTCTAGACCCATCCATTTTTCTGCAAGCCTCATGATGTCATTGTTTTTCTCTGCTGAGTAATATTCCATTGTGTATATGTACCACATTTTGTTTATCCATTCTTCAGTTGAAGGGCATCTAGGTTGTTTCCATGTTCTGGCTATTACAAACAGTGCTGATATGAACATAGTTGAACAAGTGCTCTTGTGGTATGATTGAGCATTCCTTGGGTATATGCCCAAGAGTGGTATAGCTGGATCTTGGGGGAGATGGATTCCCAATTTTCTAAGAAAGTGCCATATTGACTTCCAAAGTGGTTGTACAAGCTTGCATTCCCACCAGCAGTGGAAGAGAATTCCCCTAGCTCCACATCCTCTCCAGCATAAGGTGTCTTCAGTGTTTTTGATCTTAGCCATTCTGACAGGCATAAGGTGGTATCTCAGAGTTGTTTGATTTGCATTCCCCTGATGATTAGGGATGTTGAGCAATTCCTTAAATGTCTTTCAGCCATTTGAGTTTCCTCTGTTGAGAATTCTCTATTTAGTTCTATAGCCCATTTATAATTGGACTGTTGGGCATTTTGATGTCTAATTTCTTGAGTTCCTTATATATTCTGGATATCAGTCCTCTGTCAGATGTGGGGTTGGTGAAGACCTTTTCCCATTCTGTAGGCTGTTGCTTTGCCTTGTTGACTGTATCCTTTGCTCTACAAAAGCTTCTCAGTTTCATGAGGTCCCATTGATTGATTGTTTCTGTCAGTGTCTGTGCTACTGGTGTTATATTTAGGAAGTGATCTCCTATGCCAATGAGTTACAGACTACTTCCTACTTTCTCTTCCAGCAGGTTCAGAATAGCTGGATTTATGCTGAGGTCCTTGATCCACTTGGATTTATGTTTTGTGCACAGTGGTAGATATGGATCTATTTGCAGCCTTCTACATATTGATATCCAGTTATGCCAGCACCATTTGTTGAAGATGCTTTCTTTTTTCCATCGTGCACTTTTGGCTTCTTTGTCAAAAATTATATGTTCATAGGTGTGTGGATTAATGTCAGGGTCTTCTATTTGATTCCATTGATCCACATGTCGGTTTTTATGCCAGTACCAAGCTGTTTTTATTACTGTAGCTCTATAGTAGAGCTTGAAGTCAGGTATCTTGATGCCTCCAGAGGTTGTGTTATTGTACAGGATTCTTTTGGCTATCCTGGGTTTTTTTGTTTTTCCATATGAAGTTGAGTATTATTCTTTCCAGGTCTGTGAAGAATTGTGTTGGTATTTTGATGGGGATTGCATTGAATCTGTAGATTGCTTTTGGTAAGATTGCCATTTTTACTATGTTAGTCCTGCCTATCCATGAGCATGGGAGATCTTTCCATTTTCTGACATCTTCTTCAATTTCTTTTTTCAGGGACTTAAAGTTCTTGTCATATAGGTCCTTCACTTGCTTGGTTAGTGTTACCCCAAGGTATTTTATGTCATTTGTGGCTATTGTAAAGGGTGATGTATCTCTGATTTCCTTCCCAGCTTCTTTGTCCATTGTATATAGGAGGGCTACTGATTTTTTTTGAGTTGATCTTGTATCCTGCTATGTTGCTGAAGGTGTTTATAAGCTGTATCAGTTCCTTGGTGGAATCTTTGGTGTCGCTCAAGTATACTATCATGTCATCTACAAAAAGGGAAAGCTTGACTTCCTCCTTTCCAATTTGTATCCCCTTAATCTCCTTATGTTGTCTTATTACTCTGGCTAGAACTTCAAGTACTATATTGAATAAGTATGGGGAGAGCGGACAGCCTTGCCTCATTCCTGATTTTAGTGGAATTGCTTTGAGTTTCTCTCCATTTAATTTGATATTGGCTGTTGGCTCGCTGTAAATTGCCTTTACTCTGTTTAGGTATGTTCCCTGTATTCTTGATTGCTCCAAGACCTTTATCATGAAGGGGTGTAGGATTTTGTCAAATGCCTTTTCTGCATCTAGTGAGATGATCATGTGGTTTTTCTCTTTGAGTTTGTTTATATGGTGTATTACATTGACGGACTTTCATATGTTGAACCACCCTTGCATCCCTGGAATGAATCCTACTTGATCATGGTGGATAATTGTTTTGATGTGTTCTTGGAGTCTGTTTGCCAGTATTTTATTGGCTATTTTTGCATCAATGTTCATGAGGGAGATTGGTCTTTAGTTCTCTTTCTTTGTTGTATCCTTGTTTGGTTTAGGAATCAGGGTAATTGTAGCCTCATAGAAGGAGTTTGGTAATGTTCCTTCTGTTTCTCTTGTGTGGAACAATTTAGAGAGTATTGGTATTAACTCTTCTTTGAAGATCTGGTAAAATTATGCGCTGAAACCATCAAATTTGGCAATCTTATCAAAAGCAATCTATAGATTCAATGCAATCCCCATCAAAATGCTAACACAATTCTTCACAGACCTCTAAAGAACAATGTTCAATTTCATGTGGAAAAACAAAAACTCAGGGTAGTCAAAATAATCCTGTGCAATAAATGAACTTCCAGAGGCATCATTATCCCTGACCTCAAGCTCTGTAGAGTTATAGTAATAAAAATAGTTTTGTATTGGCACAAAAACAGACACATAGATCAATGGAATTGAATCAAAGACCCTGACATTAACGAAGCACCTGTAAACACCTGATTTTTGACAAAAAGATAAAATTTTACAATGGAAAAAAAAGGATCTTCAGCAAATGATGCTGGTGTAACTGGATGTTGACATGCAGAAAAATGCAAATAGATCCATATCTATCCCAATGCACAAAACTCAAGTCCAGTTGGATCAAAGACTTCAACATAAATCCATTTACACTGAACGTGACAGAAAAGAAAGTGGGAAGTAGCCTCAAACACATTGGCAGAGGAGAACACTTCCTTAATATAACACCAGTAGCACAGACACTGAGAGCAACAATTAATAAATGGGACCTCCTGAAACTGAGAAGCTTCTGGAAGGCAAAAGATATGGTCAAGAAGACAAAATGAAAGCCTGCAGAATGGAAAAAGGTCTTCACCAACCCCACATCTGACAGAGCGCTGATCTCCAAAATATATAAAGAACTCAAGGAACTAGACATCAAAATACCAAATAATCCAATTAAAATTGGGGTAAAGAGTTAAACAGAATTTTCAAAAGAAGACTCTCAAATGGCTGAAAGACATTTAAGGAATTGCTCAACATCCTCAGCCATTAGGGAAATGAAAATCAAAAATGACTCTGAGGAGGAATCACAGGAATAGGTGAGGTCAAGATCATGATGGGGAAAACCAAAGAGATAGCTAACCCAAGCTGGTGGGAACACATGGACACCGGTCTGTCAGCTGGGGAACATGCATGAGACCGAACTTCGCCCTCTGAATTCGGGTGGCAGTTATGTGGCTAGATCTGTTTGGGGAGACCCTAGCAGTGATGCAGGACTTTACCAGGGTGCATAAAATGACTTTTTGGAACAGATTTCCTTGGGTGGGATACCTTGCTCAGCCTTGACACAGTGGGGAGGAGCTTGGTCCTGCTTCAACTTAGTATTCTACTTGGTTCACACTCCAAGGGAGGTCTTACCCTCTCTTAGGAGTGGATATAGGATGTTGGTGGGCAGGAGAATGGAAGGGAGAGATAACTGGGATTGTTATGTAAAACAAAACAATCTTTAGAAAAAAATCCAAAACAACTACATATAGGGTAAATTTTCTCCCAGAGCTGACAAGAGAAGTTTAGCTCTCCTGAAACTAAGAAGGTATGTTTTGAGTATAGAAAACATGGACTTCATTGTCATGTTGCAATTCTCCACTTCAGGTATGGTTAAATATTGGGTTAAACATTGAGATAAGGCAGGCAGTGGTGGCGCATGCCTTTAATCCCAGCACTCGTAAGACAGAGCCAGGTGGATCTCTGTGAGTTTGAGGCCAGCCTGGTCTACAGAAGCAAGATCCAGGACAGGCACCAAAACTACACAAAGAAACCCTCTCTAGAAAAAAAAAGTTGAGATAATATAAATAACCTCAAATTGGGCCACCAAATCTTAGGGAAGAAGTCTTAATTAATTGAATGAATATCAAAAATTTCTTTATCATTTTTATGCATTTTCATTATAATTGTGAGTCATAGGACAGTAGCATCTATTACTATTCCAACAAGTTTCATGGAACAAATTAGTACAGAATGATTCATTTTATTTTGGTTAAAATGGCCATATAAACATTAAGAGCAAAATGGCAGGTGAAGATTTCCCCACTACAATTTCTCATGGTGAAACCATGTATAGCAGTTATTTGTATTGTAGACTACATTTCCAAGGGCTCTGGTTTTGATATAATACTAGAAACAAATGATCATAGATGGGGATAAGTAAAAATGAGTCCATTTCACCTTATTTTCAATTCTATGAAACACACTAAAGAGAGAGGTTATTTTCCTTTGGAAGTGGGAAGAAATTATATACAAACGTTAGAAGTCCATTATCAGTCTTGGCATGTTGTAATTTGGAATTTGGAAGAGAAGCAGAGCACTTAGTAAACAGTTGGTAGGTACTTGTTAGGCAGGCATCTTTATCTACCACTTCGTGAAACTAAGCACATTGAATATCAGGACTTCAATGATTGAAAAGAGAATCCAATACTTTTATAAATACAATAGTATGAATTCAGGGTGGTCCCACTCAGGGCACAAAGACTTGAGGCCAGAGGCTCCACTCAGGCTGAGGTTCCTGTTTAGACATGTTTCTTCCAGTATTGCCTCAAAACTCTTTAGTACTGATGTCTATACAGATTCGCACAGCTGCAAGAACATTAGTGTTGCTGAAATTCATTTACACACATGAGGATAAATGGAATGTATTTGTTTCATACATTTTTGAAGGAGGGGGTGGAAGAAAAAAGTGAATACAGAGCAGCATTGGGAAGCTTAGTGTAAGGCTAGTGGAACCTTGTATTTGTATTTCCTCTTTCCAGCTCAGTGCTCTCATATCAGGCCTCTTGATATCCCTGGTGCCAGATTTCTGTGTTAACCAACACAATTCAGGCCGTGCTGAAAAACTTGTAGCAGTGCAGTTGATCTCTGTCCCACGCTATAGTTGTCTCTATTGGCTTTCTTCTCTAATGGTCCCACATGGTAGTATTTGTAACAATGTGAAGCCTGTTTCATTTCTTTCCAAAACAGATAGTGCACTATGAAAAGCATGGATCTTTACTAGGTGAAGAAAGGGCAAATAAACACCAAATAATTTCATAAGATACTACCACTCCATAATGAGGACTAGAGCCATTGGATACTAGAGCCACCAATATTTGAGCACAGGTTGATAAGCAGAGGGCTGCGTTGACCTAGATTTTCAGGGTAAGCTAACAATACACCAAGTGAAATTTGGAGACAAACTTAAGCTTGGATCAGTCTCCAGTTCAGAAAAAAAAAATAAAAAACTCCACAATTTTCAAATAAGTATAAGGATGCTCTGAAGTATGAACTTGAAGTATCCTTAGATTAATAAAAATGACATAGGCTTTATAGAACTTCTGGAAAAGCAGTATAAATAATTACAGACAAAGAAGGCTGGATTTAACTCCTAATCTTTCATTGTGGAATGTATGCCACAGGAAAAAATGTGTGTCTAACTTATGTTATTGTGACCTCATCTAACACATGAAATTTGGAATCAGAAACTATGTAGTGACAGATATTGACAAACTTTCATGCAATTAAAAAAATCTGTTTAAAAGAAACTTGATATGCTTCAAGAAGCACAGAAATAGTTCAGTAAATCGAGAAATCTAATGACTGTACTGAACTAATTTTATAATATCAAACATGAAATCTTGAGTTAGAAGGGACATTAAGTTAAATCTAAGCATGAGAGAATTCATCAGGAGCAAATCAGAACAAAAACAAGAAAGAAAGAGATTTGAAAATTCACAGTAGGAAGTACTAAATAAAGGATACTGATGAAAACTTATGAGAGTTAGCATGAGAACCAAATACTTCAGGTAAAAATGTTCCACTTGGGCCTGTGAATAGCAAGAGTAGGAAGGTCCTTTGAAGAGATAGCAAGAAAAAATTTCTGAAATCTTGGAATCAGATAGTCAGTTTCAGAAAAGGTAACCACATATATTTAGCTCAAACAGTGTTATTCATTGTTGTAATTAAACTCTGAAAAGTTATAGGTAAAGCACATTCCTTAATATAGCAAAAAGAAAACAATTAGATATAAGGAAGGCCAAGGATATTTTAAGTACAGAATTCTTTAACAAACATGTATAAGCCAAAGAAGTTTCAGAATACCAAAAGAAAAAAAGCAAACTGAAAAACTAATAATAAATATTTTTGCTAGTAAGGTTACATTCAAGAAATAGACTTTGCCAAGAGAAAAGTACAGATTATGTAAGACCTGCTCAACAATATATGCTAAAGATAGTCATCCAAATTGAAACAAAGAAATGTTAAAGAGTAAGCAACATACATTGGAAGTATCAGTGCCACAAGAATGAGTAACTAGTCACATGTAAACCAGTAATGTCAAGAAAAATTAAGACTACAAGAGAAAATAATTAATAAATAAAATCAAGTTACAAGACAGGGAATACAGGAAGAGCAGGAATGGGACATCAGGAACTTTAAATGGTGCACACTTGGTAGCACATACAAAGAGTTTCAGTTCTCAAGAGATGAAAGCAGAGGATTCTGGGTTCAATGTCAGACTTGGCTATTTATTTGTTTGATTCAAAATAAAACAACAACAACAAAATAGAAAACCAATGACATCATGAGATTTGCAGGCAAATGGATGGATCTAGAAAAATCATCCTGAGTGAGGTAACCCAGACTCAGAATGACAAACATGGTATGTACTCACTCATAGGAGGATACTAGATGTGGAACAAGGATGACTGGACTGCTACTCACATCACTAGGGAGGCTACCTAGAAAACAGGACCCCAAGAAAGACACAAGGATCACCCAATGACAGAGAAATGGATGAGATCTACATGAACAACATGTACATGAGTGGGGGTAATGAAGGGCAAGGGTCAAGGGAAAGAGAGCTTAGGGGACCTGGAGATCCCAGCTGGATCAACAACAGAGAGGGAGAACAAGGAATAAAAGACCATGATAAATGAAGACCACATGAGAATAGGAAGAAGCAAAGTACTAAAGAGGCCCAAAGAAATCCACAAAGATATCCCCACAGTAGAATACTGGCAATAGTCGAGAGACAGTCCGAACTGACCTACTCTGGTGATAGAATGGCCAAACACCCTAATTGTTGTGCTAGAAACCCCATCCAATGACTGAGGGAACCAGATGCAGAGATCCATGGCTAGGCCCCAGATAGAGCTCCAGGAGTCCAATTAGCGAGAAAGAGGAGGGTTTGTATGAGCAAGAATTGTTGAGACCAAGGTTGGATAAAGCACAGGGACAAATAGCCAAATGAATGGAAACACATGAACTATGAACCAATAGCTGAGGAGCCCCCAACTGGATCAGGCTCTCTGGATAAGTGAGACAGTTGATTAGCTTGAACTGTTTGAGAGGCATCCAGGTAGTGGGGCTGAGACCTGTTCTCAGTGCATGAGTTGGCTGTTTGAAACCTGGGGCTTATACAGGGATACTTGGCTCAGCCTGGGAGGAGGGGACTGGACCTGCCTGGACTGAATCTACCAGGTTGTACTCAATCCTCAGGGAGTGTTTGCCCTGGAGAAGATGGGAATGGGGGGGGGGCGGGAGGGGGTAGAACAAGGGAATCTGTGGCTGATATGTAAAACTAAATTAAATTATAAAATAAAAAAGTGAAAAATAAATAAATAAGATACTAAAAAAACAACAAAATATTCAAAATATAAAGAGAAATGGAATGAAGTAAGAGCTTTTTTATTTTTCAGAAAAATTTTAGTTCTTTTGAACTAGTAAAAATTGAAGCCAGGTCCTTGTACTTGGAAGAAGTCTATAATGAGCTAAATTCCCAGATCCAATGTTGTTCCTTTTGTCATTCATATATTTATAAATAATAGTAGGTTGCTTTCCTTCACTCTTACTTTTCAATAATAATATTTAAACCTTATTAATGTGTTAACATCAAAACTAAAGCATATGTATACAAAGCAAAAATAATAAGCACTGGACAAACTCACTTGACCACATTGGGAAATTATAAGAAAAAAGTACTCATAATAAAAAAATACATTACAAAATGTGTGTATTATATATATTAGTACCTTAATTATTAACTTAATGTAAATGGATTGAAATCTCTAATTTAAATATTTTCAAGGGATTATTGTGTTAAAAATAAGGAAATACATTTAATTTTATGTTGATTGTAAGTCTGTAAGATATAGAAAGGCAGAAAATGAAGGGATATAATTAGAATCTATTGGATTATCTACCAAAGAAATCAATACTACCCATACTCATGGAAAATAGAATAGGCTTTATTTCAAAGTCAGTAGCAAGGAATAAGGACGATCACTTAATTATGAAGGAAATAACAGCAATAGATATATATTTTAAAGTTCACATAAATAAATTCTAGAACTATGAATTGACCCGAAGGAGAGACAGATTCTATTAAATAGATACTTGAGAGTGTTAAAAACTACCTTTAATCATGGATGAGATTTTGAGAAAGTGATCAAGAAAACCAAGAATTTTAGACCTATAAGACTTAGTGGGTATCTTCAGAACATCCTATCCCATATTGCATTTACATTTATTTCTTAAAAGCATTTATGTTCATCATCTAGTACAAATTTTAAAATAGACAGCAAGTAAGTTTCAAGACTATTTTTATAATTTGAGTCACATCAAATATATTATCCAACTATAATGCTTAGAAACTAAAAATCAATCTTAAATCTTTTGGAGGATTAAAATGTATGAAATGTTGAGTGGGATCATAACTTAGTTGTAGATAATTTCCCTACTATAAGTAATAGTCTAAATCCAATCTTCACTCTTACAAAGTAAATAATTGATAGATATATAGATGATATATAGATATATAGATGATAGAAAGATAGATTAATAAATAAGTAGAAGACAGGATAAAGGATAGATTATATATATATGATAAATAGACCAATAGATGATCAATAGATATATGATATATTATAGATAAACAGATGATAGATTGATAGATTATAAATGATAGATAGATGATAGATAAAAATGAATATTACTTGATTTTGCACAACTAAGTGATAAGTCAAGAAACCAAAGTAGAAATTATAATATTTCTTGAAAAAAGTAAAGCTGTGATAATATGTATTAAAATCAATGGAATACAGCAAAAGTAGCATTAATAATAGTTTGTAACAATCAATGACTATGTCCCAAAATCAAAAGAATATAATCATCTGTCATTGTACCACAGAGAAGAAAATATGAATATTATAAACTTAATACAATGAAATTCATAATTAAGACTGTTATAGAAATACATGCATAGAGGTACAAAAGAATAAAAGATTAACAAGACAGATTTGGTTTGTTAATTGAGAAATCCTTAGCTAAATTCACTAAGGAAAACAAGAGAAGAATAAAATTAAATTAAATATTTGAAGAGCATGTATTACAAGTAACAACTATGAAACATAAAGCATCACAACATACCATTACAACTACCCAACAAGTTTGACAACGAAGAGACAATTGTTAAATTCCTTATACTAATCTCTTTCCGAGGCTGAATCATTTTAGAATAGAACCCTGGACTAACCCATAATTATTCAAAAACATTAAACCAGTAATAAAATCTCCTGTGAGTACAGAACCCGATGACTTCACTCCTCATTTCTATGAGACTTATTAAATTAGTAGAGATACTTCTTAAGTTATTAAAATACTGAAGAGACAGAGTTCTTCCAAACACATTTTAGAAGCTAATATTACTGTGGTTTGAAAGCTTGCTAGTAATACAATAGAAAAGAGAGATAAAGCCCTATATCTCTTATGAATTTAGATTGTGAATTTCATTAAGTAAAGTACTAACCAACAGAATTCAGTAGCAGTTTAAAAAGACTATATGCCATGATAAAGTTGGCTCCATTTGTGGATGGAACATATGAGGCAATATAGATACACATAGCTAGTTAAAGAACAAAAATCATATAATTATCTCAAAAAAAAGTATTTCAGAAATTAAATTCCAACATCACTTCATTTTAAATTTTGGAACATATTACAGAGGTAACAAAACATAATATGCTAACAGACATGGTTATATTCAAAGAGAAAATATTATTTTAAGTAGGATAAAGGTGAAGAATTTCTTTCTAAGGTCTGGAATGAGACAGAGAACTCACTTTCATCGCATATTAACAGTGAACTTAACAACCCAGCCACAGGAATAAGCAAGAGTTAGAATAAAGGACATACAAATGGGAAATGAATTATCATTGTTGTAGATGATTTTATTCTATATGGAGAAAACCTTAATACCACATGAAAACTCCATCAATAAATGAATTTAATGAAATTCTAAGATATGAATTGAGCATAAAATTCCACAGAATTATATAGGAAAATAGCTAATTATCTGTAAAGTAAAAATGAGGAAACTGTTATTTCCAGTATCAATAACGAAGAGAAAACTGGGATAACTTTAATGAAAAAGATGAAACTTCTATATGATGCAATGATATATACAAAAACTCTAAAAAGAACACAAATATTTCTACAACATATGCTTTTAAAAGATGAAAGAAATAGAAGATAGTATAATATAATATTGTTCAATTAGAAGAATCAATATTAAAAATAACTATATTGCCCAAAGTCATTGATAAATCCAATCCAATCCAAATAACTACCTACCTAGTTATCTATCTATCTACCTATCTACCTATCTATCTATCTATCTATCTATCTATCTATCTATCTATCTATCTATCTATCTATCTATCTATAACTTTCCAGATCTAAAAATGTAAATAACTTTCAAGAAGCACACACACACACACACACACACACACACACACACACACACACACACAATCACACAATATAATCTAATAGACAAAGCCATACTGAAGAAAAACAACAAAAGCAGCACCATACAATTTGACTGAAAATACAACAGAAAAGTAATAATCTTCTGAAGATGTCACAGACTGGCATGATTTGGGTTTGGCTTGAGTCTAGAGAGATCGAGGACCAGAACAGGGAGTAGAGAGGTAAACTCATGCATATAATATCCATTCATAATTCTAAAGAAGTTTTTTCAGTTACTTATAGGACAGATGTCATAGCACCACACACTGTGTACATCACCCAAGATCTTTGCTATACCTTTTCTCATTACTTTCTGTATATTATATATTCTAAGGCTTTAGAAATTCAGCACTACCCTGGAAGGATATGCATTTTATAACACCTTTCTAACAACGAGATCTCTAAAGTTAACATTCCCCCAGTCATTAACTTCTAATTTCTTGACAGAGTGAAACATTATTGGTTAAGGGAGAAACCCGGTGCTAGGGAAATTCCCAGGAATCCACAAGGATGACCCCAAATTAGACTACTAGCAATAGTGGAGAGGGTGCCTGAATTGGCCTACCCTGGTAATCAGATTGGTGAATACCCTAACTGTCATCATAGAGTCTTCATTCAGTAAGTGATGGGAGAGATCCACAGCCAAGTACCAGGCCAAACCCCAAAAGGGAAAGAAGGGGGACTATATGAGCAAGTGGGGGTCAAGATCATGATAGGGAAATCTACAGAGAGAACTGAACCACGCTCACAGGAACTCACAAACTTTAGACCGACAGTGGTGGAAACTGCGTGGGACCAGACTAGACCCTTTGCATACAGGAGACAGTTGTGTAGCTGCGTTTCTTTGAGGGGCCCCTAGTAGTGGGATCAGGATCTATCCTTGGTGCATAAGGTGGGTTTCTGAAGCCATTTACCTATGGTGGGACACCTTGCTCACCCTTGATGCAGTGGAGAGGGGCTTAGTCCTTCCTCAACTGAGTGTATCAGGCTTTGCTGTCCTCCCATGGGAGGATTTATCCTTTTGGAAGAGGGGATGGGGGATGTGCCAGAGGGTAAGAGGGGGAGAGAGGAGAGGGATGTGGGATGAGAGAGGAATCTGTGGTTTGCATGTAAAATAAATAAAAAATTCGTTAAATAAAAAGATATATAAACAAATACACATTTGTAGAATAGTATTTAGTTGAAATAAAATAAAATATATTCACATTAAATTATTCCTGTGGCTTTTGTCTCACAGATCACATATCCCTGCACATTTATGATTCTCCATATCATCAATTAAATTAAAATAAATGTCTGGTTTAGTAGACGAATTTCTAAATGGTTTTATTCAATAAAAAAACACAGAGCCAGATAAAGGGTTAAAGCCTGAGAGAGATCAGAGGAATAGGAACAGCTAACCTTACCTCACCAACTCTGCAGCTTCCAAACGCAAGCAACTTCCTGTCTACCCACACCTACATGCCTTGCTGTTCTGCCATCTGATTTGCTCGCTATCCAGCTACATCACCTCCTCTTCTTACCCAGCTCTGTTACTTCCTGTCTGTCCAGACTTCCATGGTTAACGAGTGTTGGAATTTAAGGCATGTGCCACCACACCTGGCTATTTTCAGTGTGTTCTTAAACTCGCAAAGGTCCTGACAGATCCCTGCCTGCCAAGTGACAGGATTAAAGGCATGTGCTAACATTGCATGACTTTTGTGTTTACTTACAATGGTTTGGTTTTTCCTCTGATCTCCAGGCAAGCATTAATATTAGAGCTCAAATAAAATATCACCACATTTTAGCACAAATACATTGTCACCACTTGGTTTAAGATACAATAGCATAATTTTAACAGGGCATTTAAAAATATACAACTATTTTCCAAAAATTATGAATTTTTCAAATTTATAAATATTCTTATTTTTCTCAACTAAAATGGTATTTTGTTATTATTTACAATTAATTTAATGAAATAAATATTGTGGTATATATTACACATACATATTATTAAGAGGTAGGAATATACATTATGTTTATTTATTTAATAAATATACATTAGGTAGCTCTTCAAGAGGTAATATCTTCTTTTATATCATGAATTCAAATAGATGTTAGAATTTCAAAATTTTCAATGTAGAAACACATCATTTTATACTACACATATAGTAACATCTCTCATTAAAATTAGCCTATAGAATTTTGTTTACATTATTATATAGAATATACTAGTTAATATGAGAAAATAATTAGCATCTAAATTAAATATTTCTGTAATGTGTACTCATTGGCTGTAATGTTGATTTCATAACAAAAATTCAGGTTTTCTAATAAGGTCTGTAATTACTTCAGTTTGTAGGAACTCACTTTTTCATTTGTAACATTGATGATTCAGGTTTAACAATTCCAGAACATTGTGTAGAACAATTTGGGAACATTTTGTAGCTTTTTTCTGCATGTTCACTTTTGTCTACAGTGAAAGTCAGCAATCTTCATGGTAGATATCAGTCTTTTTCTGTTATTTGTTATGATGAAGGGAAGATTTTTTTTTTTTAATTTCGGAGATGGAACTGGATCAATGTCTCCCATTTCTGTTGATGTTCCAAATACAAATATCAAAGAAGTTAGACGAAACAATGTTTTTTCTGAAATATGGAGAAATGGAGATAAAAACGTTAAAAGACACCATTTTTTAAAGAGGCAGGGGTAAGATTTTGTTATCACTCTACATCAATTTATTCCTTTACTGATTCAGCAAAAAATAAAACATTCTAGAAACAGAACCTAAAACTTGTAATTATATAGTAAACTACCTTTCCAATACTGTAATCACAATTTTATAGGCTGACCTATAAAATGATGACTCTAGCACAATGGTTATCAGCCTGTGGGTCACGACCCCTTTGAAATTACATATCAAATATCCTGCCTATCAGATATTAATATTATGATTCATAATAGTTGCAAAATTACAGTTAAAAAGTAGCCCCAAATTTTTATTGTTGGATTATCCCAACATGAAGAACTTTCCTAAAAGATCACAGCATTAGGAAGACTGAGAACTATTTTTCTCATTCTAATTGTCAGGTTGCAGTCAAAACAACAGTGAGGGGAATATGGTGTTTAAAGTCATAATTTCTCATGAAGTCATAAACAAGCTGCTTGACTTCTTTGCTGGGCTGATGTGTTGAGAAATTAGGAAGTGAGATAGAAGACAGAGAAATTAGAATGTTTCAACAATGCCAGAAATAATGAATGCCAGCTTCATTCAAACACAGAATCTGTCCTATTTCCAGGAACAATTGTCCTTACACTTGAGTGAGTTGACATAGAAGATAGCTGACCCATACACAGACAGGAAGAAAGTCCTTCTACTCCACTCACTGATTTTTCTATCCTATTAATGATTTCTCTCTTTTATTTCTTTTATCTTGGCTAACATACTACATGCTCATTACTTCGACTGCATGCATGCCTGCTGACTTCAGAAGTCAAACAACGATAACAGGTCCCCTGAGACTGGATTTACAGAGTGTTGTGAACTGCCATGTGGAATTTTGCTTGGAATGTAAACTCGGTCCTCTGCAAGAGGACAAGTCCTCATAACTACTGAGATAATTCTCTAGTCAGCTCCATGGCTTCCTAAAGCCTGACTTGGTTGAATTTTTTGACACCAGTGATTGAGAAGATAAGAACTAAAGGATGTGCAATGCTATAAGCTACTTATCATCAGAGGCACCAAAGATCCACGGCTTCATTCAGCAAACACAATGAGCAAAGGCCAGTCTCTTTAATTAATTAATTAAAATAAAAACAGACTAAATGTACCATAATTTAGCATCTTAATCCTGTTCTGCTCCATCAAGCACATTAGTCTTATTAGCATTTACTACGATTACATAAATTAAAGCAATTGTCTGGGACATTGGGGAAAAAAATATTCCTCCCTTTTAATTTAAAGCTAACCTTTTAGGACATTTTAGGATTTTTTTTTAAATGTCAGTTTCTAAGATACTTAGTAAAAATTTGTTTTTGTATATATCATATTATTTCAATGATTAAAATATGTTTCTGTTTTACACCATTGGACACTATTTTTCCCATAAATTTGTTATTCTACATAATTTAACTTGTTAATTAACATGTGAAATCCTGTCCTATATGAAGTCAGTACTTTGGTCAAAACTTATTTTATATACATATAGAAAGGCCATAGATTTCATTCTAATTCTGTCTAAGCATCGTTTTCACATCTACAAAATGATAATTGAGCTAGGATGTAGAATATTGGATAGTTGTTAGAATGCCTCCCTATCATAAATGAAACCTTGAATTCCATCCAGAACCTCAAAAACTTTGCATGATAGTATATGCCTGTAATCACAGCATATGGGAGGTCCGTAAAGGAGCATCATGAGTTCAAGGCCAGCCTAGAACACATGAGATCCTGTACCAAAAACAAATAATAATAGTAATAACTTCTAATATCATAAAAGTAAATACAGTAATGTAAAATGTGTATATTTGTTTCTGACAGATACAATAAAATAGATATTGATATTTTATTATCAATAATAAATAGTTATCTAGTTAGGCTATTTAAAATTTGATTTAATGATTTAATGTTGTTAACAAATGTAAATGCAATTTTATAGCATTTTTATGTGACTCTTGGGGAAAAAAGACATTTTACTTATGTTGATAGTTTTATCTACTGAAATATCTTTATAAATGAGTTATTAATAAGATGTTAAAGATATGTTATTTATTTTTCTAGGAAAATTTTATATAACTTTTTTCTTTAATTTTTTTTGTTTCTAAAGACAATAACTTAATTATACTATTCACCACTTCCCTTTCCTCTCCTAAAACCTCTCCATGCCACTCCTTCTCTCTTTCAAATATATAGCTTCTTTTTCATATAAATGTTGTTATGTACATGTATGCGTGTATGTGTGTGCATACTCCTAGATATATCATGTAATGTTTTAAAATTCCTGGGATCAATTTTGAAATTCAAATAAAATTTTACAGCTGATAATGTTTCAGAATTTTTTCTAGAAAAAAGTGTTTGATATTCATGGTGAAGAAGACATGGGCCAGTCATGTAAAGAAAATAAACAAAGAAGCAAATGTATCCAAAGAAAAGAAAGTTGTATTGAAGTGTATGAGTGGGATTTTCATCAACATCTAATGTTTCTTGAGGATTGATATTAATTTCTACATTCACTTAAGTAACTTGAGACTTGAGAAATTAAAATTTCAGCTTGGAAACTGGACTAAATATTTGCAGTAAAAGAATACTGAATGCATAATTTACTATCATCATTTTATTTCAGAGTTGGGTGATGGCAGTGTTCTTTCCTTTAATACTTACAATGTCATAGATCAAAAATGACATGTGGGCAAAACATTGATTCAAATTCCATATTACATTTCTCTTTTCATTATAATATCTAAATTATTTTATGTATTACTTCTTTAGTTGCCCAGTGTGACAATAATTTATTAGCTATTATGTTAAAATTGAAATTTTTGATGCACCAAAGAATGTGTTTATCAGAGTGAAACAATGAAGATCTACCATTAAAGGAAAGGAGAAGAGTATAAAAATAACTGTTAACATTTACTTTGTAGTATATTTTCAATTTTTATTTCAGTAAGGAAACATTGTATTTTATATATATATATATACACATACACATACACACACACACACACACACACACACACACACACACACACACACATATATATATATATATATAGAGAGAGAGAGAGAGAGAGAGAAAGAGAGCTGTATATATCAATTAATCTTATTGAAGTAGGTTGTTTAATTCATTTGTGCATAAAGGTTATTTTTCTTGTTCATTAATAAATCAATTTGGGGGTATTTTTAATTTATAAAATGTTTTCTTTCCTTTTACATACCAACCTCTCTTCCACCTCCCTCCCCTTCTTCCATTCCACCTGACCCCGGCATGGGACCTAAGTAGGCCCTCAGAATGTGGGTGAAAGTTGTGTGGCTTGATATGTTTGTGGGTCCCCTGGCAATGGGACCAGAACTTATCCTGGATACACGAACTGTCTTTTTAGAGCCCATTCCTTATGATGCAATGCTTTGCTCAGCCTTGATGTAAGGGGGAGGGGTTAGGTCTGGTCCCAACTTGGTATGCCAGCCTGTGTTGACTACCCAAAGGAGGCCTTACCCTCTATGAGGAGGGGTGGGGGTGGGGGTGGGATGAAGGTAGGTGAGTGGAGAGCGAGACAAGAAGAAGGAGGACGAAAAAGGATTGGTGTGTAAAAGGAAAGAATTTTTTTTAATAAATCAATTTTGGTGTATTTTCTTATTCAGTAACTTAAAATTTATATACAGATTTTTGAGTTTCGACAGACACATTGGTAGAGTAATAAAGTCATAACATAAGTGTTTTGTTTCCACACATTCCTGACAACCCTAAGGCCTGAAAAAACTCTAATCTCCATGCAGGTTAGATACTTGTATCAATCTTGTTATGCATTTTTACTTAAATATAACTATGACTACATAAAACATTACTGTCATTATTTAATATTTATGAAATTCATTAACATTTACTGTCATAGTATTCTATCATCAGTGAGTCCTTTATTCATTTTTATTATTACTTTACAATCATTCAATTCTACCAAATAACATGCTTCATATTTTCAGCATCACTTTAAATATCCACATTTTTCAAAATGGGAATGTTGAGAAGACATGCCTTCACTAATGCTACAAGACAAAAAAACTGTTAGAAGGGAAACTGCACAGTTGAAGAGAACTATTCTGCTCATGTTAGACCACAGGCTTGGAGGTAATACTGCTCAACCATATGAACTCAATATAATGGATTTAACTGGGTACTGGGGCAGGAGCTAAGTAGCAACATTGATTCCCTAAAACAAGGTTAGAATAGTTACTATAATGAGATAGCACAGGCAAAGCATTGTCTATAATGACATTTCAGGGGACCACATTCTCTCAGGGCCTTTACATAGGGATCCTCCTGCCAAAAAGTCCCTGGATTGTATCCTCCCTGAGGGACTTTCTGTGACCATATAAGAATAATCTACAATATCTTAACTCCTATCTCACAAACCACTAAAGATGTGAGTAACACTGTCAAGTTGGTTGCCACTTGGAATAAACTGTCTTCTTCCAAACTCATTAGCAGCAGCTTTGAGCTAGCGATTTCTTAGGCTTTCTCTTCTCACAAGTTGGAATATTATCTGAGGAGGGTATTGCTCTTTAGGCTCTCTTCCCTTAGTTCCACTGCAGAGCAGGAGACCTTGCTGTGAGATGTTGGTCTGTATGCTGTGAATGTGTGTTGCTCTAATGGGTTGATAAATAAAAAGCTGATTGGCCAGTAACCAGACAGGAAGTATAGGTAGAATAAGCTGACAAGGAGTATTCTGGGAAGAGGAAGGCTGAGTCAGGAGTTGCCAGCCAGACAAAGAGGAAGCAAGATGACAAGGCAGAATTGAGAAAATGTACCAAACCATGTGGCTAAACATAAATAAGAATCATTGGTTAAGTGTAAGAGATAGTCAGTAATAAGCCTGAGCTAATGGCTATACAATTTGTAATTAATATAAGCCTCTGTGTGTTTATTTGAGTCTGAGCGGCTGTGGACCAGGCAGGACACAGGAAAACTTCCAGCTACAATTGCCCCCTCACCATTGGTCATTGATCTACATACACCTCAGAAAACTTAAAGAACACATAGAAATGAAGCCACACTAGGCTTCCTATTCTCCCAGTCTCAAGCCAGCAGCAATGCAAACTTGTCTCTTGACAACTGCCAAAAGTTTTTACATTAAAAAAGGACAAATACTATAGAATTGTATTACATGAAATATATAGAACATAAATTCATAGAGACAGAAAAATTAGACGTTATCTCAAGACAGAAGAAAGGAATATAGGACAATGATTTCCCAAATACAGAATCTTTGTTTTGTGTGATGGAAAAAACCTCACAAATGGACAGTAGTATCAGGACATAATATCGTGAATGTAATAAATCAATACAATTAATGTAATTAATGAATATCATAAATATACTTATTGAATGAATACTGTGAATGTAATCAATGAATACCACAAATGTAATTAATATCATGAGTGTAATTAATGAATATCATGAATGTAATAAAAAATAAATTGAAAAAATAGAAATAAAAATAAAGATGGAGCTGGCCACCAGCTGCCATGAGCTAAGTGGTATGGCTGCAGATTCCTGCCACAGTACATAGAAATGTCTCCAAGCCATGCACTGTGGTGCATGGTGGATTTAGCCTTTGTTAGTACAGACAAAAAAAAAAGAGGTTTCTGGGCTACATGCTGCTTTAATAGAGGCATAGAACCCTGCTTCAGAGAATTGGTGATATGCATGTCTACCAGAGTGGGCGGTGAACCAGTGAATTTACCCCTGCAATGTCGAAAAGCTGAGGTGGGTGGGATCAGCACCCAAGGCTGTCACTTTTTGTACTAGTCATGTAGTTTAACAATTTAAAATCTCTCTTGGTCAGAAAAAGATTATCAATTCACAATAACACAGATTCAGATGAAATAAAACCCTAAACATTTCACAATGTGTGTAAAAATGTACGTAGACATGGAAGAAAGAAGAAAAGGATAGACAGTTATATAAAGAAATAGTTTTAAAAAATAAAATCTTTAAAGAGACATTAAAAGTAATACAAAAAATAAGCCACACAAAAATGGAAATCACACAGAGAGTTTGGAATATATTGTCTTTGGGACTTTTAGCTGCAGAGAGACATTTGATTGTAAAAAACTGCTCAGTTGAACCAATATGTGTATTTTAAAGATATCTTGATTTCAAAATTTATGTTAAGGATATGTTACTTTTGAAAAGAGGTTCTTCTTTGGTTTCCACAGAAGATGAGAACCTATGTATTGCTTCTAGGCTAATATTGTTTGACCAGCTAAGACCCCCTGAAAGGTCTCTGATGATACCATGGCCTAGGTGATCCAACATCCAAAAACAGCTTCAAGGCAACTCGCTCAGAAAATGCAATGTCACAGACTACTCCAGTCAGGACTTGACCATAATTCTTAATTTTCTCAAGATCCTCATTAAATTGCCAGCACCCTTATCCAGCAGGAAGTAGTATGACAAGCTATGCTAAAATTCTCAAAATATTGTTTATGAGTGTTTATTTTTATTTAAAGCAGGTTGATTATAAATGCCATCTCTTTCTAAAGAAGAAAAGGGGATAGTACAGATATGATAAGTTGAAAGGGTAGATTAATGAACCTACTTCTAAAGAGCAATATTTTGTTTAAAAATGCTTTACACTGCTATAGATTTTAGTTTATTGATACAAATTTAGAGTTGATTTTGATATATATATATATATATATATATATATATATATATATACACATTATACGTGTGTGTGTGTGTGTGTGTGTGTGTGTGTGTGTGTGTTTCTACTCTCATTTAAGGTATTATGTTTATGTAATTCTATTGTTTAAATTATTAAGGCCACTCCATGTAGTTAAAAGGGAGGTTTATTTTGCTGGGTAACTTACAAGTGAATGGATAGTTTACAGAGTCTGGGAAGGGCATGGCACAATCCGGTGGTATTCTCTGGAGAACTCTGCTCGGTCTACCTCCAGCGTCCAGGGTCCAGGAACTAACAGAGCTGGTGCATCCAGATCTTGGCTCTTTAGTGTCCTCTCTTGGCCCAGCCTTGTAGGTGTGACAGTTACCAAAGCCTCAATGAGGGTTTGAACTTCCAGATCAAAGCAGGAATGGCTACCCACTACATAATTTATTTGAATTGCAATGATAATTAAGAAATATAGATTAATAATTAGTCTTCTATGATAGTCAAACTTATGTTAAATTTTCTAGGTATACATAGATATATTTCAATTAAGTAGGTAATCTTCAAACACTTCAAAGACCTACAGAATATGGCATTTAAAATGTTTTAAGAAATTTGACTTTCTAGACATTGAGACATGTTTCCTCCTGGCATCACCAATCTACTTTAAAAAAGATAATGGGCATTGAAGAAACTCATTATGAAGTTTGCTTTCTTTGTGGCAAAAGTTAGCCACTGGGCAAAAAAGTCCCTTGCATCACTGTTTGACAGTATGGTGTATAAAATGGACATGCAGGACCCATAGGAAGGTGACCACTGAACTTTGTAAAACAAGATGGTTCTTCAGGCTCCTTCTTCACAGAAGAAACTGCCAGACATTCTACAGGACACAGAAAAAAAAATGACTGAGAGACTAGGCCTATGGGCTGATGATAGATGCCCCAGCATTACAGAGGAATTTTGGGTAACTATCCAGGTAGCCTTCTGTCTCCACCATTCTAGATTTTTGGAAGTTGCTTACAGTGCACTTCCTATTTACTTAGGTAATATTATATCCTTCTGGGGTCTTTGATGTAGTTGAAGACTAGATAGTTATAATTATAATTTTCCTTGGTTATGATAAAAGATAGATATGAAACTTTAGACTCACAAATACAGGATAGATGATAGAACATTATCATTAATTTTGCAAAATATAAATAGACTAGATACTATAACTAATTCTTGCTTGATAACTGTTCTAGTATATGTAATTTTACTATGCTAAAATTAAAACCTTCCTTTTTGATTAGACAGAAAAGTGAAGGTGCTGTGGGATGTCAGTCTGTATGCTGTGAATGTGTGTTGCTCTGATTGGTTGATAAATAAAATGCTGATTGGCCAGTAGCTAGGCAGGAAGTATAGGTGAGATAAGCAGACAAGGAAAATTTTGGGAAGAGGAAGGCTGAGTCAGGAGTTTCCAGCCAGACACAGAGGAAGCAAGATGACAAGGCAGAATTGAGAAAAGGTACCAAGCCATGTGACTAAACATAAATAAAAATTATGGGTTAATTTAAGCATAAGAGATAGTCAGTAATAAGCTTGAGCCATGGACATACACTTCTTAATTAATATAAGCCTCTGTGTGTTTATTTAGGTCTGCACAGCTATAGACTGGGCAGGACACAAGAAAACTTCCAGGTGCAAGACCTTTCTATATTGGGGCCACTATTTAAAGAACTGTAGCCTCCCTTACAAAACATGTGTTGACTATAACACGAAGCTTCCTAGTATTCCTCTTCACCTATACATTTTATATTTCCTTTTCTTTCTTTCCTTTTTTCTTTTTGTTTTTTTACAAGACAAGGTTTCTCTGTGTAGCTTTGCTCCTTTCCTGGAATCACTCTGTAGCCCAGGCTGGCCTTGAACTCACAGAGATCTGCCTGCCTCTGCCTCCCAAGTGCTGAGATTAAAGGTGTCCACCACCACCACCCGGCCCATTTTATATTTCTTTATGCTTCACTTGAACATCCCACAGAGTCAAAACTATTCTGTTGTGAATTTTCCAATAGATATATTTCAATTGTTTACAGCAAATGTTAAAATTTCAAGGAATATTTTATTAAAATTATAACAATGCATCAAAAAGGATAAAGAAATTTCATTGTTTGTAGAGACATACTAGATATATATGAGTAATAAATTTACAGTTCCTTCTAAATACCTTAAGAGTAGCCAGAAACTAGATAAAAGGTCAATATAATCTTCAATTGAGCAAAATGCTTTTATAAACTTTGAATATGAATTAGAACAACAGACCCTCTCACTTACATATTATTTCATTCTAACCTTACATATCTGTGCTTATATTACTAATGTTTTCTAAGAATAGGTTTCCTGAAGTAATAAAATAGAATTTTGGCTGTTAGAACAAGGCATTGGGTAATAATATTTGGTGTATGACATAGAAGTTTATCCTGGCTTCAGTATAAATTCCAATAAGAATTTTGTCATAATAAATGGTAGTATTCAACCAATTCATCATCAATAGTAAGGTGAATCCCAAACTTATAGGAGAGTATTGAATGTAAGTATCTTGTGACTATCAGAATAATGAATAACCTGGTGGATTTAAAATTTCAGGTGACTTTAATAGAGGAAATATAGATATTATGGAGGAGAGAATTGCAAAGAATTACCCATTAGCAGCTGCATGGGATTTGGGAATATTAAAAAAAAAAAGGAGCGAAACATACTGAACAGCAAGAAACTGAAGAACATTTAGAATTTTAAATTGACCAGCCTATAGGATCCTCAACATCAGAGCATAAGTAATATTTCTACACACCACTAACTCCGTATATGGAGGTGAACACTGTAAGCTATCAAGATTATTGGAATAAAACTCTCTGAGTCTTGATTTGTGTTCAGATACTTGCACTTCAATCTAAGCTTATGAAAGAATCCAAACAGACATAAGCAGGCAAAGTCAGAAAGAAGAATTTAAACTGACAAAAACAAGTAGAATATTTTGTCTGTGCCATCCTTAATATGCATGCATTATCGGTTTATACTAAGCTTTCAAGGATTGTAGGTGTTGCTTTGACATCAGCACTTCACCGAAATGTGAAGTTTAAAGAAGTTTGAGGAAATTCTTTCCTTAAAACTGTTTCCAACATTAAAAAGACAATGACATATGATTGGTATCAGCTTTATTTTCCCAAAATCTACAAAGCAACTACTGTCAGCCAGTCAGTATTTACAAAAAATAACCCTTCATCAAAGCAACTAGATTTGTACACAATACTATTTCTCCATTAAATATGAAAACATGATTCATGTGTCTGTGTACTTATAAAATTTCTCACTATTTCCCAACAGTTTTTTTGTAGCTGAAGTTTTCTCTGGCCATGCCCAGCCCCACAGACCCCACAGCCACTTATAAAATAATCACTCAGAAGCTTATATTAATTAAAACTGTTCGTCCATTAGCTTAGGCTAGCACAGACTAGTTCTTACATTTAAACTCAGCCCATTTCTGTTAATCTATATGTTGCCACATGTTGTGTAGGTGGCTTTACCTGTTTGCCATTACATGCTGCTCCCTGGACAGCAGACTGGCATCTACTGACTCAGCCTTCCTCCACCCAGAATTCTCCTTGTCTGTTTATCCCACCTATACTTCCTGCCTGGCCAATCAGCATTTTATTTATCAACCAATCAGAGCAATACTTTCACAGCATACAGAGTGATATCCATGGCATTTTTTGACTGAGAAGAGTCAAGAAATTAGAGTAGAGAATTAAAAAAAATCACATAATAAATACTTTCTCACTTTTAAGAAAGCACATTTATTCTATTATATTAAAAAATAACAAGACACCTTTGTACATAGCTCCTTAAAGGTCTTAAAAACCTCTAGAGTCACCAGTAAAAATGTGTTATAGTATCACCTGTAAAATGAATTACAAAAGATGATTTTTACAGGATCTTAAGAAAATGAAACTGTATGAATTAAGAATGTGAAGATTTGTCTTCACGTGGCAGGGTCTTGAATATTGCTTTTTGGGAAATGTAAAAATGTCCTTAAAGATTGGCTCATCTTTACTTTATGATATATACTTTATAATTTCCTCAGAACTTAAGATTGGTGCTAATATAATCCTTAAAATATGAACTAGAGGGACATAAAACTCATGTCTAGGTAATGTGAGCAGCATGGGCCAAGCTGTGTGTTCAAACCCTGGACAACAAAATTAAAAATGAATAAAATGTGACTGAAGACATGCTTAACAGTGTCCAAAATTAATGAAAGCCTCTCTTTTGTCATCAGACTGCTTACTGATGCTCTAACAAAACACGTAATAATAACAAAATGGAATAGAGATGTTTTATTTCATCTTAAGGATGTTAATAATAGTCTGTCATCAATGGATGAAGCTTAGGAAAGTAATCTGGACACAGAAACTTAGTCAAAGAGCAGAGAGGAATGGTATTAACTGCCTTGATCACCAGGTTCCTCCTGTAGGCTTCCAGCCTGGTTTACCTAGACAATTTCTGTGGTCTGAAAATGTAAGATGAAGTAAGTTATTCCTTCCACAAGTTGTTTTGTGTTTCATCACTGCCATAGAGAGTAAACAAGCAAATAAACTAGTTCCAGAGAATGGATATTGCTGTGGCTCACATGAGTGTATCATTTTGTTGGAGAAAGATGGAGCTTTGGACTCCAGAGACAGTTGAGTGCTCATAGCGTAATGAGGTGTCTGCTAGAGCTTAGAAAATAAGCAAGATAAAAGAAATCCAAATAATGATGTCAAGATTTATGACATTTCAGAGAGAAACAAAGATTCATTGGCTATTTCAGTGACATTTTGAATTAAGACTCTATGGACCTGAAACTTTTTCTTCAGTTAAACAGTAGATGCTGGTCTGAGAAAGCAAAATAGTTAATAGATGAACAACATTATAGAGGTGAGATCTTCTGGGAAGTATTTCCTCAGGATCAGCACAAAAAGGCTGTGGCCCATAACATGCTGAGGGAGGCCAGATGCTGAACAATGTGCTAAAAATGTTGGAGTTCTACTTTGGCAAATTAGTTTTGCTTAAGTGTGATTGATTTTATGCTCTGGTACTTCTCTTTGAAGAAAGTATTCAATGTTTAATGTATAATAAATCATACATTTATTTATTTTTACAGGAACCCATAGTGAGGAGACTATGAGTATTTTAAAGACTTTGAATGGTGCCACTCTCGAGCAGGTGTTACTAGTTATGGGAGAAAACAAGGTATTTAAATAATATAGAACCATTCTTTCTTAGTCAATGATGAAAGCTTGGGAATGGTGGCTTTTATATCCATCAAGAAAACATCATTAGCAATAACAGAATAAAAAAAAAAACTTAGTAACAAGAAGGAGGACTGAGCATTAAGAGGGAAAATCAAATAAACAAAAGACAATTAACCCCCTCTTTCTCTCTCATTAGTTCTTTAAGAATGTTGTACACCGTGTTTGCTAATATCATTCTCCTCCTCTTCACAGATCCATTTTCCTTCCTTGACTTTCACACCCAACATTGTTTTCTTTTTTTATTTTTCCCCAATCAGTTCCAATTTGCGATACCCAAGTACTCTTGTAGTCTTCCTCTGGAATATGGTTGACTTATCAGGAGCTACAGCTTTAACAGGAATTGACACTTCTCCCCAAAGCTAAAAAGTGCTAATAAATTCCTGGATAGCCATCTAAAGTTCTGGTTTGTTTTTCGAAAGTTAAAGCTGCACATTCATTAGGAAAGAAGGCTAAAGAGCTGAGGACAATGAGAATCTTTGAAATAACTGAGACTGAACTGGAACCATATATGCCTGAGTCCCAAGGAACAGAAAGAGTGGCACATGCAAGCTCCTATGTCAAAGTGGACACTGGCTGAACTAGGAAAAGACATTTCACGTGGGTCGTGCATCACATCTTACCATCGCTTGTGCTCAACTCCACTCTCAGCACTGGTTTAGGTTTACACAGGCATTACGAATGGTGTCACCACTGCAGTGAGTTCATATGTGCAGCTTCCTGTTGTATTCAGGAGGTACTATCTCCTTGTAGTTATCCATTGTCTCTGGCTCTTACACTACTTCAGCTCCCTTGTCCACAATAATAAATGAGCCTTTGGAAGAATTAATGTGATGTATGTGTTCCATTATGGCTGGACATTCTGTAGTCTGTTATTGTCTGCACCTTGGCCAGTTAAAGTCTCTGTGTTGCTCATCATCTACTACAAACAGAAGATTCTCTGATATATATTGAAAGATGACTTAATCTATGGGTAAAATGATAGGTAATTAGTATTCTATTTAATATTCCAACCATTGAGCAAAGTAATAGTTGTATTTTACCTTTTTGGGTCTATGATCTTTGCAGCCACAGTATCTCTGACTGGTAATGATCCTGGATACGAGTTTCATCTTGTGGAGTAAGGCATAGATATAATTGAAGAGTGGTTGCTTACTCCTGTGACATTCTTGCCACTATTGCACTAATGGGCATGTTTTTGCCAAGTTGGTTGTTATTGTAGCTCACAGAGTTCACTCCTAGATAGATTGAAAGTTGCTTTGCTTCTCTAGTTGTATCGCTAGCACATTCTAATACTATGAAAGCTAGTCAGTTATGATGAAGCTTCAGTGTCAATTCCAGATTTATTTATTTTTTTTCTCATTCTGTGGCTCAAATATGAGGTGTCTTCAGCAGGAAGGTCTTATTGTTAAGTCATATAGTAATAATAGTAAAACAATTGATTATAGCCTATAAGGTTGATTGGTTTGGGGAACTTAGTGGCCAACAACTTCCCAAGAAGTTATTTATCTCTTTGACATGTACTTTTATTTAAAGCCTAGGATGTCTACTATGGCACTGTTGACCTATTATAGGATAACTCCATTTTGACTCTTTCTTTTTATTTGTATGCATGTTGCTTTGGAAGTTTATACAGTCGTAGGTTTCTGTGTGTTCTTTTAAGTAGTCTTCATGCTCTCTCTCTCTCTCTCTCTCTCTCTCTCTCTCTCTCTTTCTCTCTCTTAAATCTAGGATGCTAACAGAAGGTGCTGTCCACCCACAAGGTAGATAATCCCACACTAATTAAGATAATCAGGACAATTCTTCAGTTGAGATTTCCTACGCAGAATATTCTATTTTGTGGCATGATGACTTTGAAAGCGGCCATAATTACATTTAACCATAATATTTGGATAGGAGTCTACACATAAAACAACTCTTAAATTACAAGTGGATAAATAACCCTTGAAAGCTAAGGGGTGTGTTAAATGTAAAAAGGTCTATACATGATGAATCAAACTTGAATCAGCTTTGCATTGATATTCACTAAACAGTACTAATCAAGAAAATAAGGTTGTCTTCAATGTACTTTAAAAAATCAGAAGCTAATATGATATGGATTGTGAATTTAAAAGACCTACCTAATAAAGTAAACATATGAGGAATACAAGATATGTTGTTGAGTTTATCAAGTTAAATATTAAGGTATTTCCTTAGTTTCTTGAAAGACAATATATAGCTCATAGGCGAACATATAGTATTATCAAATATACTGATTGTGTAGTCTGTTTTGGGAAATAATACAAATAAAGTAAGCATCATATTAGAAAAGTAAGAACTTTTTATCATGAGTATGGAGATAAATATTATTAACTTTTGGTAAATTCATTTTATTCTATTTCTAAATATTTACATAAATTTGCTAATTCTTCTCATTATTCTTTCCTGATATAACAAAAGTCAAACAAAAAATTTCATTATTTATTTTTCTATATTCAACTCACAATCTACAGTAATAATTTTGATAATCAATATGATCTAAATATAAAAGTTTAGACCAGACCCTATAATCTGTGTTTCACAGAACAGGTCTTTTATTATCATCAAAATTAAATTGTGTTTTTGTTCTTGTACCTAAAAATTAAGATAATTTTATATCTTACTCTCTCATATAGATATAAAAATTAAATTTGTTAAAAAATAAATGGTTTTCTGAGACTTGGTATATTTGTATAAAATTAGAAAATAATTCTGTTCTTGTAGTCAAGTGGCCAAAGTGGTAATGTATTTTAGTGTTGGACACTGCTATTGATGCCTCTGCCACCTAGTGTTTCAGGGTCCAGTGTGCACTGATATTGTGGATTTTGTTTCTTGGAAGCCTGCCTGGTTTATGCTTTATCTCTTCCATTTCCCACTGAAAGTAGTGATCAATGATAATATCTGAAGTAACTATGAATCTCCTACAGTCATTTTCAGTGTACATGTTGAAAGTGGCATAAAACCATGAATGAAGAAAGGCAATTAAGCATGAAGTTTATGGAAGCTGGGAAATCAAGAATGGTAATACTTCTCTTGTAATGCCCTCTAGATAGTAAGTTAAGAGTTAAAATGGACTGTGTCTGTGAACATTTGACATGATCGGCTTGCCTGCCACCATAGATGGACATAGGAGATTTCCTGTGACAATAGGTAATGAAAGCTACTTCCCTTAGTTTGAGCTTAGATAGATCATCGTGGAATAGCAAAGGAGAATTTTGTGACCAGTAAGACTGTAACTAATTTGGAGAGAAATATTTTCATCACCATATAATAAAAAAATTAGAAAAAATAGCTTGATTGATTCTTTGACGATATTATTCAATGTATTTTTGATATGTTTGTCCTCCTCAACTCCTCTACTGACCACCCTCTACATCCCCCTGTTTCTTCCAAAACAACTTTGAGATTACTTTTTAATCTCCCAAAGAGTCCAGTTTGGGTTGCGCAGTGACTCTTGGGATTGATGAATCGTGGAGTTGACACCTGGTGTTCTATGCTACATCATAAATTACCAAATTAAAAAAAAAAAAAAAAGAACCCGACTCTCACTCTCCTTGCAGCTATCAATATCTTCTTAGCTAGAGGTGGTGTTATATATCCATCTTCTTACCTATTATAGGGTTTTCTTAGACTTGAGTATGCACAAATCTGTGCATGCTACCCAAACCAGTGTGTGTTCATCTATGCGTTTACCCTGTCTGAAAACTGTTTCCTTGAAGTGCTCCACCACCTTTGGGTCTTGCAATCTTTGCAGCCCTTCATATGCAACAATTCCTTAGCCTTGGAGTAAGATGTATATTTTTGGATTAGAGCTGAGTACCCAACAACTATTTTTTAGTGGTACTGACCATCAAACATAGCACCTCATGGGTAAGAGGCCAAGGCTACATTACTGAGATGCAACTCCAACATGAAACTTCATTTTCTGTTAACATTTAATGAAAATATTGTAGAAATAAAAATTCTTAGCCTGAGCCTTAGACATATTTTGAAATAACTTAATAAAATTTTCTGAGTTAACATTTAGACCTTAGATTAGCAATATGTTTTAATTGTGAAATTCTTAAAACAGTTATGGTTTAAGTGAGTTATCAAGCCATTTCTAGAATGGAAAAGTGACATTTCAGTATGAAGAATTGAATTTTGTGATGTAAGGCAAAAGTAGGATCAAATTTTATAAGAACCATAATTATATTAGTGCTATTTACTGGCAAAACTGTGAAACAAAAGCAAAGTCTTCAATGTTACAACCCTCTAATCACAACCTATAAAACTGTTGAATTCATTTGTGACATTTAGTAGATGTTCTAATATTCTGTTATTGAATTGTGTTAATAGCATCACAGCCTGTGTCCTATTATAGACTTCCATGAACAGCATGAGACAATTGGGTTTTGGTAATGCAGTTGTAGATCAAAAGGGTTTATGACTATGCATAGGAGTAGATAAGTCTGAGGAGGTTTACTTCATTTGTTTTTAGGAAATGAAATGGTATCACTAGATTTCATGAAGCATGATTAAAATACTAATTGAAAACAGTGCTGTGAGTACTCTGACTGTCTCCACTTCTCAGAGTTCATAGACAGTTTTAGATATATATAGTATGATACACAAATGCAAGAAAATATATTTCTGATCTTCATATTGTGTTGTCATTGAGTATTTGGCAATTCCTCCCCTTATGTTATAAAAATAATCAGTGATAAGTTGGTATAAAATTAGTCTACCATAAAATTGATAAAGGCATTAGCAATAATTGAAAAAGATATTAGAGTACATATTTAAACATCTACATGTGATTTTATAAGCAGAATGAACTCTACCTGATAATGGAGTTTGTTTCTGAACCCCACAATGGTATTCTTTCAAAACAGATGTTAGGTCCTGAGTGTCTGGGTTAATGTTACTTCACACAAACCGAAGTCTGTCATTAAGAAACAATCACATTTTACCAATCTTCATTTCTAAAATTTACATTTCTCTCATAAATACAACAAACAATAAATATGACATGTTTACATTTAAGGAAACTGAAACTAGTCACAATTGGTAAACGTTAAAATATATATAAATTAATTTTCAGTTAGAATGCTCCTGCTCTTCCCTCCTATAGCTACATTCAATACTGACACTCTGGATTTCTACTTATTATAATAAAGCAGCAATACAATTTTATATTGGTGTCATAAATCAAAGAGAAATGTTCCCTTTACAGCTCCAAGAGAAGAACAGATTTGTTGTGACATGTGAAATCATCTTTTGAATTTGCTATCAACTAAATATGTGCTATTTTATTATAAATGTCATCAAATTAATGGGAACAGAAAGTAACTAATCCAATAAAAAAGAAAATGGTTTATCTTTATTTAAAATCATTATATTCCCCAGGATCTTATACAAGGCAAAATGTGCATTCGATTTTTAGGTATATGATAAAAAAGAGACAACATCTGCATATCACGTACAGTATCAAATAAATAATGCACAAAATAGGTCCTTATCATTTTCCACAACACGTTATTATTTGGTTATTTCATTTTGTTTTATAGAGAAGTGCAATATTAATATGACTGTGTTTTCAAAGGTATATTTTTAATTAATCCATGTTAAAATGCTTAATACTTTTAATTTAGTCATCCATTTTTGAATTGTATTTTTCTGTATAATTTCATTAATATTTATAAGTTTTTCTTGGTCTTTTTAATTTAAAAAATGAGAATGTTACATAAGTGGAGAATTATGCATATAACGTATAATACCAACTATCTATTACCCATTTTTAATACTATGATATGCTCTCATAGAAAATGTAGTCACTGAACTTTATTTGTTATATTTAAATTAACTTACTGATGATTTTCCTTAAAGTAAATGTTAAATTTCAATGCAAGGAACTAAATAGAAGGAGTGATTGCCTTATTAGACCTACATAAGACTGGGTTTGTCAAATGTCAGACACAGATAGAGAAGGGCTCACAGGGCCCAATTGCTCCCTGCTGGATTATAAACAACTGACAGGTTCAGAGAAAGGGGGTCCTTGTCTTCAGTTGGATACATACTGGTGAACTTGTCAGGGTTAAAGTTACAGACACACAGATGACCCTGGTTAATCACAGTGGGCCATCAAACAAACAAAAAAATGCATAAAGTTGGGAAAGAATCTTGAAAGACAGACAAAAAGTCAGACAGGAATGGAAAGAAGATATGGGGTGGGTGGATAAGAAGAATGCATTATATAAAGGTATGGCATTTTCAGAAACAATTTAATTAATACAAATGTTTTTAAAAACTGTAAAGGGCAATTTTTCTCCTATTGCATTATAAAACCCAACAACAGTAAAAATAAAAGTGTTCCTTATAATCTGATAATCAAGATTACCTAATGAATGATAAAAGGGAAGTGCAATTGGAGCATTTGTAGTGGTAGAATAAATTCTTCTGGCCAACCCCCCCCCCCCCGAAAACGTTCCATTTCAGAACAAAGAGGAGTTAGGATTGTGAGCATAATTAATGCTACCTACCAGGTGTTCTTAAAGGGTTCAGGTAAGTTGGGATTTAGAAGATGTGTTCAGGATAGACATGAACACTAGGAGAGCAGGGAAGATACTATGTCAGAGAAGTTACTAGGAAAGACAAAGAGATAAATGCAGTTGCAGAAAGTCTTACTGTGGTTTTTTTATTGAAATGGTTGGAAATATACTAAGGACATATCATCTACCCTACAGAGAGTAATTTAGAAATGTAAACATCCATGACCTAAGAAATTGATGAGAATTAGGGTTCACTAATCCAAATATATCTTCCCAGTCAAAGTGCTATTAGACCTCATTAAACATTTTCTGTACAATTATGAACAATGAAAATTAATATCACTTTGATAAAGAATAAAGTACCAGGAAAACTAAAAATGTGTGTTTATTTTATTAATTGTATTTGAACTAAAAAAAATCTTCATTTGATTTTCTTCCTCTGAAATCTGAGGAGATGATTTTTAAAGTAAAAATTTTCATGTAAATAGAGTTGCCCACTTAACTTTATCAATATAAGTTGCACAACATTCAGAGAGAACAATTATGTATATGTCACAAAGTGTTCTATGAACTAGAGACTCAACACATTTGAAGTTCAATTTCATTGTAGAAGGATATAAAGATATACTATCAGAGAGAGAGAGAGAGAGATAATGGAAATAACTTCTGCTTAGCTTTGTTCTAATTGAGAAAAATATAGTTTCACCAATATATGTAAGTGCCAATGAATTACTTTAGAGTTTACAGAATCTAGGAATTGAAAAGTTATGTTTGTATAAATCTTTTAGGGCTCTGGGTTTAGATTCATTCCTGTTATTTTTAAAACAAAGAGGCAAGGAGAAGAGGGTAAACAAAAGAAAGTGTGAAAAAATGTCTGGTGGGCAGGTAGATGGGTGGTGTAAATGGGAAGCTCTACGTGAAAGAGTGGACAAACAGATGAGAGATCTGTGAATTATTAGAAGTCTTGGAAGGTTCCCAAAACATGCCTCACAGTTAGGTCAAAATAAAAAAAAAAATCCATCATTCTAGTACTCTTTTGATCTTTGTCTAAATATTAATTTCTTGTAGAAAACAATTTGAAATATTTAAAGAACAAATCTATAAATCATTATTACAAAAGATCTCTCATAAAGTGTTGAAATTTTGACATGACATATTGTTATCAATTAGAATGTCTTATGAAGGTTGCTCTGTTAGTCCACATCTTTCCTGCTGGAGACTGCCTGTCCTACAAGAAAAGACATGAGTCACTTTAGAGCAATTTTTTTATGCTTAAATTGTATTTAAGGATAAATACAGAAGCTAGAAGAGAATTTTATTACAAGCTCTGTCAAATATACTTGGAATATGTGCCCATGTGACTCTAAGGATGTTCACCAAAAAATCTTTGATGCTATGTGACTGTGTGTGTGTGTGTGTGTGTGTGTGTGTGCACTTCTGATACTAATTTTTTGATTTATCTTAGATGCTTAAAGAGCCATACTCTGCTTTGACAGTTTCATGGATTGACCAGTGAAAAATTAACACAAAGAGGGCCATGTTGATTAAATGAATTGACGCAAGGTATTTGACACATTTTAGTGAAGGAAAGTTAATGACACTAAAAGGCAGACATTTAGATTTTAATGCAAGAATTATCCACATGCTCCATATCATTATAGCCTCTGAAAATTCACTTTACATTTTCCATGATGGACATGAGATGGAGGCTGATATGTTATAATGGAAATAAAGCTATATATTTTAAGTATATAATTTACAAGTTATTACTACAAATGCTAGCAGTATCTAAAAAGTAAAAGACATTTTACAGTCTTGACCAAGTCAGCCTGGGAACTCTCTATGTAATATATGCAGATGTAAGGTTTGCATAGAAGTTTCATCTTGGCCAATGCAGATTCTATACCACAATAGAAATCAAGGACTGACAAATTATGCCTGTATAGAAGCTTCATTCATGCTTCTGCACAGATCATGATGTAATAATATTTATATATTTTAAATGAGGGTGTGGGTGAAATGGCATGACATGGAAAGCCCAAGATGCTTACCTTCTTCGTATTTATTGGAAAGGGTTTGTTTAGTTCTGATTATGGGACATCTATTTATTACATGTATTGCATATGTAACTTAGAACAGAGTCCCCTTAGGATTCACTAAGCAACAAATATTTTATAATCTTAATAAAAATATTTGCTATTATTTTTGCAAATACTTTTTATGCATGCCTTTTGCCAACATTCTTTGTCCCAAATTTGGACTCCAATAAATTATACATTACATTCTTCAATATTTAATTCTTCATTGCTCTTTCTTCAACTATGATTACACTAAACTCTGTTTATTTAAATTTCAAAGGTTTTCCATGATTTGCTTGGGATTTCTGCTTCTATGATATGTATGATTGCTGATAATTTCTCTTTGTGGTCATTGTATATTTTAACTACATCCTTGAATTTTAAATTTATTTTGTAACAAATAGTGTTATTTTCATTGTCATGTTTAGAAGTTCAGATTGGGTCTTTAAGTCATTGTCAGATAGTTTTAATGTTTTATATTTTCTCAGGTAAGTCATATAGCTATAACTGTTTCTTTTCTGTTTTCATCCTCACTCTCATTTAGATCACTCACAGCATGAATCCTAATTGGTCTTAATGATAAAAACCCGGAGCCAGATATTGGGGTAAATCCTGAAGGATCAGTAAAGGAGCTAGCCACTTGAGAGACTTCTTATTTCTACAGAATCCTTAGCCTGAAAGAGGCCAGGCTCCTGTCTTCTCTCTCCTTATCACTTCCTCTCTCCACCCAACCATATCACTTCCTGTTTCCTCCTCCCAATTGCTGGCATTAAAGTTGTGTGCCACCACTTCCTGGCCTCAAGTGACTAGCTCCACACTCTGATCTCCAGGCAAAATTTGTGAGAGCACAAACAAAATATTCCCACACTCACTCATTCATTTTTCTGTTTGTTTTATCAACCCTTTGCTCTGTCCTTCTTCAAACATGGAGGGGTCATCATTAGGTTTTAAGCTCTAATCTGTTAACAAACCTTTAACATTTTATCCTTTAAAGACATATTTTCTTTAGGTGTGTGTGTGTGTGTGTGTGTGTGTGTGTGTGTGTGTGTGTGTGTGTGTTTGTGTGTGTGTGTGTGTGTTTGTGTGTCTTGTGTTCAGGAATATAGTTGCCTTTAATTTCAGGGCAAATTGAGTTGTGCTGGTGAGCTGCATCCTGTCTTGGTTTAGTGATGTCCTCATTATTTGTGAGCATCTCTCTACTCTAGCTGGTGAAAACCGGAATGATTTCCAGCCCTATGTGAGGTCTGGGAATTGTTATTCTTACGGTTTGTTGGTAATTGTTTCCTGTTCTGAGCTTTATCCATTCTACTCATGGCTAACTTTGTCTGTGCATGCTAACAGACTTCTTTTTCAGCCAAAGAAATAATAGGGCTCCTATATAGATTTCTAGAATGCTTCCTTTATATTGCTTATTCAACTTGGCTGTGCTTCTGCATCAATTCTGCCCTTTTTTAATCCTTGAGCTCCATTATCTCTACTGTTTTGGAAGATATACTTTTATATTGTTCCAGTTTTTCATCTCTATTTCCAAAAAAAAAAAAACCCAAAACAAAACAAAACAAAACAAAAAACCATACGTTGACAGGAGTCATAGAATTTGTTTTCATTTTCTAAGAATCCACATAATCTTATTGTCTACTGCTTATATTGGCTCTGATCTTGACACATTTTATAAAGAATACCTCTGACTCCAGAAGGATTGAGATTTGCATTGCACTGAAGTCAAGCTAACCTTATGCCTTGAGATCATGTAAGATTATCATTTAAAATTATTTCTTATTTAGGTTTGGTCCCTAAAAAAGTCCAAATGAAGCCTAACTTACTACCTCAGTACCTACTTGAAGACAGCAATGCATAATTTCTTCTTAGTTTTATTTCAAATTGTATATCTCAAATTGCATAAAATACTTTGAATTGAATAAACAGAAATGCTAAAATTATTGAACAGTTCTATAGAATATGAGGTAACACTAGCTTCTAAAATTGTGAAGTAACAGTCATTTTAATCTATTAATCAAATGAAATAGTCAAATTCTTACTATCTTTCATTTTACTCTTCATTATTCAAAGTAACTGAATTCCTGTTATCCTTTTTATCTCATCCTTGAAATATTTTTGTGCAGCATTCTCTGGAAACATAAGAAATTATTTTATGCTTGATACTTTAAAGCAATTTGTTTTCACCATTGAAATTTATCAATTATTCTAATAGCTTATGAGTGTTGTAAATTTTCTTAACTTTGTAATATTGGGAGTCTCAACTGGAAATAATAAATGTGCAGGTCATTTCAGTAGGCTCAGGGTGTTCAGTAGGTTCAAGAAAACCGGGCTTTCATTCACCTAGATGATTTGGAGCCAATGCAAACTGAAGTGTCGGGCCTACATTAAAGATACAGCAACAACCAAAACCGAAACCAAAAAACCTTAGGGATTAGTAATCATTTTCAAAGGGCTAATTCAGTTCTGCATTCATCAAACCTCTCCCTTAAATGGTATAAATAATAATATCGTGTCACATTTTAGAGTATAGATGACCTGCTTTCCTTCAAAGGAGACAGACTTAGTATCATGCTATGAACAAAGAAAACCACAAATGCGATATTGTCTTTGCTGTCTCAGTGCTATCAGACAACCGTCAACCACTGATTCCAAACGTACATATATTGAATTTAGACCTAAAGATGACTGTCAGTTGAATGTGTTCTTAAAATTTATATGTTGAAAACAACTTGATAGTGTGCTGGCATTAGAGGATCAGGATTTAGGAAATGACTGAATAACGAGGATTCAGTACTCATGAAGAGTACTATCAACACTGCAGAAGAACTGGAGGGAATTCCCTAGGATAACTTTGGTCCTTTTTGTTTTCTGCCACAGGAGCACACTGTTCACCCCTTCTCTCTACTATCCCTTCCATCATGTGAATACAGAGAATTCAGGTTCCTCCTCGCAAGAGATGTGACCCTTGACATACATAGAAGAAGTCTTGTCTCGTGCTTTCAACACCTACAAGTGTCAGCAATAACTTAATGCCTACTATAAGTTGCTGTATCTAAAGTATTTGTTACAGCAGCTGTAACAGACTAAGTCAAACTAGGGTGCTTAAAGTTTTTTGGTAAAAAAATAGAGTGAAAATGCATACACCCGCACACATATATGTGTGTGTATACATATACATAAATATATGTATATATTAGCCCACATTAATTTTCCAAGTGTTCACATTCTTCAATATTTTCTTAAATATTGTTTAATTAATTAATTAATTAATAGTGTTTAATTAATATATTATCAATTTAGTTTTTTAGAGACAAAAGTAACCACACTTTCTGAAAATATATTTTTCTGCATGTTGATTAAAGAATGTAAAACATTCTGATAAATATGTCGGATCTATTCACAGGTATTTTAGTAGTTCTACATTATGCGGACATGATCTTATTATATTTCAGAACTTTAATGGGCAGTTTTCAATTTCTAATCTACTTTCATATGTATCAGTTCAAATTGTCTTTACAGTGGTTCTTAACATGTCAAGATATTGATAACAGGTTAATCCATTAGAATGTTTAAGAAATTATCTGACCTGCATTCCTAAATGATTCAAGATACAACTGCTAAGAAAAAAACATGCCTTGACTAAATATTGTTATATCTTTCCTGAAACACCAAAACAAATGTATTTAAAGGTGATTCTTAAATGTGTTTATTTAAAATGAAAGTGAATTTAGTTACTCAACTTGTAATGGGAGCTTGGTAAAGAAAGAACTGCATCTGTAAATGGTCCACAAAATTATAGTGCAACTGAAAAAAATCTCTGTATGCTTATGGTGTTGAAGTAGTTCCTGATTCTCAGCACCCGACTTTCTGCACACACTTGTGGTGATGCTAATATGAACATATCAATTGCCATGCCAGTCATATGAAAGCAGAGTACATAGAACTATACAGTATAGAATACATGTTGATTATAAATGACTAGACAGCATTCAATATTTTAGTTATATCATACTCTTTCCTATTGTTTTAACAATGATGACTTGTACTTCTACAATTTACTAAAAAAGATATTCTATTTATACCACTGACTATCTTATGAAGTTCCTGCCCCTTCATGCTGCCAAGGCTACATCCAATAATGAGCTACATTATCTATAGTTATGTAAGACTATGATATTGACAAAAGTAAAGATCTCCTAAAACCTCTTTCTAATATCTCTGTCATTTAGTGACACAGATTATACATCAAGTGCTCTGTTTGTATAAAAAAGTCACAATGAAACCCAATAAAAGAGAAGAGCGAGTTTACTAAAGCTCCATATGTGAGAATATTTTCAGTTTCTTAATTTCTTGTATTTATTTGATGAAATTCTGTTCTTTAGACCATAATTGTACCATGGTAAAATCTGTAAACAGCCACCGAGATGAATATTGAATAGAGTCAGAGTCAAATTCTGCAGCTTATTTGAATTTAAGAAATGTTTTGACTAACTTTAAATCTTCTAACCTGAAATAACTTTTACCTAAGAAATTATAAACCCATGATGTGGACTAAATTTCTCTTTTATAACATCCATCATCTTTCTGACAGGACCACTTATAGATTTAAGTGTAATACCTGTTACAGTTAAGTTTCCATGGCCATGATAAACACCATGACCAAAAACAACTTTGAAAGGAAAAGATTTATTACATCTTATACTTTCAAGTAACAACCTATTACTGGGGGAAGTCAGGATGAGAACTCAATATTGGAACCAGGTATTAAGAACTGAAGAAAGAGTCATAGAAAAATGTAGTGGGAGCCCACAGATGTTTCCTAGTGAGATTTGACCTTGCTTTACCCAACAGAGCTGTATAAGGAGATGGATAGACCTTGTGCACGGTTGCCAGGTATTTGGAAGAGTCTGTATTTGGCTGTGCTAATGAGAAGTCTTTTGCTCCACCCCTTGGCATTCCTTTAGAAAGCCCTTTAGAAGAGACAGAGGGGCAAGTGGATTAGGATCCAGGCCTTTTCAAGGATATCCTGTGTTTCTATCTGTCTCACTCTCCCCTTTATATTTCTACTTAAATCTCTTATCCCTCACTTCTCAAGAGTACCCAGGGGAAAAAAGGTGGGGGCAGGCTCCCCATAGAATGTTGCTGAATGGCTTGTCCCCTGCATCTTGCTCAGCCTACTTATTTCAATAAGGACCACTATCCCATGGATGGAACCACACATAGTAAGCTGGGCCAATCCATATTAGTCATTAATCAAGCAAAAAAAAAATACAGGATTTCCTATAGGCAAACTGATGGAGTCATTTTCTCAATTGAGATTCCTCTTCCCAGATAATGCTAGCTATGTCAAGTTGACAAAAATTAAAAATAAAAAAATAAAAACAAGCAAACATACATAATGCCAGGACAAAACCCAAACTGTTCCAAGACAAAGAATAAAAATAAGCAAAATGTAGAACATATTGGAAATGTGTTCTTTTCAAAATCTACTTAATCAGTGATTCTTTGTAAACCTTCAGTACTTAAGATAGAAGTCTACTTTAGACAGAAAATTTATAAGTGGCTTTTCTCCTATCTATTTTCAGACCAGGTTCTGCTCCCTTAGCATACCCCAGCTCTTTCTATCCATGTTCATAGAGCCGTAATGAAGGAAGTACAGCCATGCATATGTAAGGATTAGGTTATAAGTGAGAAAAGAAGTGTGTATATTAAACTGTGTAAATTGGTCTATGACTGTGTGAAAACAACTTTAAATATTCACCTCAGCTCACTACTGACCTACCTGCTGAGCTCACAAGTGGGTTTCAGACATTTCATTTGGATTTTATGTGTTATTGTTCCTCGTTGATATGTATGAACCTTAAAAAACTTTAGGAGAAAAGTAAGGAACATACTTAGAGGTATGATGCTGGAACACATACTCTCTAAATGTTTTTGTTATACTAGTCCTAAGTTAGATTATACATATATCTACATTATTTTTATTGGTTAGTGGAAATGTAATAAATTTAACAGTGAACAGATTTCTATGAATTTCTCATTTTTCATAAAATAATTTAACTAGAATTTATAGCTAAACTAGTACCATTATAAATCCAGAGAGAAAACAAAAAGGATCCTGAAAAATAAATATATAAGAAAATGGAAGAGGCATGAAATTATACTTCCAAATGATCCTCCTGAAGCCCTTAGCAGGTTAAATCTATAAGAAAGATAACCAACAAGCTAGCAATTTTTGCAACACTTACATACATTGAAATCCATAGCAGGAACCATGGTTTAATGGTCCTAGATGGTATGATTTCCATCTTCCCTTTTAAAATACTTTTACACTGTAGATGTATTTATAGGTTCTTCATGATATTTGAAAATGTGAAATACTAAGTATAATGTCTAAGAAGTAGCAATTATAGCCACAAGAAAGACAATGATAAACAATGATAAGTCAGTTTGCACACTTCTGCAAGCTTCTCGTGTTTTTTTTTTTTTTTTTTTTTTTTTTTTAATTTTCAACTGGGACACATTCATGATTGTAGAACTTCACTGTTAATGCTTTTCAAGTTGCCATGGCAACTAAAGCATCTCTTTGTTCTTCTCTTTGTGGCATTTTTCAGATTAAACCACATCTCAGTTTCAAACCCTCAAATTTCCACTACTACATAACTGAAACATTAATAATTTCATTGACTACCAAGGTCAGAATTAGATGCTTAAAATGAAAAAAATAACTACTACAGTAAGCTATTACCCTGTAAAATGATAGACAGCACCTATTATTAGTTAATAAACTACTTAATTCCTTTGTCTTTCTTATGTGTTCAATAAAATAAAGCTTAATTTGTTTGAGTATTATATGTTAAAATAAAGCACTAGTAGATGATAAATTTAGAATATTTTTGAATTTCTATTATTAAATTATTTGGTTATAGGTATCACATATACTTTTAGTTACCCATAGCTTTTCCTAAGATGAGGTAGTTTCAGCTTGAGCTGTTTAGCAGAAATAATCATTGCAACTTAATTTGCATTTATGCAGTGAGATCACAAGTCACCAGAATTCAAATTTCCAACATTCTCAGGTACAATAGGAATTCTCACATTTACAATTATATCTTAGGAGCTACTAGAAAGGTACTTCAGCTTTCTAAATAACTAAAATTGTATCATCTTTCCCAGGGAAGAACACACTAATTGGGTATTCAATACCAAAGTGTCAGTCTTGAAAACATATGTACAAGAAATGTTACATAGATACAAATATATATGAAACTGATCAAACTTGATGACTGCATGTAAGAGAACCAAATAGATACATAGTTATCACCTTGCATAAAACTCAATTCTAAATGGCCTAACCATATAGCCAGATACTCTGTATATGATAGAAGAGAAAATTGGAAATAGCTTTGAACTCATTGGCACAGGAGATGACTTTATGAACAGAACACCAATAGCAAAGCACTAAGATGAACAATTAATAAATTGGACCTCATGAAACTGAAAAGCTTCTGCAGGTCAAAGGACACCATCATTCTGAAAAATCAGTAGCCTATATAATGGGAAAAGATTTTTACCAGGTACATATCTGAGAGAGGACTAATACTCAAATTTATAAAGAACACAACAAACTGGATTTCAATGAAACAAATAACCAAATTAGAAAATGGGGTACATGTATATATGTATATATAAACAATTCTCAAAGTGGGAAAATAAAATGTCTGAGAAACACTTAATGAAAACATGCTTATTCATCACGGAAATGCAAATCCAAACTACTTTGAGATTTTATATTACATCCATCAAATAGCTAAGATCAATAAAACAAATAATAGTTCATGCTGAAGAGGATGTGCAGAAAGAGGAACATTCATCTATTGTTGGTGTTACTACAAATCTACTGCCACTGTATAAATCTGTATTGTTCCTTCTCAGGTAGATAGGAATAGATGTATTTCAAGATCCAGCAATAAGACTCTTACACATATACTCTAAGGACACATTATCCCACCACAGAGACACTTTCTCAACCATGTTCATTGCCACTGTATTCAAAATAACCAGAAATTGGAAACAACCTATATTTCCTTTAGCAGATGAGTGGATAGAAGAAATGTTGTATTTTCATACAAAGGAATATTATTTAGCTGTTACAAAATAAATCATTAAATTCACAGGTAAATGAATAGATGTAGAAAAAGTCATTCTGAGTTAGGTAACCCAGACTCAGATGGACAAATATGTTACGTATTTGCTTATATGTGCAAATCAGCTGTTAATTCGATGATAACCAAGCTACAATCTACAGAATATCAAAGGTTCGGTATAGAGAGTCGGAATATGGAGCACTGATAGATCCTTGTGAACTGGAAATAGAAAAGGTATTCATGAATAGACAAGGCTGAGGAGGCAGGCATGGGAGGATCAAGCAAGAAGGAGAGGGGCTCCAAGGAGAGACGGCTAAAATTAAAGAATAGTTGCTGGGTAGTCTGCAAACCTAATAGAGTAGAATCTTCCTAAAACACACACACACACACACACACACACACACACACACACACACATATATATATATATATAAAGGCTTTCTAAATAAAAACACCAAATAACAGGGGAGAGAAAACTGGATATCTCTTGTCACCAAATGAAGCTTCCAGAACTGGGAATGAGTTACATTTAAATGAATTGTTGGCCAAAGTGGACACATGAGAGTCAACAAACTATCGAACCTGTTGTCAAGGCTGTAGGTTGTTCTCTACAAACCGACAATAAAGCCCATTCCTGTGGAGAACACCCAAACACCCTATTGAACATAAGAAGTAGAATTGGTGCCTACCTATAGCCTTCATCCCACAGGGGCTAGTGTTCTGGGTAATGGTAAGTACACTGCAAGCTAACAAAGGAGAAACCTAAACACCAATCCAGCTGTTAACACTTTGATCTAAATTGGTGTCCTTCCTGAAAGATATGCTTGTTCAGCGGCAGTATAAAGCTTTTGGGAGTTACCAATCAAAATCCGATTTTGCTTTCGGCTCACTAAATGAAATTAAACTGATACCGGACACTAGATGGGTAACCAGGAACTTGACAATAGATACCCCGGGGATACAGAGGAAAACTAAGTACTACTGTTCTGTTAAAGAAAATGACTATTAATGTCATTCTTCTATACTCATTGGTCAGTGACTCACTCAATCCTCATTAGAAAAACTTCCTCCTAGTACTAGATCAAATACAGAGAGCACAGCCATATCATATTCAGTATGTGAGTCTTTGGAACATTCAGTCCTAAAAGTGATGTCTCCATCAAATTCCTCTTCTCCAGGACTCAGAAAACTCCGTGGAATCAATTGGAAGAAAGAGGATAAGGGCTAGAAGGGATGGGGCACACAAAGAGAACAAGGTCCTCCAAAGCAACAGAAACAATGCACATACAAACACACAGACTGAGGTAGCATGCACAAGGACCTTGTGGGTCTGCAAGAGATGGGGGTTTAGGGCTGCAGAGAGAAGTGCACAAATTCTTACTCCCATCCCTAATGCAGAATCAATCTCCATTTGATAACCACTTGCCATTGAAAGTCTATTTTCCTTCTAGGGAGTCTCACTGGGCAAACACACTATTCCTAAGTGTAGACCCCATGCTCAGCAGTAGATGGTCAACATAAAATGAACTCAAAGGCAATTTTTAATTATTTCCTTGTCTCATAATGTTGTATCAGGACTTTTTCTTCCTTCCTTCCTTCCTTCCTTCCTTCCTTCCTTCCTTCCTTCCTTCCTTCCTTCCTTCCTTCCTTCTTTCCTTCTTTCTTTCTTTCTTTCTTTCTTTCTTTCTTTCTTTCATTCATCTCTCTTTCTTATCTTTAATTTTATCCGTTTTAATTTTTCTTTAAGTTTTTTTTTTCCTTTTTACTATACAGGTCCTTTGCACATACATCATGGCTTCCAAATTTTTGTTTTTCTAGAAATCTGACTGTGTGAGTTAATGTGTTGGTCTCTGTGTCTATGTCTGTTCCTTGTGCCTTTTCTTGTGTTCTTTTACTCATATTTGTTTCCTTTGTTCTACTTTAGTGTGTTCATTTTACTTTATTTTATATTACCCCTTAGATGCCTATTTTCTAATGACAGACAGAAAGTGAGTGGATCCAGATGGGAGGAGATGTCTGGAAGAACTGGGAGTTGTAGAGGGAGAGGCAATCACCATCAGAATGTATTGTTCAAAAACTCAATTTTCAATAAAAGGAATGAAATATAAAAAATGAAATAAAGACTAAATTGAAAACCAAAACAAAAACAAAAACAAAAAAGAATAACCTCTTTCCTGAATGCCTTATTGGTTCAGGACGTAAAGACTCCTTTGAGGCATACCCTGGTGCTTGAGGTTGCATGCTGATCTGCTTGTGTGTCTCTCATAGGAGATGGCTTGTATGTTTTTAAGACCTTGATCTCTGGGACCAGTAGGTAGGTGGCAGGTGCCTGCTGTCAGCTAACCTAAATAGAGGCTGAGGGTCTTGTGCGTGTATGTGACGTGTTGAAGATCTTTAAGAGCTACTCACATGGAAAATGTACAGTAATAATTAAATTCTTACAGTTTGAATCTCCTTTCCTTTCACAACTATTCATACTGTTTTTAGTTCATTTTATGTTTTAAATTTAATTAACAATTTTTAACTCTGCCATAGAGTCTATGATCTGATTTGTTTTTAAAACATCAGTTTATGTTGAAGTGTTATGGACATGGTTTTGCTAATTTCTTTTTGATGAGGCTTTTAGTTAATTCCTTTATACAAAGAACAATGCAAAATCCTATTTTAGTTAGTATTCCTTCTATAATTATGAGGGAGGCAGGGCTGAAGGCATCATGTCTTTCCATTCCCAAAATCTTTTTATAGTCAGTCTATATATTAATCATAGTTTCAGAAATGTTGTTATGTCATTGGCAAGGGTTCATGAAAGGCCATAGTAACTGTCCCACCCAGAGCTATAATTGTTAATAAAAAGTGCAGCAACTTTCATCTCACATAACACAACATTTCCTTTATTTTATTTTTTTCTGAGATAGGGTTTCTTTGTGTATCTCACTCTGTAGACCAGGCTGGCCTCGAACTCACAGAGTTCTGCCTACCTCTGTCTCCCAAGTACTAGGATTAAAGACGTGCACCACTGCTGCCTGGCAACAGATCCTTTCTTTGTAAGCATCATATTAAGTTTGACTTAATTAGCCTAAGCCATGTGGGTAGTGGACCTTTCAATGATGTTCATTGTTATAATTGTTGTTTATAATTGATTTAATTAATCAAGTTTTTATTCTTGTTTACTGTTGAAGACTACAATGAAGGCAGTTCCAAACCTTACAGCTATTTTAATTTCTAGTCTTAAGTTGATTTGGAACTGTCCTGGGATGCTTCAGAGTCAACAGACAAATAAAAAAACCCCAGATATTTCACTCTCAGCACTGGGGTTAGGTTCCCTAAGAGGATGAGAGCTGAAGGCCTGTGTAAATGATAGGTCAGGTCCCATTCAAGATAGGTGGTAGGTCTGAATAACTGCTCCCCTGTCCACAGTACCTTCATACACCAGCTTGAGAAACATGGAGCACAAAGAAATGACTCTTTGTCTCTCTGCTTTCTGAGAGATTTAGAATATAAGTACATCCAAGGTCACAAGATCTCCAAGATCTCCCAGTAAGTGAGAGATGTCATGCTCCTCTCACGTGTGATATGAGGAAGAATTCACCCTCACTATTGAGACAGTAGGAGGTGCAGAAGGGACAGCCTGGGTAGTAGGGAACACAAATGGCAGATTCCAGGGAATCTTATTTGTCCATACATCTTCATTTTGACACAAGGGTAGTATGCAGTTTATTCTCTTGGAATCTGTGCTATCCAAGAGGAAAGGGCTTTCTTTCTGCCTGAGGCCATTCAGCCACAGAAACACAACGATAGTTCTTACTGAATACCTGGACCTCAATTTTTTATCAAATATACCTTCAGAAAGTTGGAAAAAGAAACAACAGACTCATCTCTACCTCCTCTCTCTCCAACACATGGCACTTTGTATATCATTATTGTATTTGTAATTATTATTATTATTTTTTTTTAATTTTTATTTTGCAATACAATTAAGTTCTACATACAGGCACAGATTCCCTTGTTCTCCCCCCTCCCGCCCCCCTCACCTTCCCCCCAGCCCGCCCCCCATTCCAATCTCCTCCAGGGCAAAGCCTTCCCCACAGACTGAGATCAACCTGGTGGACTCAGTCCAGGTAGGTCCAGTCCCCTCCTCCCAGGCCGAGCCAAGGGACCCTGCATAGGCCCCAGGTTTCAAACAGCCGACTCATGCAATGAGCACAGGACCCGGTGCCACTGACTGGATGCCTCCCAAACAGATCGGGCCAATCAACCCACTCAGAGGGCCTGATCCAGTTGGTGACCCCTCAGCCATTGGTTCATATTTCATGTGTTTCCGTTTGTTTGGCTATTTGTCTCTGTGCTTTATCCGACCTTGGTCTCAACAATTCTCTCTCATATGAACCCTCCTCATTCTCGCTAATTGGACTCCCAGAGATCCACCTGGGGCCTAGTCATGGATCTCTGCATCCAGATCCAACAGTAGTTGGATGAGGTTTCTAGCACGACAATTAGGGTGTTTGGCCATCCCATCACCAGAGTAGGTCAATTCGGACTGTCTCTAGACCATTGCCAGCAGTCTGTTGTGGGGGTATATTTGTGGATTTCTGTGGGCCTCTCTAGCACTTTGTTTCTTCCTATTCTCATGTGGTTTTCATTTACCATGGTCTCCTATTCCTTGTTCTCCCTCTCTGTTGTTGATCCAGCTGGGATCTCCCACTCACCCAAGCTCTCTTTCCCTCGACCCTCGCCCTTCACTACCCCCACTCATGTCCAGGCTGTTCATGTAGATCTCATTCCATTTCTCTGTCATTGAGCGATCCCTGTGTCTTTGTGGGGTCCTGTTTTCCAGGTAGCCTGCCTGGTGATGTGAGTAGCAGTCCAGTCATCCTTGTTCCACATCTAGTATCCTGTTATGAGTGAGTACATACCATATTTGTCTTTCTGAGTCTGGGATACCTCACTCAGGATGATTTTTTCTAGGTCCATCCATTTGTCTGCAAACCTCATGATGTCATTGTTTTTCTCTGCTGAGTAGTATTCCATTGTGTATATGTACCACATTTTGTTTATCCATTCTTCAGTTGAAGGGCATCTAGGTTCTGGGTATTACAAACAATGCTGATATGAACATAGCTGAACAATTGCTCTTGTGGTGTGGTTGAGCATTCCTTGGGTATATGCCCAAGAGTGGTATAGCTGGATCTTGGGGGAGATGGATTCCCAATTTTCTAAGAAATCGCCATGTTGATTTCCAAAGTGGTTGCACAAGCTTGCATTCCCACCAGCAGTGGAGGAGAGTTCCCCTAGCTCCACATCCTCTCCAGCATAAGGTGTCTTCAGTGTTTTTGATCTTAGCCATTCTGACAGGCGTAAGGTGGTATCTCAGAGTTGTTTTGATTTGCATTTCCCTGATGATTAGGGATGTTGAGCAATTCCTTAAATGTCTTTCAGCCATTTGAGTTTCCTCTGTTGAGAATTCTCTGTTTAGTTCTATAGCCCATTTCTTAATTGGACTGTTGGGCATTTTGATGTCTAATTTCTTGAGTTCCTTATATATTCTGGATATCAGTCCTCTGTCAGATGTGGGATTGGTGAATATCTTTTCCCATTCTGTAGGCTGTCGCTTTGCTTTGTTGACCATATCCTTTGCCCTACAAAAGCTTCTCAGTTTCAAGAGGTCCCATTGATTGATTGTTTCTCTCAGTGTCTGTGCTACTGGTGTTCTATTTAGAAAGTGGTCTCCTATGCCAATGCGTTCAAGACTACTTCCTACTTTCTCTTCTAGCAGGTTCAGAGTAGCTGGATTTATGTTGAGGTCCTTGATCCACTTGGACTTAAGTTTTGTGCACGGTGATAGATATGGATCTATTTGCAGCCTTCTACATGTTGATATCCAGTTTTGCCAGCACCATTTGTTGAAGATGCTTTCTTTTTTCCATTGTGCACTTTTGGCTTCTTTGTCAAAAATTACATGTTCATAGGTGTGCGGATTAATGCCAGGGTCTTCAATTAGATTCCATTGGTCCACATGTCGGTTTTTATGCCAGTACCAAGCTGTTTTTATTACTGTAGCTCCATAATACAGCTTGAAGTCAGGGATCATGATGCCTCCAGAGGTTGTTTTATTGTACAGGATTCTTTTGGCTATCCTGGGTTTTTTGTTTTTCCATATGAAGTTGAGTATTATTCTTTCCAGGTCTGTGAAGAATTGTGTTGGTATTTTGATGGGGATTGCCTTGAATCTGTAGATTGCTTTTGGTAAGATTGCCATTTTTACTATGTTAGTTCTGCCTATCCATGAGCATGGGGGATCTTTCCATTTTCTGACATCTTCTTCAATTTCTGTTTTCAGGGACTTAAAGTTCTTGTCATATAGGTCCTTCACTTGCTTGGTTAGTGTTACCCCAAGGTATTTTATGTCATTTGTGGCTATAGTAAAGGGTGATGTATCTCTGATTTCCTTCTCCGCTTTTTTGTCCATTGTATATAGGAGGGCTACTGATTTTTTTGAGTTGATCTTGTATCCTGCTATGTTGCTGAAGGTGTTTATAAGTTGTATCAGTTCCTTGGTGGAATCTTTGGGGTTGCTCAAGTATACTATCATGTCATCTGCAAATAGGGAAAGCTTGACTTCTTCCTTTCCAATTTGTATCCCCTTAATCTCCTTATGTTGTCTTATTGCTCTGGCTAGAACTTCAAGTACTATATTGAATAAGTATGGGGAGAGCAGACAGCCTTGCCTCATTCCTGATTTTAGTGGAATTGCTTTGAGTTTCTCTCCATTTAATTTGATATTGGCTGTTGGCTTGCTGTAAATTGCCTTTATTATGTTTAGGTATGTTCCCTGTATTCCTGATCGCTCCAAGACCTTTATCATGAAGGGGTGTTGGATTTTGTCAAATGCCTTTTCAGCATCTAGTGAGATGATCATGTGGTTTTTTTCTTTGAGATTGTTTATATGGTGTATCACATTGACAGACTTTAGTATGTTGAACCATCCTTGCATCCCTGGAATGAATCCTACTTGATCATGGTGGATAATTGTTTTGTTGTGTTCTTGGAGTCTGTTTGCCAGTATTTTATTGAGTATTTTTGCATCAATGTTCATGAGGGAGATCAGTCTATAGTTCTCTTTCTTTGTTGTATCCTTGTTTGGTTTGGGAATCAGGGTAATTGTAGCCTCATAGAAGGAGTTTGGTAAATTTCCTTCTGTTTCTATTGTATGGAACAATTTAGAGAGTATTGGTATTAACTCTTCTTTGAAGATATGGTAGAATTCTGCACTGAAACCATCTGGTCCTGGGCTTTTTTTGGTTGGGAGACTTTTAATGACTGTTTCTATTTTGTTAGGGGTTATTGGACTATTTAAATAGTTTATCTGGTCTTGATTTAATTTAGGTATGTGGTACCTATCCAGCAAATTATCCATTTCTTTTAGGTTTTCCAGTTTTGTGGAATAGAGGTTTTTGAAGTATGACCTGATGATTCTCTGGATTTCCTCAATGGCTGTTGTTATGTCCCCCTTTTCATTTCTGATTTTGTTGATTTGGATGCTCTCTCTCTGTCTTTTGGTTAGTTTGGATAAGGGCTTGTCTATCTTGTTGATTTTCTCAAAGAACCAACTCTTTGTTTCATTAATTTTTTGTATTGTTCTCTTTGTTTCTATTTTATTGATTTCAGCTCTCACTTTGATAATTTCCTGGCATCTATTTTTCCTGGGAGACTTTGCTTCTTCCTGTTCTAGAACTTTCAGGTGTGCTGTTAAGTCACTAGTGTGAGATTTCTCCAGCTTATTTATGTGGGCGTTTAGTGCTATGAATTTCCCTCTTAGTACTGCTTTCATAGTGTCCCATAGGTTTGGATATGTGGTGTCTTCATTTTCGTTGATCTCTAGGAAGTCTTTAATTTCTTTCTTTATTTCTTCCTTAACCCATTGGTGATTCAGGTGGGTATTGTTCAGTTTCCATGAGATTGTAGGTTTTCTGTAGTTTTTGTTGTTGTTGAAATCCAACTTTAGACCATGGTGGTCTGATAGAACACAGGAGGTTATTCCAATTGTTTTGTATCTGTTTAGATTTGTTTTGTGACCAAGTATGTGGTCGATTTTAGAGAAGGTTCCATGGGGTGCTGAGAAGAAGGTATATTCTTTTTTGTTAGGATGGAATATTCTGTAGATGTCGATTAAGTCCATTTGAGTCATGACATCAGTTAAGTCCTTTATTTCTCTGTTAAGTTTTTATTTGGGGGATCTGTCCAGTGGTGAAAGTGGGGTGTTGAGGTCTCCCACTATTAATGTGTGGGGTTTTATATGTGATTTAAGCTTTAATAATGTTTCTTTTACATATGTGGGTGCCCTTGTGTTTGGGGCATAAATGTTCAGAATTGAGACTTCATCTTGGTGGATCTTTCCTGTGATGAGTATGTAATGTCCTTCTTGATCTCTTTTGATTGATTTTAGTTTGAAGTCTATTTTGCTGGATATCAGGATGGCTACACCCGCTTGTTTCTTAAGACCGTTTGATTGGAAAGTCTTTTCCCAGCCTTTTATTTTTAGGTAGTGTCTATGTTTGAATTTGAGATGTGTTTCTTGTATGCAGCAGAAAGATGGGTCCTGCTTTCGTATCCATTCTGTAAGCCTATGTCTTTTTATAGGTGAATTAAGTCCATTGATATTGAGGGATATTAATGTCCAGTGATTGTTCATTCCTGTTATTTTTTGGTGGTGATGTGTGTGTACTTTTCTTCATTGGGGTTTACTACTGTGGCTTTATCTATTGCCTGCGTTTTCGAGGGTGTATCTGACTTCCTTAGGTTGGAATTTTCCTTCTAGTGCTTTCTGTAGGGCTGGGTTTGTGGATAAATATTGTTTAAATCTGGCTTTGTCATGGAATGTCTTGTTCACTCCATCTATGATGATTGAAAGTTTTGCTGGGTATATTAGTCTAGGCTGACATCCATGGTCTCTTAGTGTCTGCATTACATCTGTCCAGGACCTTCTGGCTTTCAATGTCTCCATTGAGAAATCGGGTGTTATTCTGATAGGTTTGCCTTTATATGTCACTTGGCCTTTTTCCTTTGTTGCTCTTAATATTCTTTCTATATTCTGTACATTTAATTGTTTAATTATTATGTGGCGAGGGGACTTTTTTGGGGGTTCTAGTCTGTTTGGTGTTCTATAGGCTTCCTGTATCTTCATAGGCATTTCCTTCTTTAAGTTGGGAAAGTTTTCTTCTATGATCTTGTTGAATATATTTTCTGTGCCCTTGAGTTGGTATTCTTCTCCTTCTTCTACCCCTATTATTCGTAGTTTTGGTCTTTTCATGGTGTCCCAAATTTCTTGGACATTTTGGTTCATGACTTTGTTGACTTTAGTGTTTTCTTTGACTGATGAATCTATTTCTTCTGTTGTATCTTCAACGCTAGAGATTCTCTCTTCCATCTCTTGCATTCTGTTGATTATACTTGCATCTGAAGTTCCCAAACGTTTTCTCAGATTTTCTATTTCCAGCATTCCCTCTGTTTGTGTCTTCTTCATTTTTTCTATTTCCCTTTTCAGGTCTTGGACTGTTTCCTTCATTTGTTTCATTGATTTTTCTTGATTTTCTTTCAGTATTTTATTGTTCTCTTCCAGGACTTTATTGATTTCTTCTAATTTGTTTGCCCTTTCCTCTAGTTGTTTACAGCGTTCTTCACATTTTTTTGTCTTTTCCTCTACACGAGCCTCTAGCTTCTTCATGATGACATTCATAAGGCTATTTTCTTCTGCTTCTTCCAATTTCTGATGTTCAGGTCTATGTGTTGGAGGAGGGCTAGGGCCTGGTGATGGTGTATTGCTATTCATTTTGTTGTATGTGTTTCTGCCTTGACATCTGCCCATCTCCTTGTGGTTCGTTCTTGGCCTTATCCGCACACTTGGTTCAGACAGAGCTGACAGATTCAGGAAGTCTCTCTCTCTTGTCCAGATGAGAGCTCTCTTGTCCAAATTGGAAGTCTGGGGCAGGATGGGAGCTCTTGTTCATAAGGGAAGTCCGGGGGAGGATGGGTGCTCTCTCTCTCTCTCTCTCTCTCTCTCTCTCTCTCTCTCTCTCTCTGTCTCTCTCTCTCTCTCTGTCTCTCTCTCTCTCTCTCCTCCAGATGGGAAATCCGGGGCAAGATGGGAGCTGGGGGCCAGCCTCTAAGTCTCAAGAAGAGGCTTGGGGCCCGGGTGGATGGGCGTGGGGTCAGGGCGTGGAGACTGCAGGGTCTGCCAAGGGTCTTGGAGAAGGGGATCCTTCCCGGTGGGGCTAGAAGGGAACTTGCCCAGTGACCAGAACCTGGGGCCAAGTTGGACAGGTCTTCCCGAGTGGCTGGTGCCCCGGTATGGGGTTGAGGGCAAGCTAGGGGACTCACCTGTGCTTCAGAAGGGAAGTCCGGGGCAAGATGGGAGCTGGGAGCTGGGGGCCAGCCTCTAAGTCTCAGGAAGAGGCTTGGGGCTCAGGCGGATGGGCGTGGGGGCAGGGCGTGGGGACTGCAGGGTCTGCCAGGGGTCTTGGAGAAGGGGATCCTTCCTGGTGGGGCTAGAAGGGAACCTGCCCGGTGACCAGAACCTGGGGCCAAGTTGGGCAGGTCTTCCCCGGAGTGGCTGGTGCCCAGGGATGGGGTTGGGGGCAAGCTAGGGCACTCACCTGTGCTTCAGAAGGGAAGTCCGGGGCAAGATGGGAGCTGGGGGCCGGGCCCTAAGTCTCAGGAAGAGGCTTGGGGCTCAGGCGGATGGGCGTGGGGGCAGGGCGTGGAGACTGCAGGGTCTGCCAGGGGTCTTGGAGAAGGGGATCCTTCCTGGTGGGGCTGTGCTTCAGAAGGGAAGTCCAGGGCAAGATGGGAGCTGTGGGCCGGCCTCTTATATTTGTAATTCTTGAACCGTGTTATCGTTACTATGATTTCATTAGCATATTTATATACTACTATTCTGTTTTGTAAATGAATGTTTAAACTACATAGTAGGAAAAAATGTTTAGATTCTCATTATTTTTACAGCATCCTATAATAAGTAGCTATTTTCTCAATATTGTGAAAAGTGTGTTATAATTCTTGAATACATGCCATTCAAAGGGTTGCAGGGCCAGTTCTAACTAGTGTTTCTCAACTTTGCCAGAATGAGATTATATTTATTTGATTGAACATTAAATGATAGCTTTTTTTTTGTATGTCACTATTAAAGATCAATACTGAACCCTCACTGTACCTTTTCTGTGTTGATTGCTTAATGTGTACCCATCTCCTACCATTGTTCCATTGCTGCCTATAGGATACATGTTTTACTGAATTATGCTCTTCTGGCTCACTACCTGGCATATTAAAAACCTTCTTAAAGTGAATCTGTTTCTCATACAGTGATGACTCTGAAAACAACAATAAGAAAAAGTATCCCAGCTAAGTACCGTTTATGTCAAGCAATGAAATCGTTAGCTTTTTCTGACTCTGGATGTAAAACGTATTTTCTGTTCGAGAGATTGGAGCCATGGCATACATTAGTTTACTATCCTTCTATGACATGGAAGATTTACAATCAGTGGATTCTGTACTTCTTTATATCTGCACTCAGATGCTCCCCATTATATTAACATACTTTTAAAGTTTATTTTATCATTAGTTATGAGTATACATGTGTGTCTGTGCACATGTGTGCATAGTCCCTTAGAGGCCAGAAGGGGGGTAGATTCTCTGGAGATGGAGTCACAGATTGTTGTTGAAGAGAAATAAATACTGTCAAGTACCGAACCATCTCTCCAGCCTCAAAATACCCTATTAAGTAGCCATACTGAGTCATCTGTTTGATGAATTAATCCAGATACAAAATAGACAGATGAGTAGATACATAAATAGATGATCCATGGTAGATGAAAAAGGAGATAATTGATGGAATTTGGAGATGTATAAATATACATGAACAAGTATTTAAATATAAACACACTTTCAGACAGATACTAATTTTAAAACCATACAACATAAAAAAAAAATTCCAAGAATAAAATTATAGATTAATATCTTCTCTGTCTTCAAAAAGAAGAGAAACTCAAAATAATAACTAGAGAAAAGAACATTGGCTAGCTCAAATCTAGATAAAGAATCAGGCAGTGACAGCTGAAAGTTAAATTACTGGTAAATAAATGGAAGCTGAAATACTGCCAATTGAAAGGAAGATGACATCCAGTCTCACTGCTTGAACCCAGAATCGCATCTGCATCTAAATCAATGAGTGAAAAACAGTAATTGATTTTCTTTTAATTGAACGTTTTTAACTTCTGAGGTAATTGCATATTCACATGTGGTCCTCAGAAGTAAGGCAGAAATTCCATGCATGACTCGCTCAGGTTGTTTCATCAACAATTTTCCAGAACTATGAGGTAAATATCATAATCAGAATACAGACTTCCATACATCAAAACAAAACAGAAAATGTTTCTATCACCTCATCTTTCCTTCATATCTCTTTTATAGTCACAGAAGAATAATCACTAAACTATTTTATGCTGCTCTAAATCATGCCAAATCAAAAATGTTATAATTTGAATTTTTATGCATTAAGTTAACCATTATGCATTGGTTTCACATCCACAGATATAATATGCCAGAGGTCCAAAATACTCAGGAAATAAACGATAATTGTTCTGAGCATATAGTGTAGATTTTACTTTTGTTATTATGCTTTAAATGAAAGAATATTGATTATATATATATATCATTAGTAGTTTACTCTATAAGTAATCTAGGAATGATCATATATATATATACATAGGCTGTATGAAAATGTTCAGGTAATTCCAATAAGGGACATGTGCATGCTCAGGGTGAGGCATCCCCTAGGGTGTTGGTAACAAAGCCCTTGTGGATATTGATGGGCAGTAATAATCTGTGACCTTGTCTCTCACACTACATAAATATCTGGAGATTCACTAAGGCTGTCTTTCTTAACAATCATCATCCCATATCTTCCTTAATATACTATTTCTTATTAATACCTCCCCATAAGTTTAAAATGGCAGACCTCAGACAAAGATGTTCTCTCATCAGTGACTGATTAGGACACTGTTCACACTCTTTTCCCAAAACCAGTTTTTCTTATACTGTACAGTACTTACAGTAAAATGGTTATCTATTTGATGGCCACTTAAATAATTCATACATTTATTTTGTAAAGGAATATTTGCCTTTAAATAATTCGAAATTGAAAATATCCTCTTACTAAGTCCACATTTACTTTTATTTGACAGGAGGTATGTAAAGAAGAATATTTTTTTTTCAAAAATAACATTTGCACTTAGTATTTTGATAATAAAATATGAGGGACATTAGGCAGCTTATATTAAAATTTTATATTTTTGTGACATCATTTTACTAATTGTATTTCCAATAATACACATATTTAGTACACTTGTAGATATTATTTTTCCCTACTTATGTAAGTATTCACTACATAAAAGATTACTTATACATACCAGACATACATATGCATTTTTATCTTGTTCATGGGTTTCCAATATTCTTGGTACTTAGTCTTCAACTTGACCATGATACTTTAGACTAATTTTCTATAATTTTTATAGATCAGTTTTTACTCAATATTCTCCTTGTGAGTGTGTTATTCTGCCTTTCTGATTTGATTTGACATGATGCAAGGAATTAATGGCAGCTTCAAGGAGAATACACAAAGGGAATTATCCATGTTGTCCGATTGTTTTGAGCTTGATATGCTATTTGTCTGGAAGCTTCTCATTTGAGCTGTTTTTTTAATTGTGTGATCAAAATGTAGGAATACTTTATAAATCCTACAGCAGTCTCAATTTCAATTAAAGCATTTCAAATGCTTGTACAACTACCTTTCATATCTTTCAAATAAGCACTTTCATTACAGGATCTAATTTATCTGTCCTAAAGAATATGTATCTAATATATAATTTATCTAGTAGAAATCATACTTAAAATCTCCTCTGATCTCCTGTACTCACACACATTTCCCCTAGCTCTCCCCTGTTGGCTATAGTAAGGGTATTTTTTGCTTTTGTAGGTGAGAAGAACAGAGTTTATGAACTGTTAGTAATCTGGATGGAAGACACCAATAAAACAGCAAAATTTCAATTCAAGCATATAATATTTTAAGGCAATTTTTAGAGTTTTTAGTATCATTGAGAACTATTTCTTTATTTCATAGTGCACAGATGTCTCTGCAAAATACCTGCCAACAAAACCAGAAAAATCAAATCCTTACTAATACAAATGATAATTAATTATGCTTCAAAAATGTTAAAAGGATACATTTTGCTTCTAGTTCACTTTATATCACTCTCTATTGCCAGAAATACACATTTCATATTTGTTCATTTCAGTGATTAAAATATATTTGTTATAGCTGAAGACTTAAAAAATTTGAATTTTTAATTTCATCTTATCATTTATTAAAAATATCTCTTACTGAAAGCTTACCCATGTGATAATTCTCATAGGGAGCAGAGAAAATCATGGTGAGGTCTTCCATAGACATGTGCTTGGCTCATCATGCTTATGATCAAGGAACCTTATCTTTTTTAATATCTAGAATTAAGAAACATAAAATTATCATTCTTATAGAATATAGTTATGTGTCCTATGGTTCAGATGTGATATAAAAATTTTAATGGACTGAGGGAATTTCGACATTGTTAACTTCAAATCTGACCTACTAGTAAACTACCCAGTACAACAATATTACACACACACACACACACACACACACACACACACACACACACAGTATAGCTCCTATATTAGAGATCATTTCAAGAGACAGAAGAGTGTGTGTGTGAGTGTGTGTGTGTGTGTGTGTGTGTGTGTGTAAACCTGAACACTCAGATACCCTCAGTGTTCAGGAGATTATGTCTTGTTTCTGGCCCTGGAGTCACAGGCAGTTGTTAACTCCTGAACATGGTGCCAGGAAATGTATTCAGCTCTTGTCTCCAGTTCCCATTTTTCTTTTTTAAACACAAAAACAAAATAAATTTGTAAATTTAAATGTAAAATGGAATATATATGTAATATATATATATATATGTATGTATCTTTCATAACAAAAATATGTGCCAGTATTTCTTCCTTTTGTAGTGAAGGCAGTTCAAGGTCAACTACTCTGACCTTTCTCATTACACACCTTCATGAGAGGTTAACGTGCTTAGTGCTAGTTTTATTTGTAGATTTATAGAATGAAGGTTTATTTTAGGTTTTGGTTCCAGAGGGATGAGTGCATCATCATGGTGTGTTAGCATTGCTACAAGCACCAGGCATGTCAGCAAGAACAACAGAGATCTCACATCTTGAACTGCAAACTAGAAATTAAGAGAGTGATACAGAAATGGCATGAGTGTCTTCAAAGGTTAAATCCAGCCACAGGCACCTACTTCTTCTTATAAGGCTTTGACTTCTATGTCTTCCCAAACAACGAACAGCTGGGGTACAAAGTTTTAAATGCTCAGACCATAGAGTAGTCTTTCAACTCACTAATGTGCATATTGAGCTAATGATCTCAAGCCACGTTTAGGCCTTCTAAGGCATGGAATGAGGCATATAAGATTTCAGTATCAGTTCATCTTACACAGCAAAGTAACTACTGGCGTCTCTAAAACGGGGTCATTGCATCACAACACAGATCATTTCATCAAACTACTAGTATTACACTCAAAATTATCCACCATGATTATAACTGCTTTCCCCACCCAAAGTTGGTGTTTCGATAGTTCCTCTTAGGTACATGTCACTGGGTGTTTTAGACAGAGAAAACAAGTAAAAATTTTGTTACACCCAGGTTTTCTTTCCTGCTGGTTTTGTCATGATCTCATTTGTTGTATTTTTAAAGCTTTTTGAAAATAATATCTTAAAATACTGATTGATTTTTTAGTATGGGTTGTGATAGAATACAATTTCCTTTTTTTTTTCAAACATTCATATGAAAGTGATTTCATGTAACTGACCTTTTATATCCAATGAATTTTCAACATTTTTACTCAAGTGAAAATTGTCTTGTATACTGAATCAATGACTCATGGAAATCAACATGATTTATTTCTCATCAGAAAATAGATTTTAAAAGAACCATTTCTTTTATTTGGGTCTTGAGTAATCTAATATCCAAAATACATTATTTACTAATATACCTGCTTAATATTTTTTTTTTAAAAATAGAAAATTCTAAGTGAGTATTTTAATTACAACATTGTCCTCCCTTTCTCTCTGAACATCAAATACTTCCAAGTCTCCTGCTTTACTTCAACAAATCCATGACCTCATCTTTGGTTACTTTGGTTGCACATATATCAATACACACGTATACATTCACAAAAACACATACTACTGAGTCCACTTACTGTTGCTCTGTGTACATATGTATAGCCCTGACTATCTGAAGTTGGAAAAGCAAGCCAGGGCTCATCCTTTGGAAAAAGTTACTCTTTTTGCCTTAGGAACATTTATTTCCTGTATCACTTCATAGAGTTGTGAGGAACTGTTAAAATTTTCTCATTCCACTTTTACATGTAAAATAGGATTGTCATTTTGCACCCCTTTTTAAGGCAGCCATATTATTGAGATTTCATGGGTGCATCATCCCTGTCATGGCTAGAAAGTACTATCTCCCTGTAGGCATCCTAGTCCAATTCTGTTACAATAAAATGTTCTGCCTGTCTCTTCTTCCATATTCCCTAAGCCTTATTTGTAGGTATTAGCACTACAGACCAAAAGAGATATTAGGGCTGGGCATCTACGTTAGTTTCATTTCTTTTGCTGTGCTAAAACACTATGACCAAAAGTAACTTTTATAATAATGAGTTTAATTTGACTTACAGTTCCAAAGGGTGTAACGCTACCATGGTAGGAAGCATTGGAACAAATAGCAGACATAATGGTGGGAATCCAGAAGTTAGAGCTCACATAAGGAAACAGAGAGAACCTAACAGAAGTGCTATAAGGCTTTGAACTCTTTAAGTGTGCCTCCAGTGACATAATTCTTCCAACAGTGCTACACATCCTAAATCCTCCCAAACTAGAACACCAGTGGTGGAACAAGTGTTCAAATGTCTGTACCTGTGGGGGAAAATTCTCATGTAAGCCACTACTGTTAGCCCAAGGTAGTTGTACTCTCTGTTTTGAACACTTGTAGATCTCTGTATTGCTCTCCACTGAGGGGTGAGGGCTATACATATCTGTGTTATAGGAATAAGTGTTTTAAATGCAGTTAGACATTATTATAGTTTAGGAAAATGATAATAGTAGTTGCTTCTGTAGGCTCCACGAACTTTCCAGTCAGGGCAGGAGCTAGATTTACAGTACCAAACTGGAATTCCTTCTAATTGAGCAGAACCTGAGTCTAATTAGACAACTGCTATTTACCCCCAAGATAAAAACTACCAAACTATTCTACCTTAGGGAGTATCTCCCAGGCTGATCAATAATGTGGTTCATAGACTTTGCAGTTGGATAGGATTATTGATTTCTTTTCTTTCTTGGCAGCTTGCATAGTGTCTTCCAATAAAGTGAATCTAGTCCTCAAAACACAGGCCTCTGAGTCAGTTCAGGCTCAAATCCTCCAAGTCCTGGGTCTAAGGTATGTGGTGCTTCACTAATAGGGTCAGACCTTCAAGTTCTAGGATGAAGCACAGGACAATGGAAATCTTCTATATGATTTAGGAAGGCTGTTAGGAACTCCTTTGACCAAGAATGCAAAGGGAAGTTTCTCGTGTCTGGTAGTGGGGTTTTTGTTTGATATGCTGTGGTGTTGGAGAACAGCATTATCAGCCTGTGTGACATAACTCCATTTAAGTTACAGATGTAAGCTTATAATTGGGTGTATTTCACTATCACTTTTTCAAGCAACCCACTATTATTTATTCCTCACTTTTGGCATTTTGCCCCCTTTAACCTTCTGTAATTTAATTTCCTCCCATTTTCCCCATTCCCTCTTTGTTAAACCTATGTCCCTCTATCTCCTTCTTGAGAGCTTCTTTGTGTTGCTCTCATGGTTCATTTATTCTTTCCTGCTTCTGTGGTTACAAACACATCTTAAATAATTACAGTCTTTTAGCTGATGGATGTTTTTAAAGATGAAATGAAATATAAACAGTGAAACCTTATTTTTTCACTAAAACTAATTACTCAGGATGTTCTGAGCTTTAAATTTACAAAACTAAAGAGTTTTAAAAAATACAACTACCAAAATAAGTATTGAGGATTCATTTGTTCACCGATTAAATAAGTTAAATATTAAACATTTTATAACAAATAGTTTTTTCAATATGTGAAACTTTAGATGATAATAGACTTTTATAATGGAATTTCTTTGTATATGAAGATTACCTGGCACATGATATGAATAAAATACTCAGGATTGTCTTGCTGTTTCTCTTTCAAATTTTTAATAGTTCCATTAAATCAAAATTTGGTTTAAATTTTCAAACAAAATATATTTCTATGTGGAGTACTTTGGAATAGTTATAAATTAATAATAAATCATGGACTATGCAATAATAATTTTCTATTTTGAAATCAACAGATGTTGAAATGTCTTCTCAGGCTCTTGGCATTTACATCAGTAAACATGATGAATCTATCTGCATAATCATCAATGTAAGTTATCTCATCTAAGTGAAGAATAAGTATAAATTGCAGAAGTCAGCTGCTTTTGTTAAGCTGCATTTCATCATGTCTAAGCTTCATTCTGCTCTGTGAACTGTCATTATTCTATACATCTTCAGAAAGATTAATTATGCCAATCAAACTATGACATGTTGTTATCCTAGCAAATCAATCTTATGGTGATTCTGAATTCCAGAGAAATTCAAATGTAGAAAAATGATCATATTAAAAACACTGAAAGTTTCTGCATCTCACACATTGAAAGGAATTATTTTAATTGTAAAGAAAAGACAAAATATATTCATTACATTTTAGTGGAAAGGAATTTCCAAAGATGATTTTATCATGCATCTGAAATATATGGAAAATGTGAAGTGACAGTAGCATTCAAGAGCAATATATATGATATCCCCCACTGTCTATTCTCTTTATGTGACCATTCAAGCTCTCATTCGCCTCATTGTCCTAGGTTTCTTCATTTTTATGCTATCATATTTTATTTTATTTATTTTCATTCTTTAGGTAAAAGTTTTCTAAGAAGAGACAGAAAGGATGTGTATTTGGATAGAAGGAGATGTAGGGAGGATCTCAAAGTAGTTTGGGGAAGGAAAACCATAATCAGGATATACTGTATGAAAAAAAAAAAAAGTTCAAAAAAATCATGAAAAACGCATAAAGATGCAGAGACACATGTTCATTCAAAGAGGAATGCTATAAAAACACAAAACACAAAAACAGAAATCATAACATATGTTCAAAAAACTTGCAAGGTAAGAGAAAAACAATGACAAAAAATTATGAGACAAAGAATCTTCAAAATAAAAGTTAGCTTTGTGTTGGCCATCTACTGCTTGTCTTGGGACCTGCCCTTAAGTGTGGTTTGTATTCTCAGTGAGATTCCATTGGAGAAAATATATGTTTCATTTGTAAGTGATTGTCAATTGGAGTTTGCTTCTGGGTTAAGGGATGGGCCCTGTGTCCATTTCTCCACTCAATGCTGGGATTCTGTTGATGCAGACCTGTATAGGCCTTGTGCACGCTGGCAAAATCTCCATGAGTTTATATGTGCATTGGCCCTTCTGTGTTTAGAAGACTTTATTACCTCCATCCCCTTTGGCTCTTACAATATTTCTGCCACTTCTTACACAGGTTTCCTTGAGGGATGATGGGAAAGATTTGATGGAGACATTTCATTTTGGACTGAGTGGTCTAAGATCTCTCATTCTCTGCAAATTGTCCAGCTATGGGTCTCTGCATTTCTTCCCACTACAGCTCCAAGAGGAAGCTTCTTGGGTGATCGCTGAGCAAGACTCATCTGAGTATAGGCAACTGTCCTTAGGAGTCACTTTATGACTGTGCTCCATTAGCAGAACAATAGCATTTAGTTTTACTTAAGGTCCCTGCCCTACTTGATCTCAGGTTCTTGGCCACTGAGCAGTGATGCATATGAGTTCCTTCTCAAGGAGTGGTATTTAAATCCAATTAGATATTGATTGGTCACTCCCATACAGGCAGGTCATCATAGTAGAATGAAGTGTTTGCAGCTAGGTTGGTGTTTATCTTTCTCCTTTGGTAGTGTGCAGAGTACCTTCCAGTAACATGAGTCCAAAGTGGTGGAGACTCTATGTAGATATAAGTTCAACCTCTTGCCAGGTGGTATGTTGTAGCTGTTTCTTGAAACCCCCCAGAGACCACCAAGGAGCCAGTTTCTGATGCAAGCACATAAACATCCTTTTATTCAGATTCAACCTGGGCCACTGAATGGCAGATGGAAAGAAATGCGGCAGCGGCCACGAGCCCAGGTGTAGAGAGCTTTTATAGGGAAGAAAAACCAACAAGCTGTAGATTACATGTTTGGGATTGGGTAGAAGGGATATAGGGCAAGGTGATTTTTTGAAACTATTGGTCTAGACTTTCAGGAGAAAGCCACCTTTGAAGCCATTGGGTTTGACTTTTGGTGGGGAACTACAACCCACTGAACAGGATTATCTGGATTATTCAGCAGGATTATCTAGATATCTTCAAGGAGCATAAACCACAGACAGGATGTCTGCAGGAGCATACTGCCTTGTATCTATTTGAGTTGTCATGGCACATTCCTGAGGTCCTTCCTGGAACTGAGTACAGCAGGTGGTCCTACCCTAAGATGGGGTCTGTATTGCCTTCACAGGTGGTGGTGCACACCTTTAATCCTAGCACTTGGGAGGCAGAAGCAGGTGGATCTCAGTGAGTTTGAGGCCAGCTTGGTCTACAAAGCGAGTTCCAGAATAGACAGTCAAGACTGTTACACAGAGAAACTATGTCTCAAAGGAAAAAAAAAAGTAGAAGCTAGGGATATGGCTCAGCGGTTAAGAGCATGGACTGCTCTTCCTGGAGGATCCGGGTTCAATTCCCAGCACCCACATGGCAGCTCACAACTGTTTGTAACTCCAAGATCTGACATTCTCACACAGACATACATGCAGGCAAAACATCAATGCACATAAAAAAAAAATCAACCTCTTCATGTTCCGAGTTCTGTTGGATCTATTTTCAGAAATAGGGCTATACCATAAGTTTGTGGAAGGTAACCAATATCCTTGGCAGTGTCATGGGTCATTTGAAGGTTCTATAGGGACACATTGAGCAACATCTTGATTAGATGTAACCCATTCCCAGGACTGGAAACTTCATTTGGTGGTAAGACATGTCCAGTTGGGGATCTGCCTCCCCCAGAAACTTTATTTAAATCTCCTTCATACAAGTATATATTTTAGGGAGCTTCTACTCTATTAAGTTTCCATAGGACTCTTTAAATTATCCTTAGTTTTAGCTGTCCCTCCCATATTCCTTTCCTCACCCATCTCTTTCCTTTCCCTTCCTATTAGCATCTCTGTTCTTTGCCCAGTCCATTAATCCATAACTTCCATTCAATTTTCTCTTCATTGGGCAATCCATCACTCTACCCTAGTCATTTACTCTATACCTAATCTCTGTGGTTATATAGATTGCAGCTTGTATATTAAAGATGTAACAGCTAACATCCACATATAAGCAATTAATACTATATTCCTTTCCCAGTATAGGTTATTTTACTCAGGATGATTATATCCAGATCCATCCTTTACACATAAATTTTATTTTTAAATAGCTGAGTAATATTCCACTGTGTAAATGTACCTCATTTTCTTTATTGATTCATCTGTTAACAGACATCTAAATATTTTCTAATTTATTGCTCTTATGAATAGGACAGCAAGAAACATGATTGCACAAGTGTCTCTAAGTAGGATGAGGCATCCATTGGGTATACAAGCATAGATGTATCTGAGTTAGATTAATCAATCTACCAGCTTCCTGAAGAACCACCACACTGATTACTATAGTGCCTGTACAATTTTGCACCCCTACTGGCAATGGCTGAGAGCTCCCTTTACTCTTCATTCTCATCAGCATGGGCTGTCATTTGTTTTATTTAATGTGTCCATTCTGAATGTAGGAAGATGAGATATCAAAGTGTTTTTTATTTGCATTTCTAGGATGAATAAGGAAGATGAACATTTTGAAATGTTTCTAAAATGTTTGAGTTTCCTCTTTTGAGAACTCTTTGTTTTCTTCTATAATACACAGTGTTTTTTGTTTTCTTTGTTTTGTTTTGTTTTACATTGAGTTGTTGTATAATATCCATGATATTTTTGAGTTATTTATATATTTTATATATTAGCTATGCATCAGATGTGTAGCTGGTAAATTTTTTTTTCTTCTTCTACAGGCTGTTTCTTTGTCCAAATGATGAGATCATTTGCCATACAGAAGCTTTACAGGTTCAAGTATTATTGATCTTAGTGTCTGTGCTATTGGTGTTCTGTTCCTAAAGTCCTTTTCTGGGCCAATGAGTACAAGGTTATTCCTCATTTTCTCTACTATCAGATTCGGTGTATGTGGTCTTATGTTGAGGTCTTTGATCCATTTAGACTTGAGAATTGTGCAGTGTAATTAGTATGAATCTATTTTCATTCTTCTACATTCAGCTGTTGAGTTATTATATATGACATCCTTTTTTTCCATTACAGTTTTCTGAAGTCTTATAAAAAATTGGTATTGGACAGGTATATGCACTTGTGTCTGGGTCTTCGATTCAATTCTATTGATCAACTGTGTCTTTTTTCTCCTTTTTTTTTTCTAAACCCAAGCTGTTTTCATTGCTATTATTTTGCTGTTATTTAATTTCAAGGATGACGATAACTTCAATTTTTTTTTTATTATTCAGGAATCATTTCATTAACCTTTTTTCCAGTAGAGTTTATTTCTATCCAAGGTCTCTGAGCCATCCAGGCTCTGGTTCCTGGCTATCCAGGCATTGTCAGGTACGGGCTTGTGACTTGGGTCTCAAGTTGAACCAGTCATTAGTTGGATACTCCTAATTGTTCTGTACCACTTTTACCCCAAAATATCTTGCAGACAGAACAGACTATAGGTCAAAGGTTTTACATCTGGGTTGATGTCCCAGTCCCACTACTGGAAGCCTTGTCTAGTTACAAAAGATAACTGGTTCAGGCTCCATACCCCCATTACTAGGAATCTTCACTAGGGTCACCCTAGTAGATTCCAGGGAGTTTCCACTGCACTAGGTTTCCACATTGCCTCCTAAATGCCTCCCCCATTCCAGTCATCTCTCCTAGAACTTTCTTGCACCATTCCTTCCCCACCCTGCCTTTTGTCCCTTTCCTACCCACCCCCAGTCCACTCACAAAATCTATTCTAGTTCCCCTTCTAAGGGAAATCCATATGTCCCCATGTAAGGTATCCTTGTTACTTAGTCCCTCTGAGTCTGTGGCTTGTAGCAGGGTTGTCCTTGTCTGCTAATATTTACTTATAAGTGAATCCATATCATGGTTGTCTTTTGGATCTGGGTTGCCTCACTTAGGATTTTTTTTTTTTATAATTCCTTTCATTTGCCTGTGAATTTCATTTTATCATGTTTTCTAACAGCTGAGTAATACTTCATGCCATGGGATAATGCTCTTGTACACCATAAAGATTTGTCACTGGAACTGACTTAATAAAACACTAGTTAGACAATAGTCAGGTAGCAAGTATAGTCAGGGCGACCAAACCAAGAATGCTTGGAAGAGGAAGGGTGGCGTTAGGAGTCATCAGCCAGCCTCAGAGGAAGTTAGATGAGAATGTTGCACTAAGAAAAGGTTCCAAGCCAAGTGGCTAAACATAGATCAGAATTATGGGTTAATTAAGTGTGAGAGCTAGCTAGTAGTGAGCCTGAGCTACCATCTGAGCATCTATAAGTAATATTAAACCTCTGAGTAAATTATTTGGGAAGCAGCTTCTGAGGATTTAGGAGTTGTTAGCCAGACACAGAAACTTCTGCCTATATTTTATCATATAAATATGCCATATTTTTAAATCTATTTTTTCATTGATGGACATTAAAATTATTTATTGTTTCTGGTTATTATAAATAAAGCTTCTATGAAGATAGTTGAGCAAGTGTTGTTGAGATAGGATGGAATATCCTTTTGAGTATATGCGCAAGAGTGTTAGAACTAGGTCTTGGGATAGATTGATTCACAATTTCCTGAAGAATCACCGTATCTATTTCCATAGTGGCTGTACAAATATGCATTCCTACCAAAAATTGAGGACTGTTTTTTTATAATTTCCCCTTAATTTATTCATAGCTGTTATGTTGTTCTTTATAAATATGCATTACTAAATATTAGCAAAGTTATCTGAAATGATAATTACAGAAATCCAGTGTGATCTTTGTAATGATGTACCTGAAGTTTCTTTGAATATGTATTTATTTTAACTTTTTTCATATATATATATATATATATATATATATATATATTCTTTATGGAATGATATTTTACAGTATTTACTTTTAATACTCTATTAAGATTAAATTAAAATGAATATAGTTAATAGTCAATTTGAGAAACCAAATATGATATATTCATGTGGGTAGTATTGCCATTTGTCTCTGTCTATTTGTATCTATTTTTTATAAAATTAAGACCTGAAATTCTTTGGGTTGTGTATGGTATTAGAAATAGGTGATGTGACTATGTGGGTTCCACATAACCCTAAAATTGTTGTTCTGTGAATTCATGTTTTAGAAGGAATTTTTTTTCTAACATATTTGTTTCTTGAATTTAGACTGCCATTTTATGCTTTTTTTTTTGTCAAAAATTCATCAGAATAAATTTCTGATGTTTGTGTATAAGAAGTACATGTTGTTTTCCTCTCTGCACAGTGATTACACCTGAATTTACTGCTGTTTCAGGGAGTAAATGTAGCTTTGCCTCCAAATGTGTGTTTTTTTTTTAACTATATCATTTCATGTATCAATAAGACTTGGGAGTCAAATGCAGTCTTAAATACCTGCTATCTCAGAAAGGTTGATAAGCAATTAGCTGACCTTTCCTCTTTGCCAGAATCTCAGAAAGATAGTGTCCTTTCCCTCTACCAAACCAAAAACAATCACCACACTCAAAGTCCCTCCCTACTACTTCTTGTGTGTCTCTCTATTGGTGTTCCAGACTTCCTCTTGACTCACTATTTCTGCCAACTAGTCGCTAGCTCCACCTCCTGACCCAAAATTGATTTATTTAATTAACACGAATGCAAACTCAGTGTTCATACTGTGATTGAAGATCCTGTAGCATTTCCCCCTTTTAGTCTACATAAAAAGGAAAGGTTTTTAACTCTTTAACACAATAAAAATATATACAATAAGAACAAACACCAGATAAAAATTATGTTCCTAATATCCAGTACATTTGTATTAGGCAAGTTCAGAGAAGAACTTTATTATCTATCCTATCTTGATGAATCCAAAGTTTTATATTTAAACCACTTTCTATTATAACATTTATTACCAACTTAAAAATAACTTTAGAATTTAAATCATTTTCTTAGATAAGCAAACTTAAAGTTTTATATCTCACAACTTTATAAACTTTATATTTCTTTGTAACTTTCTTTTCTTAATTTGATAACAAGGAAAACTTTAAAATTATAGCTAACTAATCATCTATCCCATCAGATGTCTGACAAGGATTAAAATATTATCTGAGTAAACAGGAAGTATGGAGTGAGCAACCTCCCAAACTATAGAAATGAGAGAGAAACCTGGCTGCCTGGACAGTTACCTAAGGTGCCTCTCAAATGTTGGGGCATTCATCTCTGGCCTACAGCCCTAGAACACCTGGCAGACTGGGGAGTTAGAGGATGGATTGAAAACCTGCTTGCTCATAGAGGTTAAGGAACAACTAGCTTGCTCCTCCAAACCAAAAAAGAACACCACACTCAAAGTCCCTCCCCACTACTTCCTGTGTACCTCTCTATCCATCTTCTAGATTACCTCTGAGGCTCCATGATTACTCTGTCAACTAGTTTCTGGCTCTGCTTCCTGACTCAAGGTTTTTTTTTTTTTAATTAATGCAAATGCAAACTTGGGGTTCACAGTGTGATCAAATATCCCACAATAAATATTCAGACAAAATAGGTCCTCATGTAGTCTTCTAGTCTAAGATAATACATTTCTAACTATTTAACACTTCCATGACCAAAGGAAAACACTAAAATAACCTTTCTTTACTGAATTGTATGTCATCAAGATAAACTCAAATTATCTAGATACTTAAAAAGAGGAAACTGCCCACACTATAATTTTTATAATGGCTCTATTGAAGCATAATCTTAATGCTTTTAACATATACTTTCTTCAGGAATCAATTCCAAAGATAAAGTATGTAGGAGGCTCTGATTACTCTAGACAACCTATCATTTCTTTATTTCATTGACTTAATCTCCTTTGATGTTAAGTACAATTGGATCAATTGATTTTATGTGATATTCAATGAATGTTAGATGTAATATTTAATTTAAACTAAAATTATTCACCTATAAAAAGTAGAGTAAAATTAAAATCTAGTAAAATTATATTATACATTTAGTCATTGACATTGACTAATAAATATTGGATAGACATGAAAAGTCTTGGCAAGTTTACTAAGTGCCTCACTTTAATGTTAAAATTCAATTATAAATGTATTTTTGTGTACATATAGTTATGTTTCACACTTTCATCTTAGGGCATCTTTGATGATATATTATGTACCCTAATAAACTTGTCTGACAATCAGAGGACAGAGCCAGCCACTAGATTAAACAAAGAGGTCAGATAGTAGTGGCAAACACCTTTAATCCTAGCACTTGAGATATTATGCCTTTGCTTGGGAAGCACACAAGCCTTTAATCCCAGAAAGTAATACAAGAGGGTAGAGAAAGTTATATAAGGCATGAGGAAACAGGAACTCACTCTCTTTAGACTAAGAATGTCATAGAGGTAAGAACTAGTGGCTGGCTGTTCTGCTTTTCTGATCTTTCAGCTTTCACCCTGATATCTGGCTCTGGGAATTTTATTAAAAGACCATCTAAGATTGAAACAATAGGCTTCTAAAAATACAGTTTTGTTATATTGAAGTTATTTGTCATAGTACAACTTTTTAAACCATCTAAACACTAATCCTTTATTCTTTATTTTGCCATTCTTCCCTGAAGCATCATTTGCTAAATATGTCCCTTAGCAGTCTTTTATATTTCTAAAATTATAAAGAAACTATAGGGCATATTTTGTGTGGATTTTAGTATTAATGATAGCTGCTGTTGACTTATCTTTAAGATTTCTAACATAAATAAACTCTATTATGAAATAATCACAAGACAATGAATATCATTAAAATAAATGAGGATGATTCATTATGCAAGTGACTAATTTGAAGAATTTCTGAAAATAAATTATGCTACTATGTCCAATTTGGGAAGAAAATGTCAATCACATTATATAAGATCATCATTCAGCAATAAAAGAATCTGAATTTTGGCTGTTCAATAGAGTCACAAATTAGTGTTTCTAGAACTAATTATGAATAACATCTTTTGTAAATAACCAAAATTAGTAAGAGACAAATATTCTTGGTTCACAGTCAATTGTTTTTCATTCTGAAAATCATTTAAATCACTTTAAATATATTCAAGAAAGATAGCATTCAGAAAATCATACAAATAACAGACTGACATCAACATCATTACTGGAGTATCAAAGAGAGGTAATGACACATCACAGAAAACTGTTTAGTCTTAGGAATTACTGTGCAGAGCCTGGAAATCTTCGTGCTGTGAAATGAATGAAGATTAAACTGCCAGAAGAACTGAGGCAAAATTTTCCATACTTCTCATTTTGTCCCATATCACACACATAAGTTGGCATTTAACTTCAAATTTGAGACTTAGAATTAACTTTGATAAACATTAGTGTGTCCATAGGAGTGTAAGACACTCTAGTAAGTAATACTATAATACTAAACAACATACTTGCATCAATATTGTTCAATTGCGATGTCACCTGGTTTCTTTTCTCATAGAAGAAAAACATATCTGTAGAGATAATCATCTTCCTCAAAAAGTATTCATTTGAGGGTTTGGAAAGATGGATCAGAAGCAAAAATCATTAGCTGTTTCCCCAGGGGATTTGGGTATAAATTTTTACACACATTTGGCAACTCACAGTATCTGTAACTCCTTTCCTGGAGGATCTGTTGCTTTCTCTTGGCTTCTCTGGATGCGAGGTATGAAAATAATGCACAGAAATATAATACAAGCAGCAAAATGTATATAAAAATAAAATAAAATGACATAAATCTATAAAAATTAAATTAAATAAAGATAAAGCACATATTTCAGCATCTCTTTACATTAGAGTATAATAAGAATCACTTTAAACTTTGTTTCTCACTATAAATCAAAAATCAAGTACATCAAGGTAAATTAGAGAAGATGAAATACATACTAGTTGAGTACATCGTGGCAAAGACAACTCAATTAGGAAGGGTAATGCAGAAATCAGAGTACAGAAACATAATACAGTCCTACATATACCACCCCTTCAAACACACACACACACACACACACACACACACACACACACACACACACACACAAACTGTGTTTGTGATAAAGATTTTTCCATGATAAAAGGATTACTGGGGAAATTGCCTAAGGAAATTTTACTAGTAAGAGGATAATATAGTTGATAAAATATCCCAGAATATAAATAAAATAAACACTATAGGTGATTATAAGATTAAGGGGTATGAGAAGGGTGAAATATGATTCTGAAAAATCTTTTGCATACCATATACATGCATATTTGCCACAGTGTGTGTCACAAGAACGATGAAGTGGAAGAGGGTCAGTTAAAGAAAGATTGTAGCGTATCTCAGAACTCAACAAAAAGTTGATTTTCATGATAAGTTTCTGCTAAGTCAGAACCTTCTAAAATGAAGGCAGAGTGAAAAGAAAGGAAATGTTTTACCCTGTGTGAAAAGTAATTTTACTGGCACAATCCTATCTATCAAATGAAATTATACCTGAACCCTTAAGCCTACTATCTTTATAACCTTTAGTGAAATACTAAATATTAATTATAGTTGATTTTGTACAATTTATGCTTTTGTTTCCTTTTACCTTTTAATGGGACAGGGATTAGTTATGTATCCCAGGCCTGTCTAGAACTTACAATGAAGCTCATGTTGGCGTGAACTCACATCAAGCCCCTTCTGTCAACCTCTCTAGTGCTGTGAGCATAGCTGTGTGCCATGATGTAAGTGCAGCATCACTTTAATACAGTAGTGAAAGTGGATTGCTCATCACCAGATCTGTGATGAGCAGGTGTAAATATATTTCAAGAACAACATAGACTCAGTTTATGGAAAATATGGGAATAAAAAAGATGTGTTCTCCAAGCATTATGAACCTTTGTGCTGTTATCAAATTTCTATCCATGATCACTAGGATACAGAATTGGAGACAATGATGCAAGGCCACTGTTTGTATGCTCACTCATTATTGCTATTTAGTCCTTAACTAGATTAGTGGAACCCAAAAGTTTTAAAGGGCAAGCATCCACTTTTTTTATCCTTCAGTTTTGTCTATATTTGTTTTGATGGTGCTACACACAAGGGTAAAACACAAACAACAGTATACATAGAAAAACTGAAAGTGTCTGTATATGCCTGAAGAAAGGTCAAGGCTCAGAAGAGTCCAGAGAATGACAAACATTGAAATATCAAGTTATTTATATCACAGAGAAAAAAACTATATTTTTAGTTTTCCTAAGTTTAGTTTTAGGAAACATTTTAAAGTGGCCAAACTCTGAGGTACAGTCCAATGCTCAGTTTCTAACAATGAAAATACCCCAAGGCATAAATGAACAGGAAAGTATGCTTAAAAGGAGATGAATAAATAAATTAAACAAAAAAAAAAAAACTAGTGGCTGATCAATTGGAAAAAAAAAATATTTCAAAACAATGACAGTAAAGTTACTGAACAAAAGGAGGAAGATCGAAGCACACAGACATCGTGTAAAGGGACCAAATCTGTAGCCAGGAACATTATTAGAAGAAAAGCCCTGTGCTTCATGCCTTCGCTGATGAATTGTACTACACATTTAAGCAGAAATGAACACTAATCCTCCAACTATTCCAAAAGCTTCAAGAGAAAGTAGCATATTATAGCTTATGTGTATAGCCAGGATTTCTCTGGAAAACAAAAACAAAAACAAAGATATCACAATAAAATTAAAATATAGGCCAATATCTTTAATGAACACTCTTACAAACTTCACAACAAAATAATGGGAAAAGAATATTAAAACAATAATAATGGGCTAATAGTATTCTTCAGTTGCAAAGATGTTCAATATATAAAAATTAGTCAGTGTAATATTTTAACAGAATTAGTAAATAAATATGAAAAGAGTTCACTTAATGTAGAAAAAAATTCTTTCCAAATTTAAAAATTTCAAAAACTTCCCAAAAACTTTCAGCCCAATAATATGATTTAAAAAAAATCTCCTACTGAACCAACAATTTTTTAACTCCCATCTGTTATTTTTTAATTTAAGTTATTCAGCTATTCATTTCATTTCATATATTTTATTCATTAAACATTTCCTTTTAATATACTTAATGTATTTTTGTACCTTATCTGAATGATTGATACCCTGAAAATGCCTTAAATTTCATTTCTTTTATTGACTAAGTAACAAATTCCATACAAATTTTTAGTTAAAAATGGCACTTTAATTGAATTTTGAAGGCTTTCATCTATTTTTTAAAATATGTTATTTATTTTTCATTTTATGTGCACATTTGTCTGTGGGATGGTGTCAGACCTCCTAGAACTGGAGTTACAGACAGGTATGAGCTGACATTTGGGTGCTGTGAATTGAACCTGGGTCCTCTGGAAGGGCAGTCAGTGCTCTTAAACACTGAGCCATCTCTCCAAACTTTAATGTATTTTCAACACATACTAGTCTTTGTACTGAGATCATGGCAGTTAATATCTACTTTTTAATTATGTTTGAAAAAGACAGATTTGCTCTGGAAATATTTAGAATCCCTCCTTTATTGTAGGTGTTGTAATATGACCCAATGATGTTTTAACAGATGTAAATTTTCATATATACAGATTTTTATAATGTTGGGGGATTGTACCCTTTTAGTACTATTATCTATTGTCCCCAGAATGTTGATCATGAAGGCATGCCATCTATGGCATATAGTTCTGCTGGATAAAGAAGTCAGGTTGTCCTCTTTGTCTTTTAGTATACTGTGCAGGCTCCTCTTTTTTTTAATTAAGAAATGTTTTATTCATTTTACATATCAACCACAGATCTCCTCCTCTTCTCTCTTACACTCCCCCCCGCCATTAAGAAGCTAACTCTTGTTGTGTTGAATTTTTCCCTTACGTGGGGCTTCTCAGAGAATCAATCTTAAGGAAGTCAGATTGTATGTATGAGTTTAAGAATTTGCCCTACTACTCAAACAATATCTCATTCTCATTTTGTATTGTTGTAAAGTAAACACTGCATAATTTAACACCTTAACTATTTGAAGGTCACGGCTCACTTATTTTAATTGCTTCCATAATGCAGTGCAAATACTACAATTATATATTTTTATAACATTTCACATCTTAATAACTTGAATTGAGCTCATTTAACAACTCCTCATTCTAAATTAAGATTGTGTGATTTTGACAGTTATAAATACCCCATATTTTGTAATAAAATCATATTGGGTTTTTGTGAGTAGATTGTTTAATTCAACAAAAATGTCATGTTTAGTAAATATTTTCTACAATTGGGTTTACCTTTGCTATAAAGATGATCATTTTTCATTTTCTAGGTAGGTCACAGGTTACATAGTCATTCTTTCATTAAGAGCATCTTAATTCATTCTAATTTTATCTATTGGAATATTTTCCTCCAAATATGAACATGAGCATATAAATCAACTTCTAATTATTTTTGCAGTGACTCAAAATCTCTCTCTGTCTCTGTCTCTGTCTCTGTCTCTGTCTCTCTCTCTCTCTCTCTCTCTCTCTCTCTCTCTCTCTCTCTCTCTCTCTCCTCTCTCTGTACATGTGGAGTCCAGAGCTGCTCAACCTGAGGTTATCCCTCAGATGCTGTTGTAGCCGGAAGGTTTCTCCAGTCCTGCCTGGCCCTGCCGTCCCTCAGCTGCTTATACAATAATCACTATTATTTCCAAACTGTATGGCCTATGGCCTATGGCTCAAGCATCTTGCTAGCTAGCTCTTATAACAAAACTCAGCCCATTTCTATTAATCTATATGTTGCCACGTGTTCTGTGGCTTTACCTTTTTATCATTACATGTTGTTCCCTGAACAGTGGCATGGCATCTCTTCCTCCTATCCTTTCTTCTATCCATATATCTGCTTAGATTTCCCACCTGCCTCTAAATTGCCTTGCCATAGGCTAATGCAGCTTTACTTATCAACCAATGAGAGCAATACATATTCACGGCATATAGAAAGACATCCCACAGCATGCTGTCCTTGTTTTTCATTTTAATTGTAATTTTTTTTTAGCTTTGTAAGAATCATTCAGTGTATTTTTACCATATTGTACCATATTTGTCTCCTGCCTCAACACCTCCAATATCTACCCCTTTTCCCTATCCTCTCAAATTATGTTCCCTTATTTTTTTCACCTTACAAGTACAGCTGGGACAGCACAGATACTCACTCTTATATATAACCAATATAGTCAAGTCTCTGATAGGTCTATAAATGGTGATCCCTAAGCATAAAAGGCACACTAAACAGATTCAGCAGGTGGTATTCATTTATACAGATGTGTAACATCTGTATGTCTGCATGTTATGTGTGTGTGTGTGTGTGTGTGTGTGCATATATGTATCAATAATTTTTAAAGAACACATTATAAAGAACAACCATAAAATTTCCTGAATCTTGGAAGGGGACTGATAGGGAAGAAAGATGACTGACAGGGATCGGAGTGTACCAGAGAGTGTGGTGTGAAAGAGTAATCAGTACGCATTATATACATATACAAAATTGTCAAAAAAACAAATTCAGTTTTAAGATAGTAGAGATCTCATCTGAAAAGACCATCAACTTTGATATAAACTGTACTCATTCTAAACACTTCAGAAATTTTTAAAAGAAATATTAGCCGGGCGGTGGCGATGCATGCCTTTAATTTCAGCATTTGGGTGGCAGAGGCCAGCCTGGTCTATAAAGTGAGTTCTGAGACAGTCAGGACTGTTTTACAGAGAAACATTGTCTCAAAAATAAAAAAAAGAAGTAATATTTATATCTTGTCATTAATGATATCAGTAATATGATTAAATTGTTCTAAAGCAGCTTATAAATTAGAATATGATATTATAATATTATAATGACATGAACTATTTTGTTTTTTGATAATATAAATCAAAATGGTTGAGTAAAAATATATAAAGTATATTTTATTTCATATGAATAAGCTGTCCTCGGGAGCAGAAAACTCATTAAACATTGAATACACTTAATTCTGGCTTTATTGTATAATTGTTGACACAAAATCTACATATTTTAGGTACACATTGTATTTTGAAATAGGTACACAATGTAAAATGATTAGTGTTATCAGTATTATGTGTATAGGTATGTGTTTTTTCATGCATATAGGAGCATGTGTGTTTTTGTATCACTAGATACTTCATTTAAAAGTTACATCCTGAGAAGGCTGAAAACACACTACAGCAAATTTTACATATATGACACAAATTTGTGTATATTCTAACTCAAAGTATCCATATCGTAACAATATCCCTCCATTTCAGTTTTTTTCTCCAGTCATTATTAAAAACCCTAATGTTTTCTATTTGTATAATATTAACTTAAAATACAACATGAGAGACAATTCAGTGTTTAACTTCTGTTATGTTAACTTAGCATGCAGTTCTCCAGATTCCTTCATGTCACAACCAATGATATTTTCTTCTTTAAAGGATGCATATAGCCTTTGTTTCTATGCATAGGGATACATTGCCATGTGTCTCATGGTTCATTTTATATTTTAAGTCATCGTGCTAAACGTCCTGGGAAGACAGCATGTGTATCAGTTTCCCTGTTGACAGAGCTTCTGCCTGTTTTCTGAATTTAGGTGCAGCCTGACAAAGGTACCAGTTAAGTTCTACAATTGGCTCAAAGACCTGAGTGGTCACTAGCATTTGCTTCTGATTTTCCTGGAGTATAAGGTATAGTCGTGGTGGTGTGATTGATTTGTTCATACAAGATCCATCTTTAAAGACTCTGTTTTGTTTTTTGGTTTTTTTTTGGTTTTTTTTTTTGCTGCAGGAAAACATTATTTTAATAATCAATTGTAACTTAGTAAGTACCTACAGCTACTAAACTCACCATTTTGATCAACATTTTCTCTGTGAAAGGTCTCATTTCTGTTTTCTTTCCCCCTCCTTCTTTCTCTTTCTCTTCTTCTTATTTCCCTAGTAAAAGAATTTTCTATAAGATTTTGTTCCTCCAGCAGAGCCCAGGAGTTATGCTAGACTCAGAGACTTAATTGTCTAATCAAGGCAAATAACCCTTTATACTTCCTATAGAACTAAGCAGGTTTATTATGTAGCTAGCCAGTTTTACCGATCAGTGTCCTATAACTAACTGGACAACGTGCTGTGATTCACTATGGTCCACATTATAGTCTCTGGGAGCAGTGCTTTCTTGCTTGGGTTCTCTGTAGCCCCAGGGAATCTAACAATTCAATTCCTTCATAATTCCCATGAGTCTGAAGCTACATAGGCTTCCTGGGAAGTGTCTCCAAATTCTTGGGAAGAGAGCTCTTCTTTTGATGAGAGCCGCGTACTCCAAGGATTTCTCTCTGTGTTAGTGGCATGCTGGTTTGGGAGAGAAGCAGGACACATTCCCTTTTGGTGCTTACTTTTGTTTTATGTTTCATAGAATATGAAGGTGACTTTTCCAACATTTGAGGATTTTAGCAAGAAATGAATACCTGTGGTTAGTTCTTAGTTAATCCATATGTGAGTGAGATCAAACCTAGGGGTCATTGTTGAAAGCACATTGCCTTTCACAAGTGTTTATTTTCATTTCATTTTCTTTATTGTTTGATATTGAGTTTTTTTTGTTACAGGGTTTCTCTGTGTAGCTTTGCGCCTTTCTATTTCATCTCGTTGAATTTTCTGCACATTTTCCTTCACTGACATTCTCTCTCTCTCTCTCTCTCTCTCTCTCTCTCTCTCTCTCTCTTTCTCTCTCTCTCTCTCTCTCTCTCATTAGTTTTTAAATAGATTCTGTGTTCAGATTGAAGAAATAAAAGCAAACTTAATGTTTTTAGAAGCAATTCAAATGTTCCTAGTTTTTGTTTTGTTTTTGATATCTTGAGGGATCTATAATTCAGTTTCATATGCATTTGCCTTCATCATATAAATGAATGAAAAATAAAGAATCTATTTGGAAGGAGAATGAAGAATAGTAAATGAAGGAAAACAGAACCTTAAAACTAGCATTTTTTCCCTATTTTAATTTGTCAAGCTATTTGCAATTAATGGAGGACAAAACTTCTTTCACATTTTAGTATATACTTTCAAAATATGGCTGAATTATTTTAAGTCCAATCAAACAAGAACACTTCTTAGAATACTGTTTTAAATTCATCTCTTAGTAATTTTGAACAGAATTAAAATTCCCTTCTTACCTCAATGTTTCCAATCATTTTATTAAATAATCTACTAAACTCCGTGCCACATTGTCTGGTCCAGAGCTGTTCGGTGTTCTTATTTTCCACTCCACTGTCCCCCAACAGCCTTGCCTGTTCCACTGTGGTGAACATGTCTCTCTCATGATGTATAATCTGGACTGTGTCGTGTCAAGGCTGTTGAAGGGCTTCCATCCTACTTAACACGTGATTTCCTGCTGATATTTTGATAATCCTTTATTTGTTTTAATGACTACTTTGATAGATTCACGTCAGTGTTTCGTTATTGAATAGGACACATGTTTAGATAAAGAGAATATTTAATGTGATTCACTACATTGTACATTACAGAAATTAGAGTTGCGGAGACTGGCAAGAGACCACCCATGGGTTAAGACTCCTAGCTCACAACCCAGGGGACCTTAGTTCAATCCCTAGAAACTGTGTGATTCCAGAGAATAGAATGGATTCTATATTTTTCCTTTAACTTTCACATACATGAAAAGACATATGTATCTATGACTGCCCCCACACACATATGCATGCGTACATACACACACAAATATACACATATTTGTAAAATTACAGATAAAATGTAACTTTTTTTTTCAAAATTATTTGTTTCACCTAGGAATTGCTTTCTATAATGACTGTAGGTGGGCTTTAGACTGTTTGTAGTCAGTCACATTGGTTAAACATAGGTAGACAAAGAAATATTTTTAAATGGCAGCACTCAAAATCTGTCCATTTTTGTAGGTGAAAAATAAAGTTTCAGACAGATTCAAAGCTTTAAGCCACAGGCTTGAAGACAAGACTTCAAAAGTCAAGTCTTGAAGGTAACTTTCTCTGAACTCTTGTTCACAGCCTATAGGTTCCACAGATCTCAGGTAAATTATAGAACAATGAAAATCTAAAGATGTGTATCCTATGTACAAAAAACAATAGCTCAATAATCTATATATTTTATACCATTTTAAATACACATCTCATGAAATAATTTCAAAATATTATAAAAGTATGCATTATATGTGTTCATGGGCTATTATTGTTTGATAATGCATATGGCCACCTTCAAAAACATGTGTAAATTTATGCTTCACAAAACTTCTTGAGGTAACATTTAAAATTATGTTTAAAATTCAAAAGTACATTCATTACATAGCATGGAGAATTACTGGAATCACAGTCTTTCTTTTAATCTGAGATACACACACCACCATTCTTAAGAAATGAAAATATGTTAAAAAAGTGAATAGAGATGGATCAGCATTTAAGGGCAATTGTTACTTTCCCTGGAGACCTTGTTTGCTTCTTGGCTCCGACCTATCAACTCATAATTTCTAGTAGTTCAATTATAGAGGATCCAACACTTTTTTCTGGCATCCTTAAGTACCAGTCACAAATGTAGTTTGTATATATATACACATATATATATATATATATATAGGCACTAACACATAAAAGAAAACAATAAAATACATATTTTTTAAAAAAATGAAAGTCTAGGATTGAAAAACAATGTAAAGCTGCCACCAATATTCTGATATTCTGATAGGTCAAACATTTTATCTTTTGTTTTACTTGTACTGAGTACCCCAGTTAGAGTTTAAATATGTAATCCAACAGACCTTTAGAGCCATCTTAGCTTTGGGTCCCATATTATATATAATATATATATATGTATATATTATATTATATATTGAAGAAATTAGTTTCATATTATGGAGGGATTTCTGGTGAGTTTTTAGTGAGACCATTCCATGCAAAATTAACAAATCATCAATTTCAGTCAACTGAACACCAAGAAAGCAAACAAACATTTTAAAAATGGGACGTGAGACTAAATAGACTATCCTTGAAAGATGAAATTCAAATGGCTGGGCAACCTTTAAAAAGTGTTAAACATCCTTAGCCATTAGGCAGATAAACATTAATAACTACTTTGAGATGCATATTACTACGTTCATAATGGCTAAGTTAAAAAATGTCATCAAATGTTGTCATAGATGTTAGGATAGGAAGCATGCATTCACTACTTAAGGGAATCCAAAGTTGTGCAGCCACTGTGATGCTAATATGCGTGTTCATCAAAAGGCTACAAATAAGTTCATCATTGGATGATGCTCAAAATCTAAAATGGTCTTATAATAAATACCCTGGAACCAGATATTGGGGTAAATGCTGAAAGATCAGAGAGACAAAGGAACAAGTCACAGTTACCTCTGACCTCTAGAACTCTTCAGCCTGAAAAGGCCTCTAGCTGAAAAGGATTCCTGAGCTAAAAAGCCTTTAGTTCCTGTCTTTTCACACCTTATATACCTTTCTCCATCCAGCCATTAAAGGTATGTGTGCTTCCCAAGTACTGGGATTAGAGGTGTATGCCACCACTGCCTGGTTCTGTGTCTCTCTTAGAATGAGTCAATCTCTTGTAGTTCAGGGTGGCTTTGAACTCACATCTCTGCCTCCCAAGTACTAGAATTAAAGGTGTGTGTCACCTTTAATCTAGTGCCTTGTTCTGTTCTCTGGTCTTCAGGCAATTTTTATTAGGGTACACTATGTATCACCACAATTGAATCTACCTGTAGCTCTTATTCTACTTTGCATTTTATTGCTGATATAAAATATTGGTACAAACAAACTTGATGGAGGAGATGGTTTATTTTAAATTACAGGTTATAGTCCATTACCAACGGACATTAAAGCAGGAACCTATGGACAAGCACTAAAGCAGAAATCATTAAGGCATACATTTTACTGAATGCCTTCTCCTGGATTGATCTGCTTGTATTCTTACACAACACATGTACAACCTGTAAAAGGTGGAACCTACCTGAGTAGACTAGTCTCTCATCCATCAATCACTAATCAGAACAATTCCTCTCATGTATATCCACAGTCTGATCTGAACTATATAATTTCTTAATTAATGATCTTCATCAAAGGTGACTCTAGTTTGTGTCAAGCTTGACAAAATAATCAACACATCACCCTTGGGCTCAAGCCAAACAGTTCTATAACAAATTACAGAGATACTTACTCATCTTTCCTCCTTATTGCTGTATCTACAATAGCCAGGCATAACACCACAGATGTCCATCACCTGATAGATATTAAAAATGTAGTATATTTACATAATGAAATATTATTCAGTTGTCAAGAATAATAAAACTTTGAATTTAGCAGATACATTGTAATAATGGAAAAAATCAATCTGAGTGAGGTGACACAGACTCAGAAAGACAACTATCTCATGTTTTCTCTCAAATGTGAACATTAGCTCTGGATCTTTATTTAGATTTGTGTGTTTTATTTGGAATACTGAGTTGGAAGGTCTTTTGAGTTTTGTGAGATAGATACAGTGACAGAGATTGGGAAAGAGGAATGGAATAATGGAACAGAATGCATTAAATGGGGTAGGATATTAGAGGGTGGGGCAGAGGAGGATGAAGGGAGGGATAACTAACAGGAAAGGCCTTTGAAAAGGTTATGTGGAAATCTACTTTTGAAGCTTTATGTGTACGTGTGTGCGCACGTGTGTTACTCCATAACAGAGAGACAATATACCAACTAAATAACCAAAATCCAACTGTCAGGAGTTGGATTTTGTGTTGCTGGAAAGTGGGATTCCATAGACACCCGTCCATTACAGTCTATTGCCACTGCTCTTGATTTGCATCCAGAACTCAACACTAAGACCTTATTCTTGAAGGCACCTCATACTTCAATAACAGAACACAGAGAAATCAAGCAGGTATTGATCTGGAAGCTTTATCACTACTGGATTGCTTTCCTGGTGTTGGATGTCTCTATGCATGCTACCAATGTAATCATGAATCTTATCAACCTACAAAAATGAATGACTACTATTATTGTGCTGCAAAATGGACATAGTATTAAAATGCCTCCTAATGTCTCATTGCTATAAACAAAGACTGGTGCATCTCTCAGTCCTCATCAGAGAATCCTCTCCTTGTGGTTGATGACAATTAACACAGAGATTTAAAACTGATCAGTATGCAGAGAACAGAAGACTGCAGAGTGCTCAGCTCTAAGTGGGTTATCTATATCACACCTCCCTTAGGGATCATCACAGAAGAGCCAGAATGGTTGATAATTACAATGAAAGAATATTTTGCAGACTCAATAGATCAGATTCTCAGGTGAATTTACAGCATGTGGGACTCCACCCACAAGGCCTTCACAGTCTCAAGACAGACAAAATATCAACATGGAGAGGGTGAGGGCGGTAGAGTCCCACTCATAGTTAAAGTGTAATTTGTATTTCTTAACCTCTGTGTTAGGAAAAACCAGTTAGATTTGAGAGTGTGACTATTTGTTTGGTTGATCTCTAGCCTGGGCTGGTGCCACAACTGAGAGTATTTGAACAACACTAGTTGACTTGATGTAATGGGGGAGAGAGAGAGTCAGAGAGAGAGAGAGAGACAGACAGAGACAGAGACAGAGACAGAGAAAACACACAAAGATGCAGGAGTAGATTAATATGACCAAAATGCATGGCATGATATTCTCAAAGAACTAATAAAAATATTATATAAAAAAGCAAATGAACATCAAGTGATTCTGTGAAAACATAAATAGAAATTTGTTTTTATTTTCTTTCAACAGTATTTCAAACTGCAGTCTTTATTTCATGGAAGGATATGTGAATGGGGTTTGAAGTTTCTGTCAACACAAAAGTTTAGGGACATTATGTGTTCCTGGATGTGGTTAAAAAGGGCAGGGGAGGTAATGATATCACATATTATCATGTTTTTAACTTGACAGATGCATACCTTTAGTCTAAGTAGTTTGTAAACCAAAAACAAAAGACACACATTTATCTTAATACATGTTCACAGTTCATATTTACTAAGGGGTTTATTTCATTTTTGCTTGGATAATATGGAAAATACACATTAGTTTATTTTATATTCTACCTATTGTGTAAGCATGGTATATCCTTTGTGTATTAAGCAATCCTCTTTATTTCAGATGTACGATGTACTCAGTAATCTTGACCAGACTTTAAAATCATAAATTACATTCCATACAAGACACAGAATTTCTTTCTTCCAAGTTAAATAGATTAGATGACAAAATATGAGGTTTCAAAACAGGGTAAATAATGTGATAAAAGGAAATGACTTTACTTTATATCCATATACTTAGCTATAATTTTTAATATGATATACCTAATGGATGATGTATCTCTCACTACGGACTTGGGTTTTATCACATCCACTTCATCTTTTATAATAGCTCAATGTTTTAAATTTTCAATTTGAAATCCATAAATATTACTTTGTTTGGGAAGCCACTTTCTGTTTGTAAAAGGGTTTGAAAACAGCGGCAGTTTCCTTTTGTTCTTAATTGTGTTCAGTGTAAGGAAATAAGTAAAAGAAATGAGACGGACATGCTCCCCATGACACTAAATAGGTTCTCTCTCCTCATAATCTCAGGGACCACTGTAGAAGAGGAGGCAGAAAGATATGAGCAGTTAGAAGGGATGAAGGATACCAAAGAAATGAAGGCTATACCCAGCAGCAGCGATGCACACAGTAATGTTTCCAGTGTGCACAGGGCCTGACGCTGTCTGGGCTTGTGGGGGTAGCAGTGCTAGGAAAATGAATGAACACAAGCCCTTTTCCCTAACCCAGAAGTTGTCTCCAAGTGATAACTGCTTGAAAATGAAAAATTAGTTTTCTCTAAAGGAGCATTAACAGGGATACAAACCACTCTTGAGGCCAAGCCCCATGCCCAGAAATATATGGCGGACACAAAACAAGCTATGTCCATTGAAGGGATGTCCATTAAAGGCCTACCTTTATGTGATCGTGTGATGAAAGTTATATGATGACACTTAGCACAGTGACTAAAAGGTCAAATTGATAAACAACACTTGGGAGAGAAACAGTAAAGCTAACATATAAAGAGATTCAACTGAAATGTTAACGTTGGGTTCAAATCAGAGCTCTGGCACTCAGTGAATACTCATTGAGTTTATACTTCACTTCTTTAACTAATTAGAGGCCCTGGTCTATACAATGGAAATAAGAACCCACCAACTCACAGGAAGTTTTTAAGTGCATTGAGTTAATATTTGTGAATCAGTAAAATGTAGGACATAATGCAAACTCCACATAAAAGCAAAGTAAATAAATAGGTTGATAAGTTTCAGACATGATATATAGACAAGGCCATATGAAATAAAATGTGCTTTCATACCGAATAGGAGAAAATCCAGAGAACATTTGGTTAGATAGAACATAAATGTTTAGGCTAGAAGCTACACAGTTCCAAGCAGTTGTCCCTTGACCTGCCGGTAAGGAGCTGGAGCACTTTTTAATGAGTAAGTGTGTCTTTCTGTGATGAGTGAAAATGCTCTCTTGCCTTTCTTTTGCATAAATGTGGTCAAACAGGGTTTGGAGGTTTGCTTGCTAATTTGCTTAGGGCACCTTCTTTAGAAAAACTAAGAACTAAATGACATCCATCACCTGAGGGAGCAGAGACTTTGAGACCACCTGCTACTCGCTTTGACACATCAATGCCAACCTTTTAGAAAGTGTCTAAGCCACAGGGGGGAATGACCAGGTGTGTGGGCATATTTTGCCACTTCGTTTCTGTGTTTTAATCAGATAAAAGTGCAAGTAGGTTATTTTAGAGATTCTTAGTGTTTTTCTGAACATATTTCTAACATTGCTTCATTGGTTATTCTTGAAGTAACTTTAAAAGGCATCACTATAGAAAAATTTTTATACAATCTTTTCATTTTACCTGTTAAAATTTTGTACATAATAGTAGCTTTCATTTTCTTTCTTTATTCTTATCTTTATTATAGCTTCTACTGTGTTTTACTATTTCTATTTATCTATCATTTTAAAATCAACTCCTTCAAGGTAAAGGCCCTATTGTACCTTATATATGCTTTAGAATAACCAATATCAGGCATATAAACCTCATAAAGGGGAAATTGTACCAGTTAAATCCAACATAGAATGCTGAGTTTCTGATGCTTAGGGGGTTTGTTGCTCGTTTTACTTATACCATTGCTGGGAAGAAGAAAAAACAAACCTAAAAATAAGCAGGGGGATGAAAGAATTATTTTGATTTATGATTGGTTAAAAGATACAGCCTTCAGGGTTGAAAAACACAGTAACATGAGTGACTGGTAATGCTTCATCCTTAGTCATGAGGTACAGTGGGGGAGAGGATACTTTGTCCCACACAGTCCTTTCTGCTCCATTTTCCCTCCTTTTTATCAAATCTGACACCAATTCCATGTTTAGAATGGGTCTTCCTGCCTCTAGTAAACATCTCTGGAAATGCTCTCAAATCCATATGTGAGGTGGGTTGTGGTATTGTGTTCCCCAAAATACTGTGCATGCTAATAAACTTATCTGAATTCAGAGACAGAACAACCACACTATAAAACGTAGAAGTTAGGCAGTGGTAGCACATGCCTTTAATCCTAGCATTCCAGAGGCAGAAATCCATCTGTTCAAGGATACAGCCAAGCATGGTGACTCACACCTTTAATCCCAGAAAGCCAGCCTTTAATCCCAGGGAGTCATGGCAAAAACAGAAAGGTATATAAGGTGTGAGGACCAGAAACTAGAGGCATTTAGCTGGTTAGGCATTTGGCTGGTTAAGCATTTGACTGGTTAAGCATTCAGGCTTCCAGCAGCACAGTTCAGCTGAGAGCTATTCGGGTATGAGGACACAGAGGCTTCCAGTCTAAGGAAACAAGACCAGCTGAGAAGTTGGCCAGGTGAGGTTAGCTGTGGCTTGTTCTGTCTCTCTGATCTTCCAGTATTCACCCTAATAACTGGCCTCAGGTTTGATTTTATTAATAAGAACTTTTAAGATTCCTGCTACATTGGATGTCCTAAGTGATTTTTATCAGCCAGGGTTGTTGATAATCAAGATTCCCTTAGAAACAGCTCTTCTGCCAAAGAGTCCTGCATTCATACTCTGTAACAACAGATATTAAAGGTACTGATATTCAAGTAAAATCTCCTTGGACTTAAAAACAACTTTGTTCGTTATACCCAAATTTAGTAACAAGTATATTTTTAAAGAAAAGAAAATAGCACTCTACTTTCAGAAGCGCTCTCTCTCTCTCTCTCTCTCTCTCTCTCTCTCTCTCTCTCTCTCTCTCTCTCTCTCTCCTCTCTGTCTCTCTCTCTCTCACACGCACACACACACACACACACACACACATACATACACACACACAATAATTAAATATAATTTAATCTTATTTATTTTAGTTTTGCTTTGATTTAACAGTGACTGCTGTGGTTTATGTATTTTGCAACAAAAGTATCACTTAAAAAAAAAAATTACAGGAGCCCGCTGTTGCAAGAATTTGGTATTTTAAAGAGATGTTTGATAATTTAAAGAGAAAACTATTAAACTGTTTTATTTTTTTTAAAAGACTGGGGGACTGTTAAAGTTGGTCATGTTTTTAAATTTATTTATTTCATTTAAAATATTTTTGCTTTTCATCAGATCTTACCCACTTCCCTTCTGACTCAACTTCATCTTTGCTCTCTCTCAAACAAACAAACAAACAAAAAACAGAAACAAAAAGTAAAAGACAAAAAAATCAAATAAAACAAAAAACTTATTTAAAAACATGAAGTTATTTTGTGTTGGAAAACAACACCTGGAAATATTTTGTCTGGCAGACATATTTCTTTGCTCTTTGTGTTTCCACTTCTGCATAGACAGCTGAGTCTTTTTTTTTTTTTTTGGTTTTTCGAGACAGGGTTTCTCTGTGTAGCTTTGTGCCTTTCCGCCTTTCCTGGAACTCACTTGGTAGCCCAGGCTGGCCTCAAACTCACAGAGATCCACCTGGCTCTGCCTCCCGAGTGCTGGGATTAAAGGCGTGCGCCACCACTGCCCGGCGACAGCTGAGTCTTTATGGGAGGAGACTGAAAAAAAATATTCCATTTAGTACTGAGTGTTCCAAAGTCTCTGACACTCACACTGTCCATTTGTGGATCTGTAAGTTAATTATCATCTACTGAAATAAAGGCTTCTCCGCAGATGGTTGAGCAATGCACTATAATAGCATTAACACACATTTTGTTCCTGTGGTCCTTTAGCAAATAATAGCAGTAGGTTTCCCCCTAAAGTTTGTGACCTGTCTAGTCTCAGGTTCTTGGCCACTTTAACTGTGAGTGGAATGGCTTCCATCTCATGGAGTGATCTTTAAACCCAAACAGTGGACCTGACTCTCCTAGTGGAGCTATTATTCTCCTATAGACACATCATTTTACACGATGTGACTGTCATACAAGTTTATATTGCAAATATAATGAAGTGATCTAGTTCAAGGTGTTCCACACTGAGAGTCTTTACTTTGCACATGGTAACAACCCCAAATAACAGTTATAGATGTTGTATGTTACCTTATGCAAATTAAAAACACTGAGTGTGGAACATCTTGAGCAGATGAATGTGAAAGAACAGATGAATGGTTTAATGTTTTATGGATAATTTGTATATTAACAATAATGTAGTCATGAGATAAATATACGTGTAAAATACATGTATACATGAGATACAACATATGTGTAAAAATAATAAATATTGTACATATTTTATGAAGAAAATTATTTTATCACTAAAAATGGTGTGTTATTTGATTATGACAGATAGATGATTAATATTTTTGTATCACAGAATAGAAAACAATAGGTTTTAGCAAGATGATCTTAAGGTAAAGGAATTTAGTATAAATAATAATCATATCAGAATGGAAAGAAACAAGATTACATACTCAAGTAGTTTGTTAAAATTAACTTATTTATAAGTAACAATATTGTTTATTATGATAAATAAAATGAAATGACAGAAATGATAATCAATTGAAAGAATTTTTAAATAAGTTTGTAATTTCATCAATAAAATAAGCTTTTTTGGAGCTTTTATCTTCTAATGTCTACTAACTAGGATCAGGTGAAGTGAATTTCACAGCCAGGAATCTCATCATTATCTCATAATTTAGGTGTCTGGTACTATTTCAAATATTGACCAGTGCCTATGAAGATAATCACCATCAATACTGCTTTGTATAATTTTAAGATTGAGATGTAGCAGTATTCTTAATTTACCTGTTGAAGATCTCAAAAGTATAATCCCTGTGAACATAACCTTGTGTCCTAGGTCAAATTACTGTTAATAGTTGAATTTTATTTTTCAATTTCATATTTTTCAGAAGGGAATTTTATAACTCCTATGTCATTTTAAAAGACAAAAGCAAAATATATTATTTCACAATGCAGAAATATTGAATAGAGTACTGGTTTGTACTTGCTTCCTATGCCATTTTTTTTCTTTGAAATTTTCTTATATCACTTGTTTAAACATTAGATAACACTGGAAAATACAATACTTGAGATAATCAGAGCATTTACACCTGTCTTTCATGTCTTCTACATATATGCATACCTACACAGCACCATTTTATTTTAGCTATGTTTATTGTATTTACCTGTGCAAATGTTGCTAAACAACATTAATATCTACATTCTTTTGTTTGTTTGTTTGTTTGTTTGAGACAGGGTTTCTCTGTGTGGCTTTTTACCTTTCCTGGAACTCACTCTGTAGCCCAGGCTGGCCACAAACTCACAAAGATCTGTCTGCCTCTACCTCCCAAGTGCTGGGATTAAAGCAGTGTGCCACCACCGCCCGGCTTAATATCTATATTCTTAATGAAATTTCTACATCATCTACTGAATTCCAATATGATGTGTCAGGATGTGAAAATGGTGTGTTAGATAATATTTACATTTACTCTTATACATACTCAGCTCTTAGCTATTTATTCTTTTATAGAAGTGTATATCTATCTATCTACCTATCTATCTATCTATCTATCTATCTATCTATCTATCTATCTATCTATATGTTTATATAACATTTTTATTTGTGTGTGTGTGTGTGTGTGTGTGTGTGTATACTCAGAAGACTAAAATGCAGTACGGAAATTTCCTTGTACTCTTGGCTCAATCTTTTTTTTTTTTTTAATATTTTCCTCCCATCTATGTTAAAACTAGAGAGGTAGCCTTGAGAGATTATGTGTATGTAGTTTCATGGGACATTTTGTTCCCAATGCACTGATTTGTAAAATACTTCATTCAATATATGGAAACATTTCAACCAAAAGGAAATATGTTTGAGCCATTTAGACTCCTCTACACTGAATTCAGCACCTGGAAACCACTAATTCTAATAGTATTTTTCAATATTTTGTAACAATGAAAACATTTTATATATGAACTTCCTGACTTGTACTTTTTTTTCAGGCTAGTGTGCTTGCTGTCCATTTATGTTGCTATGTGTATAAATAGTTCATCTCTTTTATCTTTCGTTGTTGAGTAGTAGTCCATAGAAGAGTTACATTACTATTTACAAAAGCATTCATCTATTGCGAGATATATTTGTCTTTGGATTTTCATGATTGCTGTTAGCAGTCATGCACAGATTTTGCATCTGTTGTTTAGATTGTGTGCTTTAGAAGTCTACTTCTGATGTTTATTATCAATGACCCTTTTTACAAGAAAGCATCTAATTATTATTGGTTTTTCTAGACAAGGTTTCTCTGTGTAGTCTTAATGCCTGTCCTGGATCTCACTCTGTAGAATCGACTGGCTCAAACTCACAGAGATCCGCCTGGCTCTGCCTCACAAGTGCTAGGATTAAAGGCGTACACCACCCACTCCCGGCTCTAGATCATTATTAATATTTGGTTTTTTTGTTATACTTTTTCAGATTTACTTCTACTGGATCAATAGTGATATGTTACCAGGATTTAATATGCATTTGTTGCAATGTTGACAGTGTGCTAATTTGGTGTGATTTCTTTACCCACAATAACAATTTCTGTGTAATTTTTGACCATTTTTAATTGGTTTGTTTTTGCTACTCAGGTTTGAGAGTTGTTTATAAATGTACATATGTATCATTTGCCAAATGTTCAGTTAACCTATATTTCTGCTGAGTCTGAAGCTTGTCTTTCACTTTAGTTAATGAAATATTTCAAATTATTCCACTGTGAAATATCCATATTGTCCATTTGCTGTTATGTTGGTTCATGTCCATAAATTATTCTCCATGTTCTAGTTTTAAAGCATTTATCCCTATACAATATTCAAAGGTTTTTATTTTGTATTTTAATACCTAGTTTACTTTGAATTAATCTTTGCAACAGTTTGAGGCTGTCTTTAAGTTGATCTTTTTACTGCAGATATTCAATTGCTTCATCTTTATAGCTAGAAAAAAACCTAGCTTAAATTATTTTAGTACTTTTGTCAAAAAATAGTTCTCTATACTTCTGAGGCTGTGTTTAGGTATTCACAGTGATTTTCTGTTTTTATTTTTCTCTAGAGCAACACTTTTGAGTCCTGTAACAATATGTGTCCTTAAATCAAGTAAAGTGATTTTTAATATTTTTTCCAACTTGATATAAGCTCAAAGAACCTGGATAGAAGAAATGAAGAAATTTCAATTGAGAAGTTTAAAAAATAAAAGAGTATACTGTGAAAACCAAACAAATATTTAAGATTAATAAAAAATTGAGGTAGAGGGATGCAACTTCTAGATAAACTAAAGCAATTCTGAAAAAAACAATCACTCCAACAATTTGCCTGGTAGGAAAGTCTGTGTGGCACTTTTTATTTATTAATGACAGATGTGCAAAGGCCCAGCCCACTGGGGCAGTGCACTCTGGGCAGGTGTCTCCAATTGTATCTTAAAGCAAATTCAGAAAGCCGTGGGAAACAAGCCAGTTGGTAGCATCCATTCATATTTCTGCTCAGTTCCTGCTACCAGATTCCCTCCCCAACATTTTTCAATAATGAATTGTTACAGCAAATGTAAGCTAAATAAATCTATGCCTACCAGCTTCATTTTGGTCACCATGTTTTATCACAGCAATAAAAGACACATGAGGACAAATGGACATTTTCTTACATCTACAGAGTTATTGGACTATCAGTTTTATTGTTCCCAGTTCAATGTTTAAATTGGTAAAATGTTTATGTTCATAAATATCTGATTTTGAAATTAATAAAACCATATTGGAGTTACCAGTTTTGTGGCTGAATTGTTATGACTATTATTATTTTATAGATTATTGTTTTGGAATTTCAGACATGAGTAAAATGTTACCACCAAATTCACCTCCCACTCCCTTTCCTCACATTCTTCACATTCCTCACCTACCTTCAATACCACTTTTCCTTCAACCCTTCATGTGTTCCTCTTAACCCTCAGCCCCTGAATCTACATAGTGCTCCTTGTATGTGCAAGAGTGTAGGACCCTCTATTAGAGATCCATGAGCAGCCTTTTAGGGATCTCACCCCTGAAGAAAGTTGATTATCCTACCCCGGTAACCATCAGTTACCAACAGCTCATAATCTAGGGTGTGTGGCGCTTCAAGAAATCCTCCCTCATACATGCTGGGATTTGGGATGGCTTATAACTGTCCATATTTTGCACATACAGTTACAGCTGTTTGGGTTCCTGTGGGAAATGGCCTTGTCATATGCATAAATTACTGTTTTGTAGTAGACTACCACCACCTCTGGTTTTATATTCTACCCACCTCTCCTCTGTGATCATTCTGACCTGTAACTCGAATTGCTTAATGGTCTTTTAATGAAAACCCTTCGTCAGATATTAGGGTAAATGCTGAGAGTTCAGAGAGACAAAGAAACAAGTCACTGCCACGTCTGACCTCACCAACTCCACGAATCCTCTGACTGAAATTCTGAGTCCACACCAGAAAGGCTTCTGCAGAAAAAACCTCTAGCTGAAAGGTATGCTCCTGCCAAATCGCCTCTAGCCGAAAGACTTTCTCAGCCTAAAAGGCTTTTAGTTCCTATCTCCTCATGCCTTATATACCTTTCTCTACCCAGCCATTAAAGGCATATGTGATTCCCAAGTACTGGGATTAAAGGTGTGTGCCGCCACTACCTGGCTCTTTCTCGCCTAGACTGAGTCAATCTCATGTACTCCATGGTAGCTTTGAACTCAGAGATCCAGATGGATCTCTGCTTCTTCAGGGTTAGGATTAAAGATGTGTGCCACCACTGCCTGGCCTCTATGTTTAACTAGTGGCTAGTTTTGTCCTCTGATCTTCAGGCAAGTTTTATTAGGGTACACAATATACCACTCCATTGACCCTTTGGAGGAGAGTGTGTGACATATAAGAAGCATTTACAGCTGAACACTGCATAGTGTCTTATTCTTTTCATGTTGTCCAGTTGTGAGTCTCTAACTAAACCACCATATGAATAAATCACCACTGGAAAAAGGAGTTTCTGACTAAGGATGAGAAATGTACTAATCATTGTGTATAAAGAGAAGAACTTAGGTGGAAGCTTATTAGTATACCACTTGAGTAAAGTAATAGATACTATGATATTCCCCATGGTCTATGACCTAGCCAGGTTGGCTTTAGGCTCAGTTAACAGTATGAGTTTCCTATTGTGGCTTTCAATCCAAGCAGAAAGTTATTTATTACTCCCATAACATTTGTGATAACATTGAACCAGTGGGTATAGCTTCCCAAGCCAGTCATCAATGTACTCCTTATGGTTCATATCTTGGAAACTCAATCAGAAAGGCTAACATAAAAAAAAATAACAACTACTAGTGTTGATATGAAGGTAAGAAAGTTTTTCAGTGTTAGTGGGAGTGCAAATGGTGTAGCCTTTATGGAAATGGGCATGGAGGTTCTTCAAAAGCAATAAATCAACCTACCATATATGAATCTAAATTTTTCCTGTGCCTTTGCCAAAAGAATTCATCCTATTATAGAGATGCTGCACTTTCACAGTCATTGCTGCGTTATTTGCAATAGCCAGGAAAGGGAAAGAGCCTAGATGTCCATCAACCTATTAATGAGAACTGAAAATGAGGTAACTATGTATAACGGAATGTTATTAGAGTTGTGAGAAAAATGAATTATGAACATTACACGAGAATGTATAGAGCTGGTAATAATCATTCTAAGTAAGTTGACTCAAACTCAGAAACAAAAATGTTGTATGTCATCTCTCATATATGGATTATAGGTTTGAACCTTTAGATGTGTGTATAAATCAGGGTACCTATAAAAGTCAGGAATCTAGTAAAGGGACACAGTTAAGGTAATACAAAGGGAAAGGAAAGAGCCCAGGTAAAATGAAGGGAGGAAGGGAAATAACGAAATAGGGATGACTAAGTATAGTGAGGGATAGTATGGCAAGCTAGAAAATGGAGATGGGGAGGGATAGCGAGCAATGAAACCTTTGAAAATGCTCCATGTTACCTACTACTGTAGAATCCTACCATAATGAACACATATATATATGTCGAAAGAGTTTAAATGGAGCTCCTATATAACAGGGGACAATGATTTTCACGATTCCATAGACTAGGAAATAAAAATCTCAGAGACAGCCGCAATTACAGAGGACAGCATTGGGGTGAAAACCTAGTGTACTTGAAACTTTGTGTGATCTGTGAAGATGATCCTAATGAAGTCTTCTAGTAATGGGGGATACAGATTCTTAACTGTCCACCTCTTGTGGCCTGACAAGACTTCCAGTGGTGGGACTAGATTGCATTCTGTTGAGTTGTTGGCCAAGTGGGATCCACGGAAGTCACCAAATAACCTACATAACTTATTTGGCTTGGAGAAGTTGAAGTGGTGCCTACATGGAGCCTTCACCCCTGCATTCAAGTCTCATGGTGAAGAAAGGTATTCTGCAAGCTGCCAAAAGAAAAAATGTAAACACCAATCCTGCCACAAAACCTTTGAGCTATAATCTTTCCTGACTGAATAATATACTCTAGGGCAATGGTCTCACAGGACTT